>NC_052958.1:17008948-17348948 GCF_013358895.1 Oreochromis aureus | reverse complement strand
TCATTTTCAGCACATTCAGGTAAAGGAGTGCAGCAAATTAGACCCTGTGGTCAGAAAGTGTTTTCACTGATTAGAATCCTAACTGTTTCGTAAATGGCAGGAATTATCAAAAAGCTGTAAAACATATTTAAATGCTAAATAAAGGCATATTAAGATGCTAAAACATAGGGTCTATTTTAAAGCAGTAATTCAAACATTTGCTTGTCACAAATTCATATGAACTCCCAAGGTTTGGGTGAAAGAAAGAAAGAATTTGTAAAAATTAAAAGGAAAAAAAGATAAGAGCAAGAAATTAAAATGTACAGACTGTTTGACTCAGCATGGCTTGTTACTGCAGAGCTTTTGTACTGAGAAAAACCAGTATGTTTACCTAATTGTAGTTAATGTAAATATGTTAAATATCAGCTTTATAAGCAAAATAAATTACCTAAGTTAAAGATGTCCTCGTGTAAATTGGGAATTATTTTTGAGGATTCTGTTTTTTTCTGGTTTTTGATGCTAATCTAATCACAGAATCATTTCGTGGTTTCAGATATCAAATAAAGACTTGATCCAATGAGTAGCAAAGCTTTACATACAGATTACACAAAAACTTCAGACTTGCATTTCATGCAACTTGATAAGAAGGCGAGCATGCGCAAAGGGAATTAAGTGTGTCTCCATTTCTTTAAAACTGTGAGAGATGCCATTGGCTTTGGTGACAGCATAGTGTCTTAAACCTGCGGGTTTTTTTATGTCAGCAGGAGGCGACTCCTCTGGTCCCAAAAAGAAGAAAATTGTTTACCGAAGTCAAGTCCAATGGTTGTTTCACTCAAAGTCTTTTTGCATCCAAGACTTTCACCTCCTGTGTGTCGTTAAAAAGAATGGCAGGTTTAAAAGAGTCAGGTGTTGGCTTCACCTTTCTATGCTGATGAGATAGTAACATAAATTATTAGAAACCTGGACACCCGGACTATATATGTATACATATATACATATATACATATATACAGATAGACAGATAGATAGATAGATAGATAGATAGATAGATAGACAGATAGATAGATAGATAGATAGATAGATAGACAGATAGATAGATAGGATTGGAATTCTGGGCCGTGGACCTCAGGTTTGATACTACTATACTAGAATAACCCTCAACTGTTTATTTCAGTAGATTTTAAATCAAAAATGCCAAACACATACCACCTGAAACTCGTGAAAAAGGGAGGATCTGCTGAATACCTTTATATGAAAGTAATTTCATGTAAATAACCAGCAGTTGCAGCTCTGTCTAGCTTTCAGAGAATATTTTCCTATAAATGAGCAAAATTTGTAGTAAACTGTGGTTATTTTTAGCAGGAATTGGTCTCCATCAGTGGAGTTGACCTTGTGGGAACAGAGACGGCACATCAACATCTCTTCCCCTGATTTGTGGGTGTTCTTACTTTCTCACAGGAACAAGAGGCTGTCTGAGCGCCAGCAGTCGTATATATTTACAGATCTGACAGCGGCTGCCTGACGACTCTGTGACCTGACACTGAAGGCTGTGGAGGGAGGGAGGGAGGATTCAGTGTGTGCTTTGCGCCGGGCTGGACTGTCGGGTTGTGTTCAGCTCACTGTGGAGGCTTTTCTTCATGCTGAACAGCTATATTTCTTTTAGCAGATTAAGCTTTCAAGGCATTAGAAAGGAAGTTTTTAAGTGCCTTTAAAAGTTAGATTAAGTTCTTATAAACATTTTACATTCAGCTCATTGAAATTTTCTTTAAAAAAAAAATCCCAAGCTTAAAATCTTGAGTTTAATTTTTAATCATGTATGACGAATTTTAGTTCATTTACCTGTGGTGTTTTTGCCAAGCTGTAAATATCATGTTATTATTGTAAAATGAACTCACCGGCCACTTTATTAATTACACTTATTTAACTGCTTGTTATCTAAAAAATCAAATCAGCCAATCACATGCCAGCAACTCAGGTAAACATGGTTGAGATGACCTGCTGAAGTCCAAACTGAATCCAGACTGGGGAAATAGCTGTTTAACTGACTTTGAATGTGGCATGGCTGTTGGTCTGAGTATTTCAGAAACTGCTAATCTGCTGGGATTATCGAATACAACCATCTCTGTGATTTGCAGAGAATAGTCCAAAAAAGATAAAAACATCCAGTAAGTGGCAGCTGAAAATGTCCAGGAATGACCAGAGCTGACAGTAAGGCGACAGCAATTCAAATAATCACTTGTTACAACCGAGGTATGCAGAAGAGCATCTCTGAATGCACAGGCTTCAGGTAGATGGGATACAGCAGCAGAAGAGCACACTCCTGCCAGCTAAGCACAGGAAACTGAAGCTACCGTTCACATGGGCTCACTGACAGAAGATTACAAAAACGCTGCCTGATCTGCTGAGTCTTGATTTCTGCTGCAATATTCAGATTGTAGGGTCAGAATTTAATGTAAACAACATGAAAGCACAGATCCATCCTGGCCTTTCTCAGCGGTTCAGGATGCTGGTGGTGATGTAAAGTCCACTTTGGGTCCTTTAGTACCAAATGAGCATCATTTAAACACCACAGCCTGTGGGATGCTATCATTTCAACATGGAGCAAAATCTCTGACCAATATTTCCAGCACCTTGTAGAATCTGTGACAGGAAGACTTAAGATGGCTCTGAAGGCAGTGTGGTGCTAGCCAGCTGTATCTAATGAAATGTCCAATGAAGGCAAGCAATACATTTTCACAATATTAACAAATGAGGCAGGCAGTGTATAGAGAGTGGCTTGAAGGGACTGTGGCTGCATGCCATGGCATGCCAGCTTCTATAGACCGAATCCTTATGATGGGTTTGAAAGTCAATTAAATGCGTCAGAGCAGAGGTCCGTCACGGGCATTATAGTCACAGTATACTGTATGCTCACATCTCAGTGATTTTAGCCTGTGACCTCCCAAAACAAGTCATGTCTCACACTGGAGGTGTCAAATATTTTAGAAAGCCAGCATTTAGGGTTTATAACAGTAATAATACAAATCTCCACATTAATGACCTAAAATGTAATAAAAATATTTTTTTTAAATGAACAAAACATAAATAAATTTAGCATACATTTTTTAAAGATTTAAATCTCCATAGATACTATATGATATTTAAAAATCAGTCATACGGACATAATGTAAACCACACTTCTCAGTGAGATGAGGGTTAAAACAGTCATCTGATGAAAACAGTTACTTAAAAAAATCCTAAACCTGAACATTTTAGTCCTCAAAGGTGAACCAGATTCACATTAATAAAAGGCCAGATTGCAATTTTCTATGTGAAATGTGTTCAAGTGATAACATTCAGGGACACGAAGACAACACTGCTCACATTGGTCCACACTATATAACAACAAAATCCCTACACGAGATATCCCCAGTGGCCTATCAACAATTTCCTGCTAAACAAAACAAACTAGGCTTCAACTCGAGTCAGTCCATGAAATGATGTGGCTAAAATAGCTGCAGATAAGTCCATATATACACACACAGGAGGTCAGAGACATCATGGCAAGGCTATTAGCCCTGCATGGTCATGTCACAGGGTCAGATGTCTGAGATGTGTTTTACGTCCAGCTTGCCTGCTCGGGGAAAATATCAGAGCAAAAGTCACGGCCGAGCACAGGAATCATTGCTGGAAAGCAGGCAAGGCTCTGCATGCTAAACAGGCTGACATTTTGCCTGGGAAATCCGAATGGAAACAGGAGTCCCATACTCTGTTTAAACACAAACCAACCAGCTTAAATCCACGCTTATCTGATGGGATACATAAACACAACAGCATAACAAATGAGCCGGGCCCTGCTTGACCTTTGATGGTCATAAAGATGAGGCAGTGTGAACTTACTGGACTCATTTAAAAGACCAAGCTGTAACTGAAGCAAGGACTGTGATATGACTACAACTGCTGCAATTATCTTTACAGCTGGGGTTAACTTAATAATGACTCATCCACTCACACAGCTATCAGCATACATTTTGGCCACTTGCCCTTTTCATGACTTACAAACTGATGAGGTAAATATAGTTAAGTACATTTAAAAGATACCAATCGCAACATGGGGTACTTTTAGGATTCAGAACAACTGTGATGTAGATAACACAAAATAGTTGCAATTTAAAGTAAAAGTTTTTAGAAAATAGTCCCCTGAACAGCCCTATTTTGGTAGTGGATATGGTTGTAGTTAAAAAATTATGTAAACTCATTGTGGACATGGATGCCGTGGTAATTTAGGGCTTTTAACAATTTTTTTAAACTGTTCTTTTTCCAGGGTGAAATGATTTGTACAGCATCTTTAATGACATTAAAAACTGCATCATCTACGTCCACATTTTATAGCTTTTTGATGTTCTTTTATCAAACCCACCATTATCATTAGCTTTTAACCAGAAAAAAAGTTTTTCTTAGAGTAAAGAAAAACCAAGATGTGAAATGCTGTCTAAAGCTCTTGTACTACAAAGGGAATTTAAATAGCTTCATCTGCATGAAGATGCTTCTATAAAAACAGAAAATAAAACAGGTCCTATAAGGGAGCCCTGTGGGACACCTTTAGTTTGCCTAACAAAATCATAATTACGGCCCCCTGCATAAGCATGCCTAGCTCAGTTTACAAGATAATTTCAGAACCATTTAACAGCTGTAAGACTAAAACCAGCATTCCCAGAAAATTATTTTGTTAATCTGGACAGCTTTCAGTGCGATTAAAGTTTCATTACTCATCCAAGTGACTATTTCAGTCTCAGCTGAATGCAGGTTTCCGCATCCTTATAAATTGTACAACTCCATTTTTAATAATGGTGTCAAAACAATGTACATTATATTTATTTACCTTTAAGCTATCAAATACAGATGCAGCACAAAAACAATTTGCTTGTCGTGTTTGTCGCTTGTTGATAGTTTTGGTTGTGATTTTGTAAGATAACCGTCTGATATAAGTACCACACACTTCGCATTGCTAACAGTTATTTTGCCAGTAATCACTACAATTTTATCAAACTCATTGTCATCCCATCAGTGTATTAAGATTAATGAACTTTAATCTTACTCCAAGATGCCTTACTTTGTGGTCATTTCCAGGTTCACCAACAACCCAGTGAAACAGTTCTCCTCCTCTATTCAGCCTGGAAGTCAGCAAATTTGTGCAAGAGACTGGTGCTCTGCTTTCAAACTCACACACACAATGTGGAAATAGCAGTCCTTATCAGTAATTAGCTGGAAAAAAATCTGGGAACCCATGCACTCTGACTCTCATTCTAGCAGAGCCAATAGATATATACACAACTGGTCAACAGCAATCAAGCTACATTTAAGAGCTAGCATTGTTTGGTCAGTGTTGAAATCCTTATTCCCATCATCTGTGAGCTAACAGCTCCTCTGGGGCAGGCGCTAAGTGAGGCTGCTGCATTAGTGGTTTTATCATTGATTTGTTGGTTCGCTGATGCAGAAGAGGTGTTTGTTTCCAGTAATCCAGATTAAAGCAAACAAAGCCTCTGTAAACTGTCATATCCATGGTTTATCATCGTCAACCTCTTTGGGCTTAGTGCTACTATTACCCAAAGGAATGATGGCAAAATTATCTTCTTGATCACTCGTCCCATTTAGGGTTGCAGCTAAACTGGAGAGGTGGGATTCACCGAGGACTGGTCACTTGGCTGACAGAGAAACAGACAACCACACTCTCATCTCCACAGAGTTGTCATGTCTCCAGACCACAGGAGGAAAACAACTAAAGTATAGAATATTAATTTTACTGCAGTGAGACTTGTTTCTGCAGACAATTTTATTTTTTTAAATGTAAAAAAAAATAAATAATAAGTTAAATTCCATTCAGCATCTTTGGGATTGACTAAAATCTTAGTAAAGCCCACAAAGGATACATCATCCTACAAACAATTAGAGAACAGATTATGCATCTCTGTGTCCCACATTGCTATAATTGCCTCCAAACTTGCCACCAGAATGATCCACTGGGCTGTTTTGCACTTATTCTCCTTTATATACGTGATCATTTCTTTTCCTTTTTTTAAAAATAAACATTTTTTCAAATTTTATTTCAAAATGTAAAATATCTTTCACCTCATCAACTTTTTCCACTGAGGGAGAACATATAAGGAGTTTTATCTCTAGCTGAAGCTAATGCAGACAATCACGTGATTAAGAGTGGATTAAGAAGAAATTATAACTGCCGGATTTTTCTTAGATGGGATGCAAACAAAACAAGACTAAGAAAAAGAGTTCATATGGACTTGGTCCTCAAAGGAAAGCCTTCTTTTTGCAGGTCTCTAAAGGGCAGGAGAGATAAGAGGCTACCAGGACACCTGAGCCACATGCTCATCTTATTAATATTGCATGGGAACGACAGAGGCAGTCGACACAGGTGGTAATAGGATCCTCCCATTGGGAACAGTGGGAGATTCCCCCAGTCCTTCCCATCATCATTTCAACACTACTCACTCACTGCTAGTCAAATGTCCTCATGAAGTAATCGTGTTATGCATAATTAGAAGCGCTTCATGTCGGAGATGATACACTGGACAGGAGAATTTTCTCAGACACTACAGGGAATGAATAATAGGAAGTCACTGCTGTTTGATTGGGGAGCTCTTTTCAGCCGCTTGTCACCACTGACTGACAGCCACATAAAGCTTCTGCTAATCCCCCGCCCTCCCCTCGCTCCCAGATTCACATAGTCACCGGTGAAAACAGCAGGTTAAACAGTGCAGCATTTCCCCTGCATTATGTCTCATTGCTTTCATCCTCTGCCCGCCTTGTTAAAAGCAACCTGGGCGGACAGAATACCAATGACAGAGACAGCGTGCAGGTCTGAGATAACAGCTGGCGGCCAGGCGATCAGAAACCCAAACCCCAACATTTATCTGCCGGGAGCGCAAGTAACAAGAGCAGCAGCACGGAAGACGGTCCGTCAGTGTTTATTTACAGAGTATTTACAGTCAGGGGGAAAACAGAGAAGGCAGCGTGGTGATGCATGTCACCGAGCTACGTCTGCGCATCCTTGTAGAGAACATCTGCCACCAGGGCTCGCACTGCGGCTGGATCATCAGCATCTGTGGAGGCGAAACACAATGTGACGGTTACCGCTGAAACCGGAGTACTGACATGTGACCAGATTAACATGACTTCACAGGAAATGACTCCACAAACGTTCACGGTGCATTCAGGCACGGTCTGATAGGCACCGTGTCAGATTACACAATTAGGAAAGCCATACATTATGGCCAGGACTGATGTCACGTTGGACATCGACCAATCACAGCTCGCAGCCTTTCACAACCTGTTGATGTCATCGGGATTAAACAGAAATTTACACAAACAAAGGCGCAGATCATATCGACTGTTTCAAGCTCAAATGGAAAAAATATTAGCTTGCATCTCCTATCGGGAAATCATAAGAAAGTGAAAAAGGCTAAAAACCCCTAAATGTCAGCCTTTTTGTGGAAGTAATAATCAATCATCATGCACATTACATTCATAATGCAAATATTTTAGTTTATACTCAAGAATATTTGCTTTAAACCTTTAATTTGTGTTATTATTTGGCAGACTTTCAAATATAAACCTACTCATCAAACCAGCACATTATTGTTTTTTGAGACACTAAGATGCTAAATTGCATTTGTTTTCCTAAACAGAAGAATTAGTTTTAGTGGTTGATTATTATTTATTCCTGATTCATTTCTGGCTTCTCCGAGAAGTAATACATTTGTTAAGCAATGTATTTTTAATATGATTCTGCAGTATTTTTGCTTGTGAAACGTCTGTATTACGCTTCTGTCATTATCCGATGTAGAGCCTACGATGTAACCTGCACCACTGCCGGCAGTTATATCTGGGAGAGCTGCTTAACAGCGATGTGTAGTTACATTTCTAGGGAGGTCAGGTTATGGTGTTCTGTAGATTTAACACAGAAGTTTTAAATTCAGTGTAACTTCATGCTAAAACTTTTGGAGTATTAAGTAGTATTAGAGGTGCGGTAGAGGGGCAACAATGAGAAAACCCCTAAAATAGGATTGGTTTTACAGTGGAGACCACTGACATGTTTTCCCTCACCATCCTTTCTGACTGTTTTCTGTCATTTGGCTAGAGTCAGTATTACAGCACAGTCTCAAGAGTCTAAACAGTCTGGACAGGGCCGTAGAAGGCCTTAACACATCAGCAGGACAGGTAGCTGCTCCTTTGTGCAAGGAAGAATAGGATGAGCACTGCCAGAGCAACAAAATGACCTTCACAAGGCCACAAGTGTGAATGTCTCTGACCAACAATCAGTGGGCCCTGTGCTCGCTGCCCGGCATTATTGAGCGTGATTGGCATTTGCCATCGAATACCAGAATTGTAAGTATAGATGTAAATATTTGGGAGAACAAGGAGAAGAGACTAAGATCTTCTGCACTTTTTAAATTGATTCCCTTTTTTTAAAAAAAAATTATATTTTTATTGAAAAAGGACTTGTTACAAGAAAGTGCATTGATATTATTTAGTCAAAAAAAAAAAAAGAAGACTTTTTTTTTTTTTTTTTTTTACATTCAGATAACAAAAAGTGAACTCGGTGGCTTGACAGTGTATACATAATGCAACATGTTTAACTTATTTACATAAAGTACATTCAATACATATTATGAAGTAGAGGGTCGACCTGACATTGTACAATACATGGGAGATACACCAAGCAATTCATTGTCTTTTTGAATTTTTAAGGAGAATGTCAATTTTTCCATTTTAAATATTTCAAAAACCACACTAAAACAATCCTCAAGTGTTGGTGGAGTTGGATTTAACCACTTCCTGATTATTGATTTTTTGCTGGCCACTAATAGCGCTTGTAAGAGTTTTGTGTCCCCTCCCCGGACCGAGCCAGCAACCAGGCCCAAGTACAAATTTACAAAATTAATATCAAATTTTATCTTAAAGACCTCACACAGAGTTTTATGAATTCCCAGCCAGTAATTTTTTTAAATTAGGACAATCCCAAAAGATATGGTAATGATCCACATCTTCTCCAGCTTTCCGTGGTCCCATTTTTATATCTAGTTTGATAAGGGGTTTTGAAAAATCTAATAATATTATTCTATTTAAATTGATTTGTAATATTTTGCCGTGTGTAATGCTTCCAGCATTTCTTTTACACATAGGATACGAAGGTGAAGTCATAGCATTGGATTTGAGTGCAGGATTTTAAGCTGCAGTGCTCTAAATTTGGTACAAATCATTATTCCAATTGTCCTCTCACATACTTTCTGTGATCTCAATTCCCTCTCTAACAGGTCTGTCCCAGTTTAGGATCACTAATCCCACAACACCCACTGAAAATTTACACAGCATGCTTTTAAATGTCAGAGTACTCAACATTTTTAATACAGTTGTTTACATAGTCTGTTGTCTGTCTCCAGAAGAAAAAATACCCTTCATATTGAATCCGGGCTGTTAACTGGGGTGAAAGTAGATGCTATTTCAGCTTTCCCTCCAATGCGTTGCACTGCCCTCCAGGCCTCGATTGTGAAAGAAATAGAAATCAGATTTGAAAGAGGCCTTAAGCATCCACTCATTGTACTTATTTCAGATCACTTATGTTGGTGGCCTGTAGGCCGACGGCCTTGTTGTTGGTTGCACATCATTAAAAAAGTCCTGGAAACGGCCACACCACATGCTAAAAGGAATTTTTTTAAAACCCCAGTGAATCTTTTAGAGACGGCACTGTGCTGAGGTATTCTGTGTGTGACTATCAGACACTATTGTTGGGAACATCTGCCCCTAAATTTCAGAACCTTCTGGGAAACAGCTGCAGATTAAGTGAGTTAATACATCAGTGAGCAGCTATATTTAGTCCTGAACTGCACACTGGATAAATATGACTTTTTGTGGGCACAAATGCCTAATTTCACAGTCAGCCTCCCACCTTCATCTCTACTTTGATGTCAGGTGTGCGCCGCCTACCTTGCACTGCTCAGCAAACATCGCTGACACTTTACAAGCTGATGTTTGAACTCCTCCATCACAAATTTGAAAATGACCACGTAGGAGCAGCTAATTTAGAAACCTTCCCCTCTTTGTGATGGAGAACTGGCAAACTCATAATCAGCGCTTGGCTAAAGGGAGCTTATTAAGGTGAAAAAGCAGCAGGGGAGCGCCTCAGAGCTGCTGCTGACATTTCAAGGAGGTCAGGGTGAGGCAGCTAAAACCATCGACACCTACAGAACAGTTTACCTTCTTTTCCATCTTCACTTTTTATTGTGTAGTTTCTTTAAACTACTGGAAATTGTAGATTAAAGCAACGGTTAAAGGCACATTTTTACACTAATATTGTGTCCTTCCTTCTTCATTCTTCACATCACACATTTTCCACAGTGGGTTTGGCAACAAGCCTGTGAAATCACAGTCAAAAGAAAGACCACAGGCCCAGAGGCTGAATTATTAACGCAGGCAGCAGGAAGCACTGCTAACAAAACCAGCAGCACTGATAAAAAGTAAACTGGAACGTGCGTTTTCACCTGCAGTCGTGACACTGCAGTAAAGCTCTAACAGAGATTTCTGACGTGAAGCTTTTGACAGGTTGGTCATCCATGCAGACCAACAAGCATGAGCTCATCTGTGATTTAATCACTTCCCTCCTCCCTCACACGAAGCGCAGAGACTAGATTTATGTTCTAATAGCAAAAGGCCTTTGACAAAGGAAATTAACAGGAAATAAATAACCACTGTGTGCATCCACAAATGATTAACCTGAATCGAGTTAAGCATCACATTTGGCAGGAGGACGACATGGAAATGCACAAAGACCATTTTTCAGAAAGATCATCTGTGGGCTCTTGGATTCCACCGCTCTAAAAATACTTGAGTCTTTTCAGCTCGGAGGACTCAGAGCGTGTGTTTACATTCGGATGTAGAGAGAAGAGTTTCTCCTATATCCCGAGCGGGTAAAAATGAGAAGTTTGATACTCCCTCTGATGTATCTGCTGAATATAAAGTTGCCACCAGCAGCTGCTTAGCATGAAGTCCTGTTCTGACCCCTCGTAGCGAGGTTAGAGTGGAAGAGTCTGAGCTTGAAGGCAACACAACAGATGAGGAAGACGACTGGAAGCGCAAGCAGGACCACGGTCATTTACTTCTCCCCACATTTACACTGTGTTGCACCGTGACTGTGTACTCTGCACCAACTTGAGGCCTCTAATGGAGAACACCGGGCAGAAAAAAACTCAGCGACACGCAGCTCATTTTAACCACATATGCTGTAGATGGTAACTGTGCTTTAACTTCAGCTATATTTGCATGTAAAGTGAGCAGTGAGAGGGAAAGGCTGGGCAATAAACAACCAGTTTTTATAATACAGCCAGAAGCAGCTAAAGTGTATGCCTGCAGGAGGAGAGCATAAACTCACACTAGGGGGCGGTAATGACAGCTACGTGTAGAAAAAGCCACAAGACTTGAATTAATACTCAATTAATACCAAACGTTACATCTAACCAGTTTACAATATCCTAGTTATATTTGTTTGGTGATCAATAGGAATTCTTGCAGAGACTGTGCTGCAAACTGTTTCTTTAAAGAAGAGTAAGAACTTGCTGGCAGGGCCTTATTAGTTGTAAAGTCTGTCGGTGGGGTCATTTCTTCCTTCCTCCTCATCAGTATTCAGATCAGAGCCCCATTTGGGCTCTTATTCACCCTCAAACTGAGGAGGTGTGTGCTTGACTCCAAACACTGAGCTGCCGACGTACTTACCGACTCCCAGCATCTTCAGGTGGCTTTTAAAGCCAGGCTTTTCCTCCAGCACTCTCAGCAGGTTGGTGGACTCCATGCGCTCCAGCTCCACCTTCCAGTAGATGTAGATTTTGTGGTTGAAGCTGACATAGACGAGGCAGGGGCCGTTTTTGCCCTCCTTACACGTGTACTGACCTGCAACCAGAGAAAACCTGAGAATCTTACACACAGTTTTTACTCAACAGGTGGTGGTGGTGATGGGGGACCGTGCTATGTGAATACAAATAAACACATCAGCAATCCTCCGCTGCCGGGCTACTGTAGCCTCCACACAACAAGTCTGATCTGTCTGAGGAGCTGAGAGCAGAGGGGAGTGAGGCCTGAACACTCAGCAGGTGGAAAGCAGCAAACATGGCTGGAATCAGAGATCTCCGGAGTCTTTTGTCTCTTTCTTTAATCCACTTAAAGCTGCACATGTCACATTAGGCGCCTCAGATTAACTGTCCAAATACTGCAGAGAGATCTGACAGCACAGATAAGAAAGACAGAGAGAAGAGAGGAAGAAGAGCTCAAAGCAAGGCGAGGCTAAAGTTCTATGCTGCCATCTGGTGGTGCAGGTTTGAAATTCCACCTTTGTTTGAGGTTCCAAACGCCTGGACTAAGGTAAGAAATCAGGTTGTAGAGAGCACGAAAACTGCAGTGAGGCCACGGGAGTGAAAATATATGAAAAGTCCAGAGGATTTCCAGATCTTATTTGAATTGTAAGTGTATTAAATATTACTGTTGCTTAGCTACAAAAATGATTTTCCACTAACCTGCAAAATGTAATGTAACATGTGGGAAAGCTGAGATATACTGATGACAATGCAGTCAATTTCTAAAGGGTTCAGTCATTTAATGTGAGAACCTTCAGTTTTCTGGGTGTAGGTTAAAGAGCTGTTCTTCACCTGGGCTCACGGTTTTAGCTTGTTATCTTAGCTTGCTGTTATTTTGGCTCTGGCCCAGTATGCACATGTTTGTGGCCCATGAACTAAAAGGAGTTTGAAGTTCGAGCCTGAGAGGAGTTGTAGCTGAGGTGTTGTCAAACATTTAGGTACCTTAACCTCGAATCCAGAAGTGTAAAGCAGATTATTTCCTGCTGAGAGAGGAAAACAGTGGAAAATATTCCAGACTCCTTCTCCCCAAACAGTCAGAACCTCAAGTGAAAAATAGTTTATCTGCATTAATCTGGAGCTGTGTGGACAGCCTGAGGGAAATATCTGTGTCTTCAGCTGCTGAAAGCTCCGCTGCGAGAGGCTCAGAGACACATTAAGCAGAATCAACAGATTTATGGATGTTCAGCAACTCCGCTAATCCAGAGGATTAGAAGACTCCAGGTGGATTTACCTGCAAACATGTGTAAACGATTTATAGAGCACAGATCTGAGCGTACACATGTCTGTTTATTATTTATTCTCTTTGCCTTAAGCTCACCATCAATACTGAGCTGATGTGTGAGTTAACGTGAAAGCCAAAAGTGTGTCACATTCAACAGCGAGCTGAAACTCGCATTAGAAGTTGGAGAAAGCTGCAGATTTAGATCTACTGTTGGAAAGTCCCGAGTGGCGCTTCATCGCATTAGCCGAAAACTTGATGAGTGTCGCGACGGTCACAGAAATACGACGGCGGAGCAAAAACGAGGAGGAGGTGGTGCAATGTCCCTCACCTGCACAGAAGGCGTTGACGTTCTCGTCGAACTGGAACCTCACCACGGTCCGATTATGGTCGATGATGTAGGTTTGACCGTCCCAAGCACACGCCACCACCTCCTCTCTGCCGTCCCCCTGGAAGAAGACACAGACGCACACAGGGTTGCTGCATAGCTGAGCGCACACACGAAGGCAAACACACATTTCTGAATTAATTCAGCATGTAATCGAGTAGCTGATGGACAAAAAACTAAACTGGGACTAATTAGACCAGCCTGCATGTGATTTTTAGGTAATTATGGAGGAAATGCCACAAAGTCACTCAAATTCATGCGTCTGAAACTTTCGGTGAAGTCCTTAACTCCTCTAGTTTTTCAGTATAAGACACTGTGCTATTCCTGAAGAGCAAATAGATGGAAATGAAAAGTACTTCCAGATCTGTGTTTCCATACATGACCTGTACCTGCTGATGTTACATCTGTCAGGCTGTTCATTACATGAGGAAAATAACCGAACAGGAAACAGGACCTTCTGTTGTCTGGTAAAAGTTTTTTAAGTGAGCAGGGTAAAGGGTAAAAATCTGAATTTGGATGGGTGTTGTTCTTGCTGTGGTGGCTTAATGGAGATCAAACTGGTATAGTATAAACTAAAGTGACTAACATGAAATACCCATGAGTGCCGAGAAGAACAGAGAGACTTTCTCGACAGCAGCTGCATGACTGCGATGTCACGTGTAGCCTACATGGGGGATTTTATTTTGAAAACTGAATGGATTCTCTGTGCTGTTCTTACATCTGACTTCCTGACAGCTTTATCTGCATTTTTACGCACAGAGTTAAATGAGTCCCATCAGCTCCAACAATTTCTAATAAGACACGTAAGAACATTAAAAACAGACGAGTTAACAAAACATCTGTTTTTCACTGGAAACTAAAAAAACAAAAAACAAACAAAAGGTTTATATTTGCTAAAAGTTGAAAGCGTCCACGAGTGTCGGCCTGTTGCAGAGACTCACTGTGACGTCGAGCTTCTGCAGGGCAAACAGCTGATGATCCACCTGCACCGACCACAACAACTGCTCCGAGCTGTCCATCAGCTTCAGCGTCCCTGTGAAATGAGAAGGCAGACAACAGGTCGGCCTTAAAAATGGTTAAAAATAAATCAACACGGCTAAAAACTGCCGTTGTGTACAGGCGCTATAGAAATAAAACTAAAGCTAAATTATTGCCAGACTGTCATTATCAGATGCATTTTAGCAAACAACTTAAAAAACTCCTCCTCTTGCTTAACTGGCTTGTTCTAGTTGGTAGAAAAGCACAGACTTCTGCACAGAGATAAAAAAAAAAGATGTAAAAGTGTTTAAAATTCCCATCCTACCATCTAAAGTACAGAGAGCAAACAGTCCACACGTTGACGACTCTTCCTTGGATCCTGTAAAAAAAACACAAAAAAACAGAATTCATCTATTAAAATGCATTCAGCCAGTTTTTTGTGAGTTTTTTAAAACCATATCAAACGCACTTTTATATGTTTTTACTGTCACACCGATCGCAGTATGAGAGGAAATCATTTGCATCATCTGTGTTTCTGCATCTCAGCAGGAAGCTGAGAAGAGGAGACTTAAAGAGAATAGTACAATTACAACACACCTAAAGAAACCCACTGAGACGAGACTCAGCTGCAGTTTAAAAGTGTTTCCAGGTGAGCGAGAGGGACCGGGTGTACCTGCAGACGCCTGCTGTCCCCACATTATTTACCTCATCAGCGACCCAGTAAACAAGCGTGGGTGCGAATGTAAAACGATCCGGCTGGTAAGAGCGTCTACCTTTGCTAATGCTGCCGATGAGATGAGTGGAAACATTCTTGTTGTGTATCCGCCCGGTGGTCAGATGGAGAACTACGTCTCTGGAGGGCCCCTCGCTGTAGGGAGGGAAATCACGTTAAATTAATCCAGTCCATCAATCACTTTAACTGACACTCACATTATAATGGAGGAGGCGTCTACCTCCCAGGCGTGGCGGGGGCGTCGTCGCCAGAGTCGGAGGAGTCCTGTTGTGTCCAGGAGCAGAGCAGGATGGCGTAGCCGCAGCCTGGCTGAGACACCATCAGCTCAGGTAACCCCTCTGGACCCGGGTTCACTGTTAGACTGTCCACCTGCAGAACAGCCAACACCATGTCACACCCTGATTATTTATTCAGCTTAAGTCTCATCTATGGAGGGCCTTGAGTGCCCAAACGCCCTTTTCCATCAGTACCTACTCGGGTCAGCTTGCCATAGTTTTATGGGTTTTCTGTTAGGTCATTGCACCTGTACCAGGTACTTTTTTAGTACCTGCTCCACCAGGGTTCCAAACGATCCAAGGCCAAAATGTGAAGTCAGCAGACTGCATTCCACCAGATGGCTGGTCAGTGAGATCACTCGATGATGAGTAAAGAAGGTGTCTCCTTCACGAAAATCAAAACCACCGTTTTTGAAACCGGGCAACGGGGGAAACGTTCACAAAAAACAACGATGTGCTCCCCGAGTCTTGACAAAAAGCCACAGACTGAGCAGCAGGTATATCACTGCTTTGTTGTAGCGTTCATGTCGCACAGTATTTATGTCATGGGACGCTCGGACACATTGCTAAAAAGACCCCACGCAAATTAGGTGGTACTCTGTTTTTAATGGAAGTCGCGTCAAGCCGATCTGAGTGTGCAGTTTGTGTTTGTGTGTTATGTTAGCGTCTCTTCAGGATTTGTACTGCACTCATGCTGCTGTCTCACGTGGACCACCTAGTGGTGAAAGTTTTCATTAAAGTTTGTAGAGAAAATATAAAGTAGTTGATTTATAAGTTGCACCTTGCTGGCACTGGACCCTCTTTTGTGTTCAGAAGTGCTTTAATTCTTTGTGGAACAGATTTAAAAAGGTCCTGGAAACATTCCTCAGAGATTTTGGTCCATACTGACATGATAACATCACACAGTAGCTGCAGATTTGTTGGCTGCACATCCATGATGCAAATCTCCCTCTGCACCACATCCTAAAGGTGATCTATTGTACTGAGATCTGATGACAGCCTGTGGAGTACAGAGTACATGAGGAGATGTGTGCACTGTGGTCCAAGGGATAGATCTCGTCCGGAACAATACTCGGGTAGACTGTGGGGTTTAAATGATGCTCAGTTTGTACAAAGGGATCCACAGTGTGCCCAGAAAATACTATATATACATATTATACAAGAAATAATAATTCACATGCTGGTAAGAAACAACACCTGAGCTCACCTGTCCCTCCAGAAGCCATTTCTTCAGCAGAATCAGCTGACCAGGCCCTGCATCAGAGCTGTCAGACGGCTCCTCCCAGCGAAAGGCTCGAACCACTCGGTCTGTATATCCCACCACCAGCTCGCAGCGCCCATCTCCATCTGTATACACGCACATGCTACACTCAAAAATCACAAAAATCCACATTTACCACAGAAGAATTTAGCCAGAATTTACCAATATCACTGATGAGGATGACTTTGGTGTTGGCGGGAATGTGCTGGGTGAAGAAGGGCTTCTGGTCATCAGGTGACTGAAACTCGTGCTGGCTGGATGAGTCTGCCTTGCTCGCGGCGGCAGCTGTGAGGTCAAAGAGGTGAAACCAGCCCTCTGCGCCCACGGCAACCACGAAGTTCTGTCACACAGAAAAAATACAAATAAAAACACGCTGTCACATCAAATCTTAAACTTTAAGACAATAAGCAGCTTCTGACTTCTCTGTCCTCACCTTTCCTTTGTTGCACACATCTCCAACACCAACGCAGGTCAGCTGGGAAAGCACAACACACCACATGAGCCACAGATCACATAACACAAAAGGGTTTTTCTGGCACCTGCACTGACCATGCCCACGCAGGACCTTGTGATCCAAGGTTTGGAGTCATCGTTCTTGTAAACAAGCAGCTTTCCGTTGGTGTCTCCTACGACCAGCTCGTTCAGCTGCAGAGAAGGGAGACAGCCGTGTTAATGGAGCAGTTGAACAATTAGGTAAAGCAGGTCATAAAAAATAGTTTTACTCTTCTTTATCAAGACAAATTCTAAAATGAGAAGCTAAAAAGTCATTAATTGTGAGACAAAACATCATTACATTTTGCTAGGAAAATGGGGAATAGAACGGTTTGTGTTTGGAATCACTGTCATGCTGATAAACAGAGCCACTGCCAATCAGATGTTTTCCAGGTAATTTGGCACACCTCAGCAATGGTGGATCAAAATGTGACTTCTCTGGCAAGACACTGGCTGAAACCCAGCCCACACCACGACTGTGCCTCCACCGTGTTTCACAGATGGGTGAAGACACTCACTGTTGTACCTCTTTCCTGACCTCCATGAAGGCTGAAGATGATTTAAACCAAGAATTTTCAAATTTGGATTTACCACGCCATCAGACCTGTGCACTGATTTTCAGTCCAGTTCTAGTGTAATGTAGCATATCTCAGTCTGACAGCCACCTGACTCTTCATCAGCTGTAGATGTAGACAGTTTTTTTTTTTTATTTTAAGGACGCAATGCTTTAAGTCTAATTTAAAGTTAAAACGGGATCTGTGCTAAGTTGTAAGTCATGTGCAGACACAGCACTGATTCATCCCTTTAGTTTGGTGCCTTTTTTATTGTTTTTTCAGTCAGGTAAAAATGAAAAAGATCAGGAAGCAAACAGCACTCAACTGAAAATAAGTAAAAAAGCAGTGTCCGAACAACCCAGGAGAACTTGAAAATATTACCAGATTTTTTAAAAGTTCTTCCTCTTTGGAAGCAAGACGGAGCAAGAAATGAGCGGTGACGCAAGACTTATTATAATAAGAACAGACTGCAAGAAGTCTAGTTATCAAACCATAAATAAATATATTACTAAATATATTTAGAATTTAATTTAAACATTTAAAAATCTGCACTCAAGAGGTCTGAGAAGACAAACCAAACATTAACGATAACAATAATAAACAAAAGTTAGCTTAGCTTCCGTACCGAATCGTTGTCTGCGTCTCCCAGACAGATGGCGTGAGGAAACAGAGTCCCTGTAAAGTCTAAGCTGACTCGGTGAACATAGTTCAGAGAGCGCATAGCTGATGGTCTTTGTATTCCCTTTACGGCCGCTGATTTACCGATAAACTGCTCTGGCTACCTCATTCACACGCTCACCGCCTCCTCCTAGTAAACAAAACCACGTGACCTAATATCTACGGGATCTTAGCAGAGACAGAAAAGGGGATCCGCAAACCAAAGCACCCATCTGCCTGGACGTGTTCCTGTTTCCACATATATATTTTATTAGTAGTCGTAAAAACCTGTGCGCGCATGCGTATGTTTGTAGAAAGAGAGCGTTAAAAACTGAGATGGTTTAACTTTGTTCATTAATACGCTGTGAAGTACTGACACCTGGCGGTCAAAGAGCGTACATGCTTTCAAATAGTTTGATTTTCGCTGTTGCCTCTGTTCTTTGTCTTTGATGGGCACCATAACAGCAAAGAAAATTACATTATGTACCCAGAACATGCACCTGAAGACTGTTTGAATCATCCCCAAGTCTGTGAAAAAACAAAGTAAATCTCATCATCATATCTTATTAATGTAAACATTTTGCAAACAAACACCATATTCATTCGTATCAAAGCGTGAAAAGCACCAAAACGGACACTAAAAGTGAGGAAAACTAGCTATTAAACATAAAAATAAGCTAAAATTAGAAAAATGTTATTTAAACATGCAGCTGTTCTTAGTGCACATAGTGCACATATTATTTATTAATGCAATTTGCACTTCTCTCTTACACAGTGTCAGTCTTTTGAACTAAATTCGGGTTTTTTTTTAATTTTTAATTTTTAATTTTAACAGTGTTGCTTATCTAAAACAATTTCTCTTGTGGAATCTATCTATCAATCTGAAACAGGGCAGGATGGGAGGATTTACTTCTCGGTGATAACGTCCACTGCTGTCCTCTAGAGGGCGCCCGTCAATTACAACTTTACCTGTAAAGCATTAAACGACGCAGGCGTGAGGGAGTTAAATCAGTGTGAAGCCAAACATTCTAAAAGAGAAGAGAAGCTCCACTGCAGAAGAGTTATTTTAACCTTTATCAGCCATAAATATAATTCAGTGTAAAAAAAAAACAATACGTAAATAATGATACTATGATAAATTGCGTTTATTTTTGTAGAGCTGAAGTGTTTATCGGTCTTCCTGGGTGACTGAGCCCGCCACAAAAACAAACTGAGAGATAATCCCTCGCCCCCCCCCCCCACCACCACCACCACCACACACACACACACACACACACACACATACCACCACCAAAGAAAAGAGGGAAAAATACAGAAAGTGGTTAAAGAGGGAACTCGGGTAGACAGATGTCATATTAATTATTACACCCGGCTTTGAGTGGAAAGCCCCTCGAGTAAAGTGAGTGCCCTCCCAGCCTCTGGACGACCAGCAGCAGCAGCAGCAGCGGAGAGAGAGAGAGAGTCCTCACAAAGCGCTAATTGGACTGTGGAAGCCCGCTAACAGCGTGGATATGTTTCAGAAAGATCGGGCAGGGCGGAGGGGCGAAGGGGGGACGCTGAATAGGACCCACGCCTCTTTTCTAAACTCTCCGGCTGGGCTTAAAAAAAAGAGAAGGAGAAAGTGGAGGTGGTGTGTGTGTGTGTGTGTGTGTGTGTGTGTGTGTGTGCCTGAATGTGAATGCCACAGAAAAATTGAACTATTTATGGCAATCCCCTCTATAGGCGCGCGTGCACGGGTGCCCAGAATAAGGGGGAAGAGAAAAGAGTGAGCGCACACACACGCACGGGAAGAAGTTCACCCGCAAAAATTGAACCCCAAAACAATCCTTATTCTGTTTAGTGCGCAAAGTTTTGCGTGCATGCGCAACGACGCGAGAGAGCGTGTTGGAGTTTGTGCGTGTTTTCTTGTTGTGCATCTCTTAGTGCCGCAGGAACCGCACAGAGAGTCCAGTTACGCGCACAGACCGAGGATTTGCGCCTCCTCGTTCCGCTTGTACTGCCGATGATGCGCGCAAAGTGGAAAATTTTACAAACAACAAAAGTCCCGCAAACGAGCGGCTGTGTGTAAAGAAAGAGCACAGACAGGGACCAGAATCAGGATCGGGCAGTCGGGCAGAGAGAACGTCGCACATTTCATTTTGTGAAGAGATTTTTTTGCACAGTTTGTGTTTTCTCTCGCTCTTCTTTATTTTGGCTGACCTGTAAAAACAAAAAACAAAAAACAAACCCAAAACAAAACACGTGACTTTTATCCACCTGGTAATGCGTCAGACTGAGTTCGGTGTGGACTTCACTGAGTCTGTTTCACCTTCTCGTAAAAAACCCCCTCTTCTCTCACTGTTTGTTTAGTGCTTCAAGTGGCACGCGTCAGGCGCGCGCGGCGCACCGGTACCGGGGCAGGAACCCAAGGTGTATCCACGCGACCGGAGGGCGTGGCCAGCCCCTCAGCCAGCCCTGTTGAAAAGCAGTGGCGTCTTTCTCCGAGAGCTCAGAGCAGCTTTGAGGAGCGCGAGGCAGCATCAGCGGAGCTGGGACTGCCCCCCTAACCAATAGCAGCACCCCCCTCCACACTGGAGCAAGTGCGCGACCAGCGGCCACACCACGTGAACGGCACGAGCGGGACGCGCTCCCCAAATCTCTGCGATTCTTCAAAACTTCTGGGGTTTTTTCCCCACGCGCGTTTCGGACCTCACGACCAAAATGGAAATTAACGCGAGCCAGCAGCAGCAGCTGATGCCGCCTGCGTGCTTCTTCTCCGCGCAGAGCGTCCAGCTGAGCGCGAGCGGCGGCGGGAAGTCCGCGAGCAAGCAGCCGAAGCGTCCGCGCTCCTCCTCCCCGGAGCTGCTGCGCTGCAAGCGGCGGCTGAACTTCGCGGGCTTCGGGTACAGCCTGCCGCAGCAGCAGCCGCACGCGGTGGCGCGCAGGAACGAGCGCGAGCGCAACCGCGTGAAGCTGGTCAACAACGGCTTCGCCACGCTGCGGGAGCACGTGCCAAACGGCGCCGCCAACAAGAAGATGAGCAAAGTGGAGACACTGCGCTCCGCTGTGGAGTACATCCGCGCGCTGCAGCAGCTGCTGGACGAGCACGACGCCGTGAGCGCGGCGTTCCAGGCGGGCGTGCTGTCGCCCGGCATGTCGCAGGGATACTCCGCGGACATGAACTCCATGGCAGGCTCCCCCGTGTCCTCCTACTCATCCGACGAGGGCTCCTATGACCCCCTGAGTCCGGAGGAGCAGGAGCTGCTGGACTTCACCAACTGGTTCTGAGGAGCATCCGTGCGAGGTAAGCGCACATGTCACCGCGCTCGTTCCAGGCACCATCGTCATTTAACTCCCGACAAACCTAACTTCCCGTTTCTCCTCCTCCTCGCAGAAATATGGATCAGCTCACTTTATTGCTCTCCTGCGCTTGGGATGGTCCCGAGGAGGAGAAGAACAAGACGGTCCTCCCCGGTCCACCTGACAGACTCAGCAGGATCCCGGAGCCTTAACTGAACATCAGGCCGGAGATCAGCGCTAAAGGATTAAAGGAAGACGGGTCTCCCACATGCATCGTGGGAATCCAAACTTTCTGTGCGTCCCCTTGATTAAAAAAGAAAAGAAAAGAAAAGAAAATGACCCTAAAGCGATTCACGCTCTCAGCACATTAAAAACTCTTCTATGCCAACCCCATCACAGCAGCACCAACTCTCTCTCAGACGCTGACTTCAGAAAAAATGCTTCCAAGTCGCGGATTTATTCTATAAAATTCTATATCAAACGCTCTTTTTTAAAATATATTAAGATATTTTTGTATGTAAGAGATTTATAGATGTTTTGTACACATCCTTTTGTATATATTTTGTCTATATATTTGCGAAGTCGCTTCTATACCTCCTGCCTATGTAGACTTGTAGTCTATTATTCTCTGGCTTTCGTGTTCACGAGGTTTCCAGAGGGAGTTTGATACTCCGATGTTTTATCCTATAGCACCGATGTGTCTTATTTAATAGCAGAACCATGTTATTGCATTATGTCATGTCACAATGATCAAAAACTTATGCAGCTATTGTCCAAACAGAGTGCAATAGCCACGCATTGTCTCTTTATACTGCCAGCTCTATATCCTCTCCACATAAGCGGAAAATAAGAAGTCTTATAACCATATTTTCTACACTCTAGTCTAAAAATAAAACGAGATGCTACTGAATTACTGTTCATGTCTTAATTTTAAAGTGTGTGTGGTGGGGGTGGGTAACTGGGTACAGTTTTCCTTGTGTGGCCATTAAACCCAACATAAGTAGATGGAATAAGTCGAGATAAAAGAGGAGGAGCGCACGTTTTACGCACAATGCATTTTCTCTTTTCTTGTTTGAAGCTGAGCGCAGAGTGGCTCAACAATTTCTATAGCCACAGGTCTTTTACTAGAGAGCTCCCACACTGCTATCTCTTTCTCTTTTGTAATACCAGCCAGCACCTTCAACCCAACAGACGCATTTTTTCACACTCACAAAACGTGCGTAAAAATCCACTTTGTCCCCATTTTAAAAACACACATACACCTCCTCCACCACATTGATGTGGTGAAAAATAAAAATACTGCAGTGATATTTCTCTTAACAGCATGGCCTTAAAATGAACACACCTCTGCACTTAATGAAGCGTCGAGTGAGCTTTTCAATCTTGTCTTCCTTAGCGTCTGTGCGCACGAAGCGGCTGGAAGGTGGATCACCCAAGTTGTAGGATTACAATGACACTATTTCCCCCAATTCAACTCACACCAAGAATTATAATTCAAGTAAACAGGAGGCTTTAAAATTAGCAGATGGAGGGCATGACGTGAGATTGTGAAGTAGAGCTCTGAGGTTTCTGCACAACTGAGTTTGACAGGTAGGGCGGAGGCTGCAGCCGGACGCGTGTCTGGTTTAATGAGTGAATGGGGTCTGAATGGTGGTCGAGTGGAGACACGGAGCTGAATTGGCTGATGGCGTGTGCCTCCTGACAGCAGCATGCCGCTGAACACACAACCACCACCTGGGAGGGGAAAAAACATCCGGCAGAGTGTGTGGGGTTAAAAATGTTGGTGTTAATGTGGGAGTTTATGCAGAAATGGCGTTAAATACATAAATAAGACACATTTTAGTGAAATTCTTTGGAAAACCTCGTGTTTATTGTAAATATGAGCGCACAAACGAGAGTTCGTGGACCACCAGGGGGCCTGAGAGAGAGGCAGAGGGTCCTCCTGGCTCATTCAAAAACATAAATTACTGTCTGAGTTTAGCATTGACCTGCAGACACTTCATTGTTTGGACAATAATTAATAAACAATTATAATATCTATTCACTTAATCTATTTATTAGAAGCACAGAAACAAACAGGTTTCCCCACCTCAAACACTACCGGGCGAGGACCTGCAACACTTCAGATCAAACAGATGATACCTCTAAATTCTGTATATATTTTCTGATGTGAGTAAAATTTTCTGCCAGCTTGGAATATCTTTAAACCCGAATAAAACTTTTCTATCAGAATGACACATGAGAAAGGTTTGATCCCACTCTTGTATGTGCAAATACATCTCTACTTTCCTCGCCTCTTTTAATTTACTTCAAGACCTTTTATTTTGAAAGGCATCGTGAACTTCATTAAAAATGTGATTTTTTTTTTTTTTAAGGTTTTCAAATTTAACTTTAATTCACTAAAAAAGTAAAGTAAGAGAGACGGCAGCCTCCAGCCAAGAACCATCACAGTTTAACAAGTAAACAATTATGATGACTGGATTAAAATTAAAAAAAATAAAATAAAATAAAAAAGACCTTCAACACACAACCAACAGTGAGAGGTCCCCAGACTTTGTCATAGACCTCAGCAGTGGGGGAAAAGCCACACAGTGGTACTTTATCACTCAAGGAACCTATATGGAGTGAGGAACTTTGTTTCTCTAAAGATAAAATCAATGTTTTTGATCGTTTTAAAAATATAAAACGACAACTTAGGGCAAGTAAGGCAAGCCCAGAGAGTGTACACAAAATACATATTTATTATTATAGACTGTAAAAAGATGCATTTAACCTTATAGACTCTATATAAAAGATGCATTTAGGCTTATGGACTTGAGTGTTTTAAAACCAATCTATATGGATCTGAGCTCACTGACTAACGACCCAGTCACATGATGAACTTTACTCTATGTTAACAACCTTCTGGAATCTGAGGAGGACCAAAATTTACAAAATGAAAATCAAGTTGTTTTAAGTAAGACAAAACAAGTGACTGAGCCCAGAAAGTCTGCAGGAAAGTGTTTATTGGAAGGAAGGGGAGGATGCTGAAAGTTACTTTTTTACTTTTTTTAATATTTAGCTGTATTTATTTAGCAGGAACAATGGACAGTACATAATACAAGGCTAATTTCCTCCTGTAGTCTCTGGTAAGAAGACCCTAAAGCTCACCTGCAGCCACATTTTCAAATTAGATGGAGTTCAAAACATGCATCTAAAGAGTTACAATAAAAGCAGTTTTGACTGTTTTCTCTGGTGACATAGAGCTTACAAAGGTTTGCTGCCTGTCACAGCTCATTATGTTTCCCTCGGCGGCAGTCTGTCAAGCGTGCACAAGCGGCAGGAGAGCGCGGCCATATCTAATTGGCAAAGCTGAGGCAAAACAAAGGCTCAAACCACATCAGTTGAGTATCTTAGCGAATATCATTCATCAGTGTTGATTAAGTTGGACTGAACTGGACGGTAGCCAATAGCTCTGCTGCGCTGCTGCATTTTTTTCAAATGTTTTTGTGTCTTTTTTTTAATAAACTCCACAACAATGAGCACTTGTTACATGAATCAGAGCATCAGACTCTGAAACTACAGCAGCCACAGAAGATTTCAGGACCACAGACAGCACTTTGCTGCTCTGTGACGTGATCCACATGCCTCAGAGAAACGACAGAGGCTGGAAACAGAACATACTCAGCACATGTGTGACGTAAAGGACATACGCACAGGAAGAGACCGGCAGCAATGTGACCACCTGAGACTGTGCGATACCAATAAAATTCAGCCACTCGTACAGATGAGAGATGGAGTGGGAAGTGCAGGGTACATTCAATTCTATTTTCAGGCAATTGAAATGACTGCTAAAGGGAGCGCAGTGCAAACAAAGTGTAAAATGTACACACACATGCTGCAGAGTGTTTACATTATTAATGCAGAAAAAATAAAGGAGACAATAAAAATCTGAATCCTTGACAGAAGATAACTGATGGTTTCAGGACTGTATTGAACTATAAAAGGTCAAAAACATTTTGGCTTCCCAAAATCTTGACCCTTGTTTATATTCAAAGTATTCATATGGAAATATGTGTTTACACAGCAGTCGAGGAGAGAGATTGTTTGAACATTACCCCACAGAAGTCCCTAAGGGATCGTCAGTCTAATGATCGACTTATCTTTTATTAGTGTGTCATAAACATCCAGTGTAACTTCTGTGCTGGCGGCTTTTATCAGAAAGGCTTCTGTTATTTTTTAACGTCCAACAACAAACACTTGTCTCTGATGGTCTGTTAAATTACTAAACATTCTGTATTCATTAGTATGTGAGAGCATTCTTTTAGCGAGTTTGTCTCTTAAGATCTTAATATCTAATTGCATAAATATTAGTGCTTATTTATATTTATACATTTTATGAAACCCAAACTAATGCTGAATGTCTAATTTAAAGCAATTTAAAATAAAAGAAATAAGTTTCAGGTGCAGCGGAGATAGCAAGGTATAATGGTTTCTTCCACTCTAAACTCACTCTTGCTGGTTGTTACTGGCAAATTTAAAAGTTAAAGCTAGAAGAGAAATGCAACAAAGTAAGCATCATTTAAAAGAAATACTTTAAATCTCCACCACAAATGTCCTTTTTAAAATCACTTTTCTGTTTGTCATGTCGTCTTTTCATACAAGCAGACGTGGCTCAGCTGAGATGTCAGCCACACAGTGCTGAGGTCAAAGGTTGCTGGAGTCATCAAAAGGGTTGGAAATCACCGACTTGTGAATGAGCATGAAGAGAGGCAGGTAGGCCAAGAAGTCCAGCAGGTCCAGAGGAGGAATGTGCTGCAGCTCCAGTCTGACGGCCACCTCCTGATCCAGGTGGATGCCCCCGGCCTTCAGCTCCAGCAGCAGCTGCTCTGCGCTGATGAAGCCCTTCTGAGCGCCCGCATCGCCCTGCTGGTCCTCCAGGAGGAACAGGAAAAGTTGCTGCAGGAGTTAATAACAATCATAGTTTTTGACATGACCTCAAACATGGAAAACTGGCTCTGGTCTTGCTCTTTGAACCACTTGTGTGTTGTTATTGTGTGTGTGCTCTTTAGTGAAGCCTCAGATTACCACAGGCTGTTTCTAGTCTTTTTTGAGTGCACCTGTTTGCACAGTTAATGCAGTCAAGGTACTAATTGTCAGGAGGAGGAGTAGGGGTGGGAGGGTTATAATCCTTCTGGCAAACACCCCATTGCTGCTGCCCCCAACTTCTCCAGTTAACAACCCTATCCCTAACAGCTCTGTAATTACGAAGCCTCCCCTACCTGGCCAGGGGCTCAGTTTCCAAACCCATGGCTGCAGGCTTTCATGTTCCTCCTGCCTTTCTATTGCTCAGTTCTTCCTTCTGTGAATGAGTACTGGGCCAGCTGGTAGCTCCGTCCCGGTCCGTCTAAGATGAGCCGTGTGTCTCGGGCTGATTACAGGGCTGGGCGGAGTGGACGGCATGTTCACTGCTGGGCACTTTAATGAGATTAAGGCTGTGCTAATCTATGAAAAGGGAAAGGCACCCCTCTCTTTCTCTCCCTGGCTTGCTTCCCTCATTTCTATGCATGAGGGGTGAGTGCCTCTCATAAAAAAAGCTTGCTGTATAAAGGATGCCTTGGAATTACTCTTCAAAGTGTTTGCCAGCATTTATTTCATTATAATTATACCAGCGAGGCCATGAAAAGAGGCGGGGATGGCGTTTGTGGAATAAATGTGACTAATGTGTGAGTTAATCTGATGTTGCATTGAGGACACATCATGAAAACAAACTCCAGAGTGTAAACATGAGGCGAAGGAAGCTTTCACTGCACCTTAGCTTTGAAGAGTCTCACTTCCAAGGATCGGAAGTCCATGCTGCTGATGAGCGATCGCATAAACTCGCTGAAAGGAAAAAGCAAAAATAAGAACATGAGCTGAAAACTTTTGAAGGTTTAATTCTGCCTGTAGAGAAATCACATCCAGGATATCTTCACTTTTAAACTCATGTGTCCAAGTCCAAAGTGAGATTACCCTGATGATGTAATCAGGGTATTTTTCAGGCTTTGGGAAACTCCCAAAAGAGAGGAGTTACGTTTATATCTTTATAAAGCTATAAAGTGGAATCAAAACGGATCGGAGAGCTGCTTTGAAATAAGGCTTTACTGCCAGTCAGATAAATTCACAATTAAAATGTGAATCCAAAAGTAATTTCTTAAACGTTACTTGTCTTAAAAGTAGTGCAGTACGTTACTTAATTAAAAAGTAATTCACTACTTGTTGCATTACTTTGGCATTAATCTACAACATGACCTGAAATATATTGCTACACAATTACCAGCTAACAATATAAACCTGAGGCTACAGTCCCACATACTGACAACAATCCCTATCCTAATGAGGACACACAAGATCCGAAGCAAAGCTGGAAACGAGCCCAAAGAGCCACAGTGATTCTGGCCGGTTCCAGAGAACAGGAGCTGGCGAACACTCAGTGTTGAGTAAATGTAACACGAGTAACAACACAATTAACTGTAATGTAATTAATGAAGTTAGTACAATTTAGCTACATTACTACATTACTGACAATGTAATGTGATTACAGTAACATGTTAGTTTGGAATGTGTTACACCCAGCACTGGTTACAACACGCAGATTATTAAACAAGATTTACACGATGAGATCAAAAGTAACAATCCCAGAAATGTTTGTAATGTTTGATGCCTAACGTGCGGTCTTGGTAATGCTGAACACAGACAGTCAGTGACTCTGAAATCATCTGTTTGTGTCTATCAAATTGTTTATTATTCTTTTTAAATAAGAGGGGAAAAAAACACAAGTAGTTTACTGGCCTAAAGATTAAAAACATAAAAAAAGACCCTAAATAATCCCATACACAATACAAGCTACCAAACTGTATGACACACACTTGTACAAAGTGTGGATGCACATCATTTAGGTCATGTGGTCTGGTCGTTTTTCTCTGACAAAGCTGATATACATCTACTTATTCTCTATATAACATTATCGCAGAACATCTGCTTTTTTAGAGCTATTTATAACCTTATTTTCATTTTTTAAATTAATTGTTCAAATGCATTTATTTATTTGTTTGACAAGTCATTTGTATTTCTATAGCCCAAAATCAAATGTAAAGGTTTCATGGTTTACAGAGACACATGTTTAACTGTTTAACATCAAGTGTATAATATCTGATACATGAGGTTTATTTTGGCATGATTTCAGCCCTGTGTCAGACTGGTGACCTGTCCAGAGTGTACCCCTCTCGCCCTGTGGTAGCTGGGATAGACTCCAACCCCCCCGATCCTGATAAGGGTTAGAGAATGGATGGATGGATGACAGTTATTTCATGGTTCAGGCTTTACAGGGTTAAAAAGAAACAAATAAAAACTCCCTAATGCTTTGAAACAGATAAAAACAACATATTATTTTTAAATTTTGAAGATTCCTACATCTAACCAAACACAATAGTGTCTGAAATATGTATTTCCAATAGAGCTTATTTTTTGCAATAACTGAAAAAAATGAAGAAAAGTGATCAACTTTTTGCAGAGGGAACCAGGGTAGGGTTAAGTTTATTTACATACTTCCAGTTTGTATAGTTTTGCTATTTGATTGCAAACCTGTTCTGATTTCATAATACAGACACAAAAGTGGCTCCATGAGCCTCCAGAGCACGCTGCACTAATTCTTTTATTGACTAAGTCATGAAGTGTAAAAGAAGAGAGCAGCTGGCCTTTAAGGAGGGAAACATTTGGACAAACGGGGTTGTTGTGAATACAAATAATTGCGGTCATGTAATCGCTCCAAAAATAGGAAAAACTTTGGTGGCATTTTTTGGCGGGTTTGTCCTATGCGACGTCGTGTTTAGAGGAGACGTGATGGTAAAATGTTCTGAGTCCATTGTGGTTGTTCACAGTGGCCAGGCTGCCAAACAATGCGTGGGCACACGGGAACACCCCGCCACAGTAACGGATAAAACTGCTCTGGTTTTGAGTCCGTGTGGAGGTTTGGGGAGGGGCCTCAGCGACCGGAGGCACACTCTGCAGCAATGTGACCACTCACAGACCGGCACAATCTAGGTCTACGCGGATAATTAGAGGGAGACCGGACCGATTGTGTGGGGACAGGCCTCTCCTGTACAGCGTGTGGCACAGCGACGGCCGTCCCTTCTCTAACGAGCGCCCAGTGTTAATGAGCCCCTCCTCGCCGAGCGCTCAATGGCCTGTTAGACCAAAGAATGGCTGAGCACCAGGCCATCGAGTGCAGTGCACGCCTGAGTGCTCCCAGCTCCATGATTGGCCCTTGTCCTCCAACCACGGTGCAGGCAGGGGCTTGATGGGGATGAAGAGAGACAGGGCAGCTAATGATTATTAATTGCACTTGGTTTGCAGTAAAAGAGTCCAAACGCTGGTGCGCTAAGGACACTGGCGTGATAATGGCTCGCGTAAACGAGGGGCGAGGGGACCGGTGATGGACTGCAGGGAGGATAATAGCAGCCTAACCCATTTTCTTTTGTCGGGCCTCCTCCGGCACCCCACTGTGGCCAGCACAGCAGACTTCTCGCTTGCGTAATACCCCCAAAATTTTGGCGGTCCCCTCGCTGGGGAGCCAGCGAAGCAGGAGGTGAAGGGATGCAAACATATCCTGACCTAGTTTGACTTGACAGAGTTGAGGGTTGTTTTGGGATATTGTGAGCAGGCTGACAGTTTACGTAGCGGGGAGTTTACGTAGCGGGGAGACACAGTAGCGGGGAGATGGTCAGCGTGAGTTTCCAGCGAAAGCACGAGGATGAGCCGGCTCCGCCCGATGCCGTTCGGGAATTCTGCATGGTAATGTGCTTCCCGTCAGACCACGTGATGCTGCCTGAGGGAATGTGGCGCTGTGTGAGGTGGACTTGTGAGGAAGCACAATGCCACACAGGGACAGATGGCCTGAGTCAAGGGCCAAAACAGGAGAGCACAGAGAGGGTGAGAGGGAGGCAAAAAGGGAGCCGGAGAGATGAGAGACACGAGAGGGGAGGACAGTTAAAGATGAAAAGAAAAGAAGAGAGCAAACGGGGGAGGAGGAGGGTGTAATTACTGTGCCGTTAAACTGCAAGAAACATCTATGAACATGAGGGAGCCACCTCCTCTAAACCCTTCATGATCAGAAAGGCTGATTGTGTAACTACTGTTGCAGCTCATTTCAAAGCTAGGATTACAGACAACAGGATTAAGTGAAACAGGTAAGAGGATCAGCTGAGTTCAGTTGGGATGAGACGGCAGAAGGATGCTATTGTTTTCTCCTTGTTTAGGTGGCGATAGGAGCGCTGATCTCCTCTCTTCTTATCATTTAAATCGCAGAAAGGAGTTCTGTGGAAAGAGGTTTAATATGGACATTCATTATCATTACTATAATTGCCTCTATAGAGCGCAGACACCCTGGGCTTTCTGTGCCAGCGCGGCAGCCAGTCTACAGGCCTCCTCTAATGCACCACACAAAGGGGCTGGCCGTAAATCAGAGGACCCGTGACCCTGGCCCCGTACTCGCTGAGAGGGAGCTCTCACTCTGGGGTGAAGGTTTTGGGTGCAGGCCTTGACCCTCGGGGACCTCTGGTGCTGGCTTGGCTCCACACTCTCCTGTGTGTAGGAAGCTATAGAGCCCGGGGCAGCGAGAGATCGCTGTGTGTGGGAATCTGCGACATATGGGGCACAATGCAGAGACACAAGGACGCGGAGGGTTCAGGGTTCGGCTATTTTCGCGATCTGTTCGTCTGCAAATCCTTTTTTCTCCCGTTTACGCCGTGAAAACTCAGAAAGGAGTGAAAACACCTGAAATATAAAGAAAAACACTGAATGCTTTTTTTCTTTTTACCTAAAAACACAGACATACAGCGAGCAGCCCCTGGATTGTAGAGCGCTTGATATGAGGAGAAATGTTTTGCTTTGTTTCAGGGTTGTTTTAAATAAATAAATTAATAAATTGTTGATTTTTTTATGTATTAATTGCAGACCAGCAGTCAGACAAACTACAATAAATACATTATAATGTATCAGTTTTAATGATTTTTATATAAAATAACGACGGGCATATTTACCAAAAGCAATAGAACTGTTATTTGAGGGTTGGAGAAAGTGATTATCCTCATTACCGGCTAATTATTTAATATACAGTAAGTTCCTACAGACAACCAGATGTCAAAAAACTCAAACCAGGTCATCTCTTTATTTTATATATAATTATGTATAATCCTTTCATCCATCCTGTTCACTGCAGTCTGTTTGTCAATACAAATAAAGATACTGCACATAAATAAACACAAAGATGCTACTGGCAGCAGGGCCACAGTGGAGCTATATAAGAACGGGAGAAGCCCAAAAAAACATCAGAGATCCAAAAAGCAGCATGAGAAGCGCAGAAAGTGTCTGAAGTGGACACCTTCAACAGCACACGAGAGAGTAACACACAGACTGGTCATTTGTGACACGGTAGTCGACGGTCCATGTAGGCAACGACCCCAGAGTGAGTGTATCAAGACCCCCCTCTTACACCAAAGAGCCAAAGCTTGAGTTTCAAAAGCTAAAACCAGCTGAGCAGACTTGCTTCACGGCCACAGTGCAGTCAGTGTTTCCTGTGAAGCGCTCATTGGTCATCTTTGTAATAAAACCTAAAGACTAAAAGAAAGAGTTGCATGTGCCTTCATTAGCACAGGGATTTGTGTCACGGTGTGGCGGTAATGTTAGTTTTATACTGTTTATTGGTAATTATATAACTTTGACTCTCTTTAAGGAGGTGATGCATTACTTTTTAAAAGTAATACAACACAGTTCTTTGAATAAAGTTTTTAACTCTTTTACAGCTTTTGCATCATTTTTTAGCTGTTTTCTCCCAAATTAATGGATATATTTGATATCTAACTTTTTCATGGTAAGATAAGTTTGAATTAAGTCAAATTCTTGTGACTATTCAACTTTGGTTTCAGTCCTTAAGGGCAAAGTGCACAGTTATCACATCCAGACTCGAAACCTTGACCTCTAAAGTCGTATAAAACGTTTCTAAAAAGGCAAAGTGGATCAAAGAGGGTCCCACACACGATGGCAAAATCACTGGAACAAACTTGCATACACAGTCTTATTCTTATTTATGGGAGGTCAGCGACTCCTCCTCCGGCCTCTCTGAGGGGTGTGTTAGTTGGTCACTTACTCCATGGATGCAATTTTCTGTGCCAGGCTTGCAATTACAGCAAACAGCCTCAGGTCCACAAGCCCATCTGTCACTCTGAAGTCCACCATCTCCAGGATCTAAAAAAAAAGAAACAAAGGAAATCCAAAAAACAAACCCATGCAACTGTTAAAGCGTCATGAATGTGTGATGTGAGCATGTGCAGGCAAAGCGAAGACCCACCCTGTAGACGTAGATCTCTTCCTCTTCGGACAGCAGCTCAGGAGGGATGATGTTTTTAAGAGCGAGGAGGACCTGCAGACAGGAGATGTAGCCATCACCGTCACTGTCCTCCTGCAAAAGAAGACTGCCATTACCATCTTTAACTTAAAGGATTAAACAGAGGAAAATACTATATAAAGAATCAACAGAAAGTTGTGATAGATTATTAAAATCTCTAGCTTGACCTTTACTTTCTTTATTACCTTTGGAAATAAATCTCTCCAGTTTGAGGATGATTGGATTAACTGATTAATTAAAAGCCAACTCATTGTCAACCTTACTACCATCAGGGGGAAAAATTACATCATTACTAAAAGGAAGTTCAGCAAATTACAGTGAAAGAAAGAGAATATACTAAAGAATACAGGTGAATATAAAACCTGACTCACACAGGCCTAGAGACCGGTCGCAGGAGGAAAACGTGTATTCCCCAACTAGTTGGAGAGTGGTTGCTCGAGCTTACACCAGCAGATTGGTTGGTAGCAGATTGCCTCTAGTTTGCATGAAAGATGCCAACTTGTCATCTTTTCAGTAGTGAAACTTCAAAACGCAAACTGGAAACAGAAACATTTTGCCTTCAAACTAAAAACTTCGCTTTTTAAAACATGTTGGTTGTGGCGGTAAGGTGGAACTTTTAGTTTGAAGGGAAAAGACTGTGTTTCTAGGTTACCTCATACTTTTTCACATTTCACTACTGCTTGGCGAGTAGTTGTCAACTGTTTGCAGAGAAGTCGCCGTCTTCCATGCTAACCAACAAAGCAATCACTAGCATAGAAGGCTTTTGGTGCTTTCACCTAGTAACAACCAGCAAAATCCAGCAACCACTCGGCAACCAGTTGCAGAGCATAGTGGTTAAAGAGGAAAAACTGTTGAATATTTTACAAAAAGGAAGAAAAACACACAAAAAAATTAAAACTTGAGTCTTTTCTTTTGACTTTTTTTTTCGACCCTTGGAAATATTTTAGGAATGCAACCAAGGTGTGAATTATCACATTAATTAACTAGCTGAATCTTTTCTTAAGGCTGAAATCTGTTTCAACCTTCTTTTAATACTCATTGGTTTTCTTAGTTGACTGTGATTGCGAACTGGAAAAAAGTGATTTTTCTTAAATTCTGAGATAAACATTTTTACTGTTTTCCTAAATTTTGCAAGCCATTGCTACCGTTAGGAGAAAAAAATACCCTTATTTCTGGGAGGGAGAGCAGCAAATTACAGTGAGTGAAACAGAATATCCTAAAAGAAAAAGGGGAATATAAAGGCTTTAAATCCCTTTTCACTTACTGCTTCAAAAGCCCTTTTGTACTCGGCCAGCTTCTCCTGACTGAAAATGCAGTACTTTGCCAAAAAGTCGACTGGAAAGAGAAGAAAACAAAGGCAAAAGTTGAGAGCTAGGGGAAGCCATGTTAACTGTACTCTTAGACAAACTAAACTTCAGATGGTGAATTCATCATCTTTCTGTGTGATAGTCAAAAGAAACGAGCAGCTCGAGTAACAACGTCAGGCTTCTCACGGTGTGTGCATGTGTGTGTGTGCAAAGTGGATTAGGGCAATATTTCTCTCCTCCGGTCGCACCGGGGTCAGGGAGGGGGGACAATACGGGGCGAGAGGTTCACAGGGCGTCCAGTTGACCAAGATCGGGGAGGAGGGAGCGAAGGAGGGGAGGAAGGGGGTCAGAGTGGCACTTGGCTGCTGGGTCTTTATATGAAGACAGAAAGTGAGATGAATAGATGCAGCGGTCAAGGCCTCGAAATGAACGGCACTGCTGTGGTTGAATAGGGAAAAGGTTTTTCCTGAGTTTGAGTATATTACAGGGAAATATTAGCATTTGTATTAAATCATTTCTGCTTAGGAAAAACACTGAAAAGCGCCTAGACTGACCACTTTTCTGAGGTTTGTGTGATAGCAAACTTTTTCTATTTTCTATTTTTAAATTTTTTCTATTTTCAGGACTTAAAAAAATAAAAATAAAAAAACACGAAGGCTGACAGGTGGAGGCTTCCCACTGTTTACAGATGTGTTCAAAGATCAAAAGCATAACATTTAACTCTGTGGATGTCAACTTGTGTTTTCTACAACTTCTGTTCTATTTCTTCATTTTAAAAAATTAATCATTTTAACAAAATTCTATGGCCTACATACTGAACTGGGATAGAAACAAAGTTTCGACCCTCGCTCTAGTATCAACCCAATAACAATATGAGTCTTGTTATCAGTACTATCGATATTCATCGATCCACCCACCTGCTTCCGTGTACTGACAGCAGTTTGTCCACGTGTGGGTCTACTGGGAGGCAGGTTTCCATGCAAGCTCTACAATGGAACTACACGGATATAATGGGAAAGCTTTTCAGAGGCTCAGCTGTTTTTATATATTGACTTTAGTATATTTAATGAAGCCAGACAAAATGTTACCTTCAGTTTTTTGAGTTATAGACCATCAAATTGCATCGTTGTGGTAACAAAGTCTTTTCTGATAACTTGCTGTGCATTTTTGGCGCATTTGGGGTAAATGTTCCAGGTGTTTGATCCCCATATGGAATTGGTGGCTGGTCAAAACAACTTCTGGCATATGAACGGTCTTTTTTTTAATCCACATTTTAAAATCTTCTAGGTATCACTTTTGCCCTTCTAGAAGAGTTTTTAAAAAATCATGTTTTTCTTTTTTCTTTTTTACGGGGCATTAATTAAACTGTAGATTTACAAGTTTCCCAAGATACCAAGTATTTTAAGCTGGAGTTTATTTACAAGATGTACAAAAAAAAATTGAATTCTTTTTAGGAGTTGATTTTCAAAAGATAAAGTTGTAGTTTGTGAGTGAGAATCTTGATTATAACAATGTAAAGCTACCCAAAGGAAAACAGAAGGGAGATAAGTATGCCAGCAGATTACAATACAGTCCTTTTGAATGCAAAAAAGCAAAGTACAGAAACAGTATCTGCTAAATTCAGTTCTGTATTGTTTTAAGTGATGTTTTTATGCCGCTTTCATGTAAAGACTCCTTTTAAACATACTCTATTAGGAGAAAAACATGAGCTTATTTCCCTGATTCAGTGCAGAAATCCCAAATGTAAAAGCGATGATTACACGAGGGGCACAAACTGAGACAAATCGCACCCATGAATATTTCAGCAGGCAAATTTGTTAGGGAGAGCAACTCCGTATAAAAAGCGAGAGGGGGGTTAGAAAACGGGGCTTTTAAGCTGCTGCCACTTCAATTTAGGAGATGCGAATGAGTCTACTGAATAATGGATCTATTCATTGGTGTGGAGAAGAAAGAGAAGCAACAGAGTTGATATCAGTCTGGACTTAAACCTCTGGACCTCTGGGGTTTCTCTCCAATGGCAGGGGGGCCTGTTTGAATCTGCCATTTATCAGCTTAGGCCTAATCAAAACCAGGCCTCCTCTTTTCACATGCTAAATGTTACATTCGCATCCAGTCAACTTGACTTGTTAAAGCTTGATTAATCAAAAAAAGCAAGGCGGCCTGCCTTCTTCGCATCTGTTTGCAAATATCTGCGATGAGACGAGGGTGCGGGATGAGGATCTGGAGGGACACATGCGTGCGGCCACTGCAGCGGGCCCAGGCGGGGATTTAAAGGCTTTCCTCATCCTCTTCGGTGGCTGCATCAGTGCACCAGTCAATCTGCTAAAGTGAACTGGCACCTTGTGTGACACAGTGAATGGATCCTCCTCCTCTTTTTTCTGAGGAGGCTGAGGTTCACTGACCATCTGGAGGAGAGTGAGCAGCTGACCTGTGCTGACGTCTGTGACTCCACAATGACAATATGAGGTTACACACACACACACACACACACACACACACACACACACTGATACCGCTAATAATAAAAACCATCCAGGCGTATATAAGGTGCATTTTAAAAATTATTTTTCCGATCATTTACTCAGGCAGGATCTTTTTTTTTTTTTTTTTTTTTTTTTTTTTTTGCACTCCATTAGACTTTATATTTTGAGACTTTACTCCAGAAATATATGACAACACAGCTAACACAGCAAGTCACAACATACATTTAAAAAAAAACTCCACTTAATACGTCTTTTCCCTCTTTTTGGCAAAGAAAATTACACTCAATATAAAATGACTAATTTCTTTTCACTATTCAATTTGGTTTTATTTATATAGCACCAAATTACAACAGCAGTCACTTCAAGGTGCTTTATATTTTTAAAGTTAAAGTTAAACTATTAGACGACCTCCTATAAGCACTTGGCGACAGCAGGAGGTAAAAATGTTCTTTTAACAGGAAAAACATTTCCAGCAGAACCAGGCTCAGGGAGGGACGGGACAATATATATTATATTCAGTGTATGCATGGACAGTTTTCAGGGTGAAAATGTCAGAGGTCACACGAGAGTGGCCAGACTGCTTTGAGTTGACAGAAAGACTAAAGTACGTAAAACAAAACTCGCTACATCAAGGTATGCAGAAGAGCATCTCTGAAAGCACAACCCTGAAGCAGACGGGCTCCAGCAACAGAAGACCACGCCAGGTGCCATTCCTCAACAGGCTACAATTGACATGCTCTCAGAAGATTGGAAACATTGCCTGGTCTAATGATACACATTAGTTAAGCTACAAACATGTTTGCAGTCTTAAAACTTAAACTTTAAAAAATATGGCACATTTATGCACAAATATTCAAGCATCTTAACCGATACTCTTAATCTGAGACATTAAGTTGATGCAGTTTTCCTACTGAAACTCTGCTATATCCCATGACGTTAATGCATCTGAAGTTTTATGTAACAAAGCAAGATTTTGGCCTTAGATCAAGACACTACATTTCAAAAATCAGTCTTTAAAGTGTTAAATGTGTTTAGGAAAATATTCAGTACATTTATTAAAGTTACTATACAAAAACTAAATAAATGAATAAACCACTTGATTCTGATGGTGTCAGATAGGAACTTTTCTCAGCTTTCACCAGAGCCAGTGGTTCACATAAATGAGATCTGGGCCCAAACTGTCCTCTGAGTACTGTGACCGGATGGAAACTGCACTTTATTTTCCACTTCTTTCTGTGAAACACGCTGAATGAGGCTTGTTCTGAGAGTTAAAGTCGTTTGCTGGGGGTTCACCTTCAACATCAGCCTCGCCTTCTCTTTCAGCTGCTGTTTGCAGCGCTCAGGCTCACAGTGCAGTGGTGCTGGAGGAGGTTGGGGGGTCCCCGGCTGAGAAGAGCGTACCGTCAGGGAATCAGCTGGACAAAAGGTGCAGTGGAGTGAGAGATTGAGGGAGGAAGCGAGGCCGGGTGGAGGAGCGGGACAAAGCCGAGGCAGTAAAGCCTCCTGCCTGATAGCCTTATCTGATTCTACTCCAGCGCTTGATGGCTTTTTTTTCACCCTGCCTTTAAAGCGCACAGGTTGTGCCTTTGGTGTGAAGCCTAGCAGAAAATGTTAATCAAGAGAGGGACTGTGTGGAGAAAAGCGAGAGAAAGGGGAGAGTCACTCTGTTGAGGCCATAATCTGTAATGAGACCGAGGCGATTCAGTTGCAATTGAGAGAGGAAGAATGGGGCCATGATGATGATGATGAGCAGGGAGGTTCACTCTTTTACCGGCGTTTGTTTTTCTGTTTTGTTCCTTTTCTCTCGTGGAGTCAGTGCTCTTGCACCGGCACACAGCCGCGGGTCACAGCTCATTTAATACAAACCCTCGGACATTGTTTCCAACGTCTGCAGCTGACAGATGAAAAATACTTCTGACTGCTCCACTGACCGTTATCAGTCTGTGTATGATTTATATTTCCCTCTATGGCAAATATTGATGCTGTTTCCAGCAATCACAATTCTGAAAATCGGCTGATGCAACCCTCATTAATTATTCGCTTGTTTCCTGCAGTCTGTAGTAAATACAGAGGTCGTCTTAGTGCTGTGGAAGACAAAGCAGGGAGTGGACACTGCTTGTGCCGCATTCGGCAGTGAAACGTTTCATTCCCATGTGCAACTAGAAGTAGATGGACTGTAATGAGGGACACAAACATGTAATAAAGTCACCATGACCAAGTCATCCCCAGCAGCATCTGTTTTCCTCAGAAAAAAGGTGGACAACACAACAGCAGTGAACGTCATACTGACATATTTCATGGTGGATTTAAAGCCCTGCCTCTTTGCTGCGACCAAGAAAGTGAATCCAGGTGGAGTGAAAGAAAACATCTTTTCCACTGTTGACGACATCTTTTTAATCATATTTGTTATCAAAAGTTTTGAGGTTAGCCAATAAAAGTTATTTATCTGACCTCGCCTGAATCAACAGCAAAAAATAAAAAAAAATTAAAAAGTGTTTGTATGCAGATAAACTGCTTCTCTAGCTCGCTAACCTCTTTATATCTGGCAGGTTTCTGATAAATCCTACTACAGGCTGGCAGCAGCAGTAGGGTTGAGTCTAAAGAGAGCCATGAATTTTAAAAATTTTAGTTACCAATTACTCTGCATGTTAAAACTGTTAATAAACTATTAATAGAACTACCTTCAGCAGCTCCTATATTCATTTGATTTAGCTGTGTTTTGCCCTTTCTGAGTCTCAATATCTACTATTAATAACTTCTGCTCTTAAGGGTACCAGTCCAATGTCTAATGTAACCACCAAAGCATTTTAAATTAACACTTTGGTGGAATTTGTGCTCGGTAATGGGGTTCATTAGTTTTTCCACAAATCCTAAGATAGTTACCTTTTTTTCCCCCTAGCTTTCATTTGTTGAATAGAAACAGCAAAATAATCCTGTCTTGTAACTGAACAGCTTACTATAGACACAAATACATGTAAAATCAGACAAATGTGCAAAATGTCCCAACATGACCCTCTGATTAAAAAAAAATCTATGTTTCAACAGCAAAACTGCACCATATGAAGACTCTGAAGGGTTTAAGTTAGAGGCACTCAGTGATTTTCCATTTTCAAAAACATGACATTTTTATGTTAATAATATAACACATATGCACTCACACAAAAGTGAGGAATGCAATCTTTATTTTTGGTAATTTAGACTGTATGATATCTTGGTTAAAGTGTGTGCTATATTTAAAAAAAACTTTCCTGTATGTTTTAGGATTTTCTATAAATATGTGTTTTTCCGGGAGTAAAAGTGAAGTATGTGAAAACATAATCTCACCCACTTCTGACTGTTTCGATGCCTTAAGTTTAAAATACAACCCACATTCAATTTGTGCATACCTACACAAAAACACAATGTAAGGCTGTGATATATAACACACGGGCACACAGAGGGGTTCATTGTGTTTGTAACATGTCCACTTGTTTGTTGCTCTCTTTCCCGCTTAATCCCAGACTTTTGTTTCTGCTCATCATCACACTGTATGCTGTGCCCCATAATTCCTTCAACAAAGGTCACATTCAGCAGCAGAGAGGAGGTGACCTCGTTTTTGACAGCAGGAAGATGTCAGGGTGAAACATGCCCCACATATACGGGACTAAAATATGTGATTAAGAGCGCAGATTTAGAACAAAGTGCGTTCATACAGAAGCAGATAAACATGTTTTGACAAAATAAAATCTCTGAGAAATGGGTCCTTAAAAGTCCTTAAAAATGAGATGATTCTGTAAAAGTGATGAGACCCTATGTGTTAAGCAGGTGAAAGGTATGAGCTTTGAGCGTGTCATTACACAATAATATAGAACAAAACTTTGTCAGGTGTGTCAGATGAGGTGGAGATGTCAGCCTCCACATGAAAGATAGAAGTCTTAACAGATCAAGGTTAAACACTGGACTATAACACACCAGCAGGAGGTGCAGTCTATACTGAACACATAGAGTCAAATGTATGAGTAAGTTGTGTAACAGCAATAACGTTCCCCCCTATACCTGTACATTTTTCATGAAAGCTACCTGAGTTACAACAGACTACTCATGCACATTTAACTCAGCCTGCAAAGGATTAATATTAAAGAATAAACAGCCAACCTGTTACCTTTGTACTCACAAATTCAATGCATGTCACATTGCGCATTAAATTAATTACATTTATTAGTTGATACTGAGTCCACAAAATACAAACTGCAGGTGTAAACACGAGAGGACAGCACAGGAGATCACATCAGGAGTAAAGGGGGAACATCGCAGGTACATTTTTGGTGGTTCTGAGTGTCTGTGGTAATTTTGGCCTTTTTATGGTGGCTCCAAGTCTCTTGACATAGGTTGTTTTATAGTGCTTCAGAGTCTTTTTGGGGTGGTTCTGTGTCTCCTTGTGTCAGTTCAAAGCCTATATCAGCCTATATCTTTAGAAAGCGCCTAATAAATGGTAAAATGGTAAATGGCCTGTATTTATATAGCGCTTTACTAGTCCCTAAGGACCCCAAAGCGCTTTACATATCCAGTCATCCACCCATTCACACACAGGTGATGGTAAGCTACATTGTAGCCACAGCCACCCTGGGGCGCACTGACAGAGGCGAGGCTGCCGAACACTGGCGCCACCGGGCCCTCTGACCACCACCAGTAGGCAACGGGTGAAGTGTCTTGCCCAAGGACACAACAACCGAGACTGTCCAAGCCAGGGCTCGAACCGGCAACCTTCCGATTACAAGGCGAACTCCCAACTCTTGAGCCACGATCGCCTAAAACAATAAAATATATTGTTTAAGAGAAACTGTAGCCCACCATTCACTCACAGTCCAGAAAGACTAGATTACAACAAGGAACTGAGTTGCAGGCAGGTAACTGTATCACTGTATACATGGAAAATATTTATGGAGCTTAAAAACCACCTTCACAATTCCGACTTTCGCTTACTTTCTATACTATCTTGGAGCTTGGAAAACAGAAAACAAGAAGGGAGGTGGAATTTTGTCTTGTCAGTGACTGTGGTGAAAGACTATATTATAATCATAACTGTTGCAAACATGGGAAATGCAAGAACTTTAAATGCAACTGCTTTTTTAAAAGGTCACCCACGATTTCATGAACGCTGGGATCAAATACACCAGTGTTCAAAACACAGTGTAGCAGAATTAGGTACTACAGTGCAAAAACAGGTGACGGTACTTGGCAGCGTTATCCTTCAGCCTCTGTTGTTTCTGCATGGACACATGACTCCACCCCTCACTTTCTCCAAAAAGACTGTGTGTTTGTGTGTGTGCTGAAGGGGGGGGGTGTTAAAGCTCTGGTAGGAAAACAAACAAAGACGCACGTAGCGGCCACACTCCTGATTCTGGCTGCACGCCATCGGCCTCACCACAAACCACAACTTACGCTTTCCACATGCACACACGCCTACGACCAATCAGATCCCCCTGATATGCTCCCAAGAGTCCAAATCATCTGCTTTACTGCAATACCTGATCTCCAGAGATAACCTTACAAAGACAAATCATTTGCTATTATTGCCCTGCCGCTCCTTGACATTGTGCCATTAATAAGGCCATTGTAGAGGGCACTCTCTGTTTGGACACCATATAATAGACTCTTTGACAGATTTACTTTGCTCTCTCTCTCTACCCCTTCTTTTTTTTCTCTCTTATGAATACAGCGGGCATATTCCACGCTCCTGCTCATCAATAGACAAGCTGTTTGTTTGCCTAGTCATTCTGGACTGATGGTAAATACATAGAGGTATGCCACACCAAAGGCTGAACAAATAGGGGTTACATAAAAGCACTGTACCTGAACGCACACTATGGACATCCCCCTGCAAACACGTAACTATTTCTATGACCTCTTGTTACCTGCTCTTTAAGCAACTGGTCTTTCTTGTTCATTTTCTCTTTAATTCACTGTTTGGAGCCAACAATTAGACATCAACCCACAGGTAGAAAACAGTAATACGGGCTGGTGGTGGTGGTGTTACTGGGTGGGGTCAAAGTGAGGCTGGTTTCAAGGCTGGCAGGTGTTCCATATCAACAATGGCATTCATCAGAGACCCACAGAGTCCCTTCCACCACAGCCAGCCGCTGGCTAACAGGCACGCTTTAGCAACACAAAGGAAACCACAACTACTTGACATCCGCTTGGGTTGTCCATTGGAGACAGAGGTTAATGGAGCCCAAAGTGGCTTTTAGAAGTCCAGAAACTCATTACCACTAAAACTTTGTCAGCTAGACTCTTTGACACAGTTCAAATCACAGCTGAAAACCAATCAGTTTTCATCTGAATATCAACTATAACTCTCCTGGTTTACATCCTTATTATTCCTATTTTTATGTTGTTCTTGTTGTTTTGTGTTGCAAGGTGATTCTGAGTGTAAATTGTTTTTTATTTTTGAGAAAGTAAATATTTCTCATTAACTTTATTCTATTTGTAGTTATATTGTTTTATATTTGTTCATTTTAAACAGGTTCTGGAACTGGAGTTCAAGGCTTTCAGTACCTACGGTGAATTGGAATTGACATGAATCCTAAAGTGGAGGCCTTTAAAAGGTCTCTTAGGGTCCTTATCCTGGGTGAGAGGAGATTTACTGGTCCATCTACGTTCATACAAGCGGTGTTTAGTGTCCAAAAGAATGACATCATAAATACAAGCAGTGAAAAGGAGGTTCTTCTCAGTCAGGAGTAGAGCTCCACATCAAAAGGAGTCAGTTGAGGTGGTTCAGTCATCCTGGCTTGGATGCCTCCTAAACGCCTCCTGGCTGAGGTATTTTGGCTGTTTGACTGGGAGAAGCCCATGGGCAGAAGGGTTGGAGAAGGTGGCCTTATTTGCTCATTGTAGTTTAGCTTCTATCAGCTTCTCTGTTGCTTTTAGCATGTGTATCAAATTTATCAGGGACAGGTTTAGGAAGTTCATAAGCTAACATTTCTCACTAAAAATCTGCACCAATTGCTTGTTTGGTTGACAAATTTCACCACACCAACTAAGACTAAAACTAAAAAAGACATTTTGAGTTTACCTTTATTTCTTTTCAGTTAAATTTGTAAACACACACAATCATTACAGTTGTTTTTCCTTTTAGTTTTACTTTTTTTAGTGGGGTAAAATATTTTTTTTTCTCACAGTAGTCTAACATCAACCCCCACATCATCCATTAAGTAGGACTGATGAAGGTAGATTATGAAGGGTAATGTGCACAAGAAGGCAGGTTGCAGGTTTGTCGTAGCAAAGCTCAGAGGTGCTAGCTAAAAATATTAGTGTTTTTTACATTTTGTTTAGTGTCAGATTGCATTTGTCTTCATGATAGACATAAGAAACTTTAATAACATCAGTTTAAAGAGACAAATTGGGTTTTTCTTTCTTTCTTTACTTTCTTTTTGTTAAAAGTCTCCTAGATCAGACAGCTGCTACATGCTAAGGTTGTATGTTTTGATGGACTTCTGAGTATATATTCTTTGTGTTTCCTTTTTTCATAGCTTTGGTTAATTTTTAGTTTTTTAATTAGTTTAGGGAGGAAATTTTGGGGGTTATTTGCGTTACCTCGTTTTGTTCCTTTTACGCCTCTTGTAGCTTAGTTTATGTTTGCTTTCAAATAAAAATAATATGAATCTGGGGTGTGGCATCCTCTCTCTGCATGTTGTGGTCACAGAGCCTAGATGAGTTTTTCTTTACCTGCTCGTGTCCATAACAATAGGGTCATTTACCCAGGCATGGCATGCCCACAAAGTACACATGGTGCTTTTCAAAAGCAGGAGGTCCTTTGCAAAGCTTTCGGGGAATCAGGAGCAATAATAGCTTATTTCAGAAAAAAAAGAAAAAAAAAAAAAGATTGTCTTTAGTGGACTCACAGCATAAAAAAGGGCACATGAAGCATATAAAGCCCTATTTAGGTGCCACTTATTCTATAAAAAGGGGGCACAGAAGATTAAAGGTGAAAAAGTTTTTGTTTTTTTTTCTGTTGTGCAAGCAACCAACAGCTCATCACATTCAATCTTCTCTTTGTGCCTGTGTACATACTGTCTCTGCTTTGACTCATCTCTGCAGAATGACTCCAGACATGAGGCGCACGGCAGCGATTGCTGACTGATGACAACCTGGAGTGTCACGGGACTGAATGGACAAAAAAATTACAGGTGTAGGGGTGGGGGTGGATTTTGGGAATCCTTTGGCAAGGGCTCGGTGCCGAACAAAACAAGAACAATTATGTCCTTTTTAGAGACTAATGAGGGGCCACAGTTACAAGAATGAACCAGAGGGAGTTCACAGACATACAGATACAAGCCACACACAAGGACAAACACGAGAAAAGAAAAGGACCCTTGGCAGACAAAAATACAAAAATGAGCCAGGAGAGAAAACACAGCAGCCAATCACACAAGCACAGTCACTGAGTGCCTTCATAATTTCAACATATTTCAGTGTTAATTAAATTTTCAATGCTAATAATTTTGTGTTAATTCTAACCAAAACCCTTTTTCTAAACCTGAAAAATAATGAAAGAATCCTTCATTTTGCATCAATACAAGGAGTCTAATTTTTATACAGAAGACAAAAGATTTCAAAACTAACTGGATTTATTTGATGTTTATAATATGGAGAGAAAGGGTTTTTTTCACCCCTTGAGATTTTTCCGAGTCTTGTTACTTTATTAATGTACATACATTTTTTTTTATTAGAATTACTCTTATAATAAAAAACTGTATTAAAGCAACATATTCACAGCCTGGTACAACAACAGGTTTGGTCTCTGTGGAGGGGAAGTCCTTTAATTTTAGCAGTTTATAATTCTTTATTTATTTAAAAGGGACAGTGAAGCTTAACATAGTCCAAATATAAAACATGAAAGGATGTACTGCACATAGGTTTATAGCTATTGCTCACTTCCAACCATTGCCCCTTGTTGGGCTTATATTCACAATACACAAAGTTACAACATTCACTTTTTTAAAATCACCTGTTTGGATGTAATTGAGGTGTTATGTTGGGAGTGGGGCTAATTTGATTGACAGGTGTGCATGCGGTGCTTTCTAGAGAATTAAATTTGGGGTTTAGTATTTAGTTGAGCAAAGGTGTTTTGAATGTTATCATTTGTTTTAGAGCTTTATATTTAGCCTTATTAGATTGCAAGAGTGGAATATAGTGAGAGAGTGGAGAGGGTTTGAAATAAATGGTCTGAGGCAGAATCCGAGAAAGCAGTCTGTGGTTAGGGCATAGCAATCAGTCAGTAGTCACTCTCTTTTTCCTCCATTTTGGTCTCCACCAAGCCCTGACACCGGTTTATTGTTTGATAATGAGATAATGAGAAAATTCAGTTCACAGTGTGATTTAGGAGCATTTCTCTGAAAACAGATGTCATGCTCTGGTCAAAAATAAACAGTGACAGTAGACACACACACACACACACACACACACACACACACACAGTAACCACAGTGCACACTCCTGTAACAACACAAAGGCTTTCCATTAGTAATAACCTTCCTGCAAAGTAGCGAGGCCAGCTGCTGGGTTCTCCATCCTGCTTGATTACTCACTGAACAAACCTGTCCAATCAGTCCTATTCATGGGTGCCAACACTCACATGCCAACTCTGACCTGACTGACCTCCGCAGAGGGCCAGCCCCTTCAGACTTGACCTTAGGTGTAGATGCTTATTGTCGGAGCTGCTGCCCCCAGCGCTCTTACAAAGGCTCGGATGCCAGACATTAGGCACTTGAGGGAAACTCGAGAACTCCTGGCTAAAACTCCTGCTTGCAGAAAAAAGGCAATTGTAAAAATCAAGTGCTGTAATTGAGGGTAAATTTTTGGAGTCGAGAGGAGTGTTGGTAAATGCGTTTGTGTTTTTTATGCATCGTCTATTAAGTGAGGCAAAGAAGAGGATTGGCAGACAGACAGATTCAGCATTCAAATATTGCTAATTGCTAACAGTTAAGAATAACACTTAACATTTTCAACCAGGCTGATGTCTGTCTGTGTTTATTTTTCAGTTCAGACTAAAAACGCTTCACACTGGGTGTATAGAATTTAAAATGCAAATGGACGCAACAACAACTTCAACATGTTAACAAACAGTGAATGACATGATCAGAAGAATGCACAAATGCTTACCAGACACCAGCTTCATGTGCACCTCCAACTTAACTGTATATAAAAGATGGATGTAACCACTAGGACATCGCCCATTAACCCTTTTGGTCTAATGGGAGGCAGCTAGCAGGTATCTACAGCTCCCTGCGCCTGCACACCCATCAGTCTCGGTGCCACACTTCATAACTTCAAGCTTTAATGGTATCCAAATGCAGTGGTTGTACACACAGCTGTTAGCCAGCTTTAAGTGGCCATTGAAGAAACAGAAATGAGTTTATGTGTGATCAATGTGCTGTTAGGACAACAATGAAAACCTAATTTCAGGTCAAGTTCAGTCTAACGATGGCAAATAACGCTTTTTATGGCTGTTATTTCAAGTGCCGTTTTGTTTTTAGCTTCTGCAGAATTTAGATAAAACGTTGCCACCAGGGGACAGTGTGGAGGTAGTTTTGAATGTTTAACTTCTGATAAATATAGATTTATAAATATATAGAGGCTTGTGCTCTTAAGTAGGATTCATACTCCTGCATTAAAAATATTCTGTAGTTACATCATACACACAATAATGTCAGAAACTGTATGCCATGAGCAAAACCACACACCTCCCCATAAATCTAACTACAGGTTTTGTCAAAGGCTTGTGGTAGGTTTAGTATTGTTGTAGCACTTGTGAAAGAAACTCCAGAGCCAGCTAGTGTTTAAATGCAGACAATGGTATCGGCTCTATAGCTCTATATATTTTACATTGTGGGCCCACTTTAATCTGAAACTTGCCTTTCTGTCAGTGTGCACAAGTTTAACTGGACATGAAATCGCTGAGATATCGCAAGATTACAAAAAGAAGTCCAAATTCAACAGTACAGTTTTTCTACATGATAATGAGAAATGCTGCTGTAGCAAAAGAAAGAGATCTGTCACTACCATTCTTTGGTAAAAGTTTTGTGAGCTCATTGTTCAGACTGTCCTGTATAAACTGGAGGATTCATTTTCTTATTTTTGTTGATTCTTTTCATCTGTGGATCTAGTGTAAAATTTCTATAATAGATTTTCCAAAGCAGTCTTTGTCGGGCCGATTTTGGCCCCTGGGCCTTAGGTTTGACACCCCAGTTCTTTCTAGACAATACAGTAGAATAAAATTTCAAAGCTTTAATGACTCGACTGGTTAAATAAGGGTTAAAGTAAACACTGCACCGTCTTGTGGTACGAACTGGTAATACACAGAAGTACTGCCCAGCGGTTTTTTATGTTGAGCTGATATCTCTTCGATACAACACACAAATGTTTTGGAAACACATTGATGTATTTAGTTGATTCTGCAAGATCTGAAACTGGTTTGTCATGGTCTGGGTGAGTGGCTGGAAACTTCCACTAGGTTCCTGAACTTCCCTGGTCTCCGCCCATGGGCAGGGCCACCACACCCTCTACCACCTGGAGCTGATTGAGCTAATTAGGCTGGGAGACTTAAGCTCTGCGTTGACATTGCTTCTCTGCCAGTTCGTCGACTACTCTGCTGCTCCCAGACGCTCCACGACTTTAAACCACACATCCTTTTGGACTTTTTGGATTTTCTTCTCCGTTTCCTGGGATTCACTCCTTGCCTCACCTGCCTGCCCTCCTGCCATCCCTTGGTCTTGGAGCTACAAGGAACTCAGAACTCAGCCATATCCACATCATCAAACTCCCCGGACCTACGCCGCCTCTCCTTCAACACATCCATTTCTCAAATCTCTGCAAATGTGACCTTTCCTGTAGAATGACCACTCGGTAGCTTTCTTATGATGCTGCTTTATTGAATGGATATCCAATATGGGTTATTACAGCACAACAACGGGTGCGGCAGCTAGGAGTCGAACTGTACATAGACAGCCCTGCCGCAAAGCATGTCAGGGTGGCGTAAAGCCGCAATGCCCACCCCCTCAACACAGGCAACCCAGTATATGACATCCCCCCCCCCTTTTCATGTTATTTCCAATAACAAACCCCAAATAGAACAGCAACGACACAATGATAACATGTGACACTATAATAGCCTCTGGGCGGTTCTCTTAAGGACCCGGGCACAATTGGCTTACTGTTGGCCTGAAGGGCAGTGTCCACAAAACAGGACTTATTAAACATGCTAAACCTTTAGGGTAATTAATTCAACCAGGTAACAGCAGCATTGGTTGCAGCTCAAAACATAAGTGTAAAACAGCAACAATACAGCATTTCCACTCCCCAGTCCTTCCTTCCCTCCCATTACCCCAGTGTCTACAGATCCAGCCTTTTGACTGGCCTGCGTACCCGGCCACACCTTGTGCGTACCTGATCCGGGACGTCTGCGTGAGTGGGTGCAAGCGTTGGGGCCGGACTAGGAGCCAAGGGTGGGGTCTCTGGAGTGGAGACACCAGCGCACTGGGATGGCAGCCCCTCAGTGTCCACAGTGGGTGGTGGAAGGGGTTGTGGCATAGCCCGTGGAGATGGTTCGAGGAGGAGATGGCGGCGGTTCCGTCGCAGCACCGCACCCTGGGGTGTGGCAACGAGATAGGACCTCGGAGTGACGCTCTCCTTGGAGACAATGGCAGGTGTTGCCCAAGCCTTCTCCTGGTCCAGCTTAGTAAGGACAGCATCCCCTGGATGGAGTGGAGGTAGGGGCTTAGTACCATGGCGGTGGTCGTAGTAGAACGCCTGCTTGGCCTTCTGACTAGCGTCCCTTCGTTTAACCTCTCTTTTGGTGGGCCATTTAGGTTGAAGATTCTTCTCCAAGGTGGGCAGGGTTGTCCTGATCTTCCTCCCCATAATAAGTTCCGCTGGGCTGAAGCCTGTAGTGGCACAGGGAGTAGACCTATAGCACATTAGTGCTATTAGTGGGTCATCATGCCGGAGGATTTTCTTTGCAGTCTGTACTGCCCTCTCCGCGTGACCATTTCCCTGTGGGTGGTGGGGACTAGACGTTATGTGGGCGAAATCCATCTCCCTCGCGAAGGCCTGGAACTCAGAGCTGGAGAACTGAGGGCCATTGTCACTCACCACCTCGTCAGGGATTCCAAACCTAGCAAAGGTCGACTTCAGTTTCTGAACAACCTGGCCACTGGTTGTGGATGGTAGGTGCAGTATTTCCAGAAAACGTGAGTAGTAGTCCGACACAACAAGGTAATTGTTCCAGTTGTGTTCACAGAGATCCAGGGCTATCCTTTGACATGGACGATCCGGCAAGGGTGTGGAGATGAGCGGCTCCCTTGTCTGCATTGGCCTCTGTGCCAGACAGGTGTGGCACTGCAGCACTGCATTCTTTAGTTGAGTGGAGAGCCCCAGCGTAGCGTGTTTCAGCCTCTGTGAGGTGTCTAGAGCAGTAGGCAACAGGTTTCCACTCTGCGCCATGAAGCTGAAGCAGCACAGCCCCAAGCCCATAGCTACTGTCGTCGGCAGATACGGCTGTGAGTCTGTTGACGTCATAGAAGGCAAGAACAGGTGCTGATGTAAGCGCTCTCTTAATGTTCTCGAAGGCTGCCTGCTGTGGGTGGCCCCAGATCCAACTGTTTTTGCTTTTAAGCAACTCGTACAATGGCTGGCATACTGTGGCAAGAGCAGGAATATATCTGCCCAGGTAATTAACCATTCCTAGGATCCGTTTAAGCTCTTGCATGTTTTCTGGTGATGGCAGCTGAAGAATGGCGTTCACTTTCTCAGGGTCTGGCTTGACCCCAGAATAGTCGATCAGGTGCCCTAGGAAGCGAAGCTGGCTCTGTCTGAAGGAGCACTTCTCTCGGTTGAGCTTCAGTCCGGCTAACTCAATGCGCTGCAGCACCTTCTCAAGTCGGGTGTCGTGTTGTTCCATGGTGGCCCCATAGACCAGAATGTCATCCATAAAGACCTCCACACCCTCGAGCCCCTCTAAGGTCTCCAACATCTTTCGCTGAAAGATCTCGGGTGCACTTGTTATCCCAAAGGGCAGCCTCTTAAAGCAATACCTGCCAAATGGCGTGATGAATGTCGTTAGTTTGCAACTCTCGTGGTGCAACGGGATCTGCCAAAATCCACTGGCTGCCTCCAGCGAGGAGAAGACCGTTGCCCCACTCAACCTGGACATTGTTTCCTCAGGGGTAGGCAAGATATAGTGCTCTCTTTTGACAGACTTATTCAGTTTTGTCAGATCGACGCAGATCCTGGCCCTTGCTGTGTTCTTCTTCAAGACAGGCACCATTGGGACACACCATTCGGTAGGTTGGGTCACCCTCTCAATTACACCATGGTTCTCCATTCTTTGTAGTTCCTCCTTCACTTTCTGCAGCATGGGGAAAGGCACACGGCGTGTCGTATGCACCGCGTATGGCACAGCATCGTCCCTTAACTGAATTTTGACTGGCTCAGTTTTTAGTGTTCCGTGTTCACCATAAAGTGGTTGGTTCCTGGTGGCAATGAGCGTTGTTTCATCAATTCTTCCCACCAGGTTCATCTGCACTGACAAGGAGCGGCTGAGAAGGTTGTTGACTCTGCGTCCACGAACCACATACACCTTGGATAGGTAGTCTTTGCCTTTATAGCTTATTGTGGCCTTGAAGTAGCCGAGACATAACAGCTCTCCTCCAGGGCTATCTAGAGGGAGATTAGAAGGCTCTAGTGTTCTCTTATGAGCAAGTGTGTGGAACGTGTCTTCGTTTATGATAGTGACATCTGCTCCTGTGTCAATCTTAAATTCTATTGGGGCAGAGTCTAGCAGTAACTGCACAGTCCATGCTTCACTATTTCCTTTTGCATTACACACTGAGCCTAGAAAGTATGAGGCCTGCTCGCTTTTCTCTGTCTCAGTAACCTCATTCACTGATCTGGTGTTACGACACACCCTGGCCCAGTGTCCCATTTTTCGGCAGCCATGGCAAACAGATTTTGCTGCCGGGCACCTTTCGTCCCTGGCATGCTGTGTCTTCCCACATTTACCGCATTTCTTGTCACGCCCCGCCCATTTTTTTTCCGCGGGTAGCCTGCCTCGGTGTTGTTGTTGTGATTTCCAGTCCATGCTTTTCCGTTTATCCCGTACCTCCTGTACTGAGCCTCCCACATCTCCCTGCAAGCTGACCTGCGCTGCGACCTCCTCTGACTGTCTGACGATCTGAGTCGTTTGCGCCAACGTGAGGTCCTTCATCAGCTGTAGCCTGCGGGAGAGGTCCTTGTCTCGTATCCCGACCACAATACGGTCGCAGATATTTTCTTCTTAACATGCACCAAACTCACAGTGCTCTGAGAGGTCATACAGGGCTCGAATAAAACTCCGCCATTTCGCTTGGCCGCTGGACACGCTGGTGAAAACATGCTCTCTCATGTATAATGTTCCTCTGCGGGAAAAAATACTCATTGAACTTCCTCAATACGACGGCGAAGTCGTCGCGACTTTCATCGGTGGCGAAGGTGAGTGACTTGTAAATGTTCTCTGCTTCATTGCCCATCGCGTAGATTAGGCAGCTCACCTGTACTTGTCCTTCATCTTTGTGGAGTTTCGTTGCAGTCCTGTAGCGCTCGAAACGCTGTTTCCAGTCGGGCCATTCCGTTGGCTTATCGAAGGGGAAGCTTGTCGGGGGATTAAACTTAGCCATTCTGTTGTTTCCTCCCTTATGGCGTTATTCCGGCGATGGTCCGGGTCGCTTCTGACACCATGTAGAATGACCACTCGGTAGCTTTCTATTGATGCTGCTTTATTGAATGGATATCCAACATGGGTTATTACAGCACAACAACGGGTGCGGCAGCTAGGAGTAGAACTGTACATAGACAGCCCTGCCGCAAAGCATGTCAGGGTGGCGTAAAGCCGCAATGCCCACCCCCTCAACACAGGCAACCCAGTATATGACAGTTCCCACTCAAGTTTCCTTCTCAGTCTTGCCCCTTTGTTTTGCCACGTTGCCACGTTGCCACGCCACCCAAATCCTGTACAGTTTGTCACTACCAAATTTTATCCTTGTGTTGATCAATAAAACTCTGTTAAAACCTTTTCTCTGCCTCCGCTCTGGGTACTGCGCTTGGGTTCAGTTCCAGTTACTGGCCTCTAGCCTTCTGTGACGTTTTTACAAACAATGCTTTAAGTACTGTTAAAGTTAAGGGAGGGGGCCTAATTTTCTAAACGATTATTTCAAGTGCTTATGGTGAGAAAAACTTTCTTCTTCAAGGTTTTATTTACAGTTGATGATATCACAAACACCGCCCCCTTTTTGGTCAAAGACAGAGCATGACACTGAAGAGCTTGCCGATATGGGGAAAGAAGCTGTTCCTTGAGGGTGTTTTTTCTATCGAGATGCCATCGACACAGAGATTTATAGGACTTGCATGGAAAAATCTCTGCCAGGACACAACTTAAAAATACCTTAACCATTCTGATCTTTTTAATAAACTCACAGTCTTCGAAGTTTGAGTGGCCTTTGCTGCTTTTGCTCTGTCGAGGCGTTTCGTCCTGCAGTTTGGAAAGCACGTTCAGCACCTTTGTTTTCCTCTCCTCCATCTTGCTTTCCTTATCTTCGAGACTCCCAGGCCTTCTCCCTCCAGCTGGGGACTGTGCTTGGTCCCTCCATCCTGGATAATTGGATTCCTCCTCATCAGGGCCCCCTTCGCCTGTGTGGGAACCTGGAGTGAAGGCATACAACATGAAATATACATTTAAAAAGAAAGACCTGGCTCTACCATGCTTATTCTCTACATTTTAACCCTTTAATCATCACAGTGCTGCAAAAGAAACACATTTGTATTCATGATTCTCGAGGAAGGAGCCACTTAGAAGAAAGCACTAAAACCCATTTCCAGGCTGTTAATAGCTAACACTAATTCTCATCAAATTGTTCTTTCGAATGCTGCAGTCACATCTCCTTCAGTCCTTTCAGTGCCGCACTAAAGAGCCAGACTTAAACAGCCATCCATTTTGTCACTGACCAGCCAATTACGAGTCCCATTATCTCCAAATACAAAGTCCACAGAATACACTTCTTGGTGTAGAAGTGTAGAGACAAAGAGCGCCATCAATGCAGACTTGAGCTTAAAGGAGCCTCAAATTGTCTTTTGCGACAGTTTCCATTAGAGTTTCAGACTCTTTTCTTCGTGCTACTTTTGCAAACACGAGTGTTTCTTATGTTAGCACATGAGCGATAATTCAAAATGTGATACATCGGGAGACGGGTCCATTCATTAAGAGGAGAAAGCTCGACCGGCCGAGTAGATGATGGACATTGGATTCAATAAGCCTCACGAACGTGGTGGTGGCGAGCGTTCATTTATCCTGCCGGTGAGCGTGCAGAGGTCAGCAGCTCAGATTGATGGAGCCATGTCTCATTTGACAGGCCGTCTTCCACCACACTGCACACAATCACACGCCTCCACGTCCTTCTGAAGCCCCAGTGTCATCAAAACGGATGAAAGACGGAGAAATGTATTCATCTTCAGAGCAAAAAATTTATCATTCTGTTTCATATGCAACAAAAAACTTCAACAGTGACACGATGACAAAAGAGATGAGAAGGAACACGATTTCAAAAGGAAAACAAAAGCTTTGGTTAAAAAAAGCCTCATTTAATTTTATCAATCATCTTGATTCATTAATTATGAAACGACAAATTTGACTCAATAAAACTTTATACAGCCCTCATAAGAACAAAAGAAACATCAAAACAGACATGATTAACCAGACTAATCTGTTTTCCTCTGCCTAAAATCAATCATTCATTTCTTATTTTGTGTTTATGGTCAACTCCAAACAGCTTCCATCGCTCTCCTTTAAAGTCCAGGGCCTATATTCACAGTTTCCCAGTCTTTCCTGTCTCTGGTCACCATGCCATTACAAATCACTTCCAGTATGAATGGCTTTATTTTTAATTTTACTAGCTATGAAATGAAAGATTTATTTTTTCCTAATTACAAAAATGTGTATTTTTTTATCATATGTTGCACTAATTAAAAATAAAATTACATTCCCCTTAGCAAATAGACTGGGCATCACCACAGCTCAGCTGCATGGGCAGGCAAACTATGTAACATATGCTCCCTGGGAGAGCCCCAAATCATTCCCAGAGAGACCTCCAGTCTGCATAAACATGGAGATGCGGCTGTCCCGAAACAATATGGTGGCTGCTAAGTGTTTAATTCTGATGACTGTAGAAGAAGTCGCAGACTTCTATTGTTTTAAGTGTGCACAGCAAAGGAGTTAGTGAACGGTAGGTGGTGGACCAAACTACTGTGATGCATATGAACAGGGGTGTCCATTTGTCAAAACTTTAAAACTGATTGTTCTAAAATATACAGACGACATTAAAATCACCTTCATCTTCATGTATCCCCTTCATACTGTGGTTTATGAGGTGTTTTTATATATAAATTTTCTTCTGAATGATTCCAAACCTGCACAATCTTTATATCAGGGTGAAAGGATTCAGTATTCAGTTTATTCGTTTTGAAGCCCTCCTATCCTAACCTCCAGTGGCCTAATCCATGAATACACAGCCGTGATTACTGGTTAGTTCAGGCTGAAAACAACAGCCCATCTAAAACACACAGAGCAGGTTACCATACCAACCGCAGCATCTGAGCACAGCAGATAGCTGGATTTGGCTGCGAGTGGCGAAGTCAAATCCCCTCGCTGATCTCGAAAAAAGGCCACACACCGCCCACAACACACACCGCTTGCCCTTTGCCATGCAGCGCACCAGCCAGAGGCAATAAGGTTGGACTTGTATCTCTTTCTTTGCATGTTTGAGAAAGGGATGAGCATCAACGAGACAATCAGCGTGCCGAGGCCATTCACTGATGCCACCCGGAGCCTTCACTCCTCTATGTCCTGAATGAATGGCAGAATAGGAGCAGGGTGGAATTAAAAAGAAAATCCTTCTCAAATTATTATTCATGGGGAGGGGATTTTCCTTTCAGGCCTCCTTTATCGATGCCTTTCCCAACACGTCACCCTCTCTATCTGCCCTGACAAGTGCCAATCAATGGGCTTGAGTCCAGGTTTTTGGGAAACGCCGGAGGATTTCAGAGACAATAGCCAATGAGTCCACAGTGATGGTGGCTCAGAGACAATAGTGACATGGCTACACTGTTAGTGTGTGGTCCACAGGGGGTGAAACGATCCTTGCTTAGTACATGACTAATCTCTGGCTGCATCACCTCTGTCTTTCTGCAGCCTAATCTGTCCCGTAGTTTCCTCAACTTCCCTGGAACAATCCACTGGGGTCAGTTCAGATTAGTGCTCTTTGTGGCCCCGTACATCGCCACATTCATTTGGGCACTTACATCTTTAGTTGCAGCTGAATGCTAAACTCTGAGGGTGAACACAGAGTGACCGAGCAGCAGAGAAACAGCCATGAAACAATTACGAGGGAAGGGATTATTCTACCTATGAATTCCTAATGAGCAAAGATGGACAAAGGTCTTATCGCAGGCCTCACTGGGGAGCCAGGGCATCTTGTAGCAGCTGATTTCTGGGTCTGGTTTAATCTCTGAATCATTCAACCATTTTCAATCGATCCAAAGGGATGGATGACTCATTGATGTGGGGATCTGGGGCAGAGCTTTGTAGAGATTACAAATTGGTTATTTTATTCAATTCTATTACAGGAAATTCATGATATAAGTACTCATGGAGCTTGGCCAAAACAAAGTAGAAGGTGCAGAAGATTTTTTATGTATTTAACTCTTTTTTTTTTTTCTTTTTACCAATTTATTGGTAACAATATTGGTATTGAGCTTATTGCCTCAAAGCCTCACTTTTGATAATCACCACCTAAATCTCTATATAAGAACAAAATAACTTAAAAAGAATGTAAATTGTATAATTATGTAAATAGCATATTTCAGCTCATATTTTTTGATTTTTGATTTTTTTTATCTTACATTATATTATGCATTTATTTCTACTGTATTTTGTCATATGCTGCTCTTATAATTGTTTCTGTTGTTTTTAAATGATCACTGGATTCTTTTCTGTTGTGAACAGCAATGGAATTATTTAATTGTACTGGGAACTATGTTTTTTTTTACTGTGTATTTGACAATAACACTTGAACTTGAAATGAATTATGTGCTTTAAATTTAATTCCATTAGCACTAACACTATTAGGAATGAACTAGCTAAAATTAGTCACCCAGCTGTAATGTTTGAGTAACAAGCAATTTGTGCATGAAGCCCCGTCACACATTAATAATAATATCATTATTATCATTATTATTATAAGGTTCTATTTGATTCAGTTTTATTCATATAGTGCCAAATTACTACAACAGTCACCTCAAGGCACTTTATATTGTAAGGTTACGACCCTACAAAAACAGAGAAAACTCTGGCGATCAATTGACTCCCTCTGAGCAAGCACTTGGCGACAGTGAGAAGGAAAAACTCTCTTTTAATAGGAAGAAACCTCCAGCAGAACCAGCCTGAAGTAGGGGCAGTCATCTGCAGCACCAGGTTAGTGATAATTAATAGAATTTAACTTAGTTACTCAACATGACTTAGCATTACTCAGCATATCTCCAGCATTGGTAGCTTTGTCATATGAAGTCCACTTTGATGTTATTATTCTTAAACTATGGTTTGCAGTATTTTGGCTGGGCTTTCAGTCATGGTACAATAATGTACCATATATACAACAATCATAATAATAATAAACATAATTAATAAATAAACTGAATAGGGCAGGACAGCCTTGTATATGTCTTTTCACTGCTTCAGCCAATGCTAGCCTGAATATAGATGTGCTGCTTGGAAACACCAGCAACAATTTAACGATTGCAGTTCCATGAGTCCAATGAATAACAATGGATGGCTTTATGGTTTGGTTGTATGGTTTTATGGATGATACAATCCATAAAACCTTTGTTATTAATAAAAGTGATGGACATACTATAATTGTAGGGTTTGGATCTATGACTTCTACAAATGTAGGGAAGTTCATTCAGGATGGAAATCTGACATAATCTTCAAATCCATTCTGAGAAGTTGTACATCACACTAAACCTACAAAAGGGATGCCAATATTCTCATGGAGTCAAATTGGGGTCATTCCCTCCATTAGGGGCTTAAATGAAAGGTTGAACTGCTCGCACGTCCAGGGTAGCCAAATCTCACCTATCCACACAAAGACATGCCACACACTGGGGATCTTTTAGAGGCGCCGTAACCTCCGGAGCGACCTCTCCACGGCCTGCTAATGACCCCTTCCCTCTGAGGGTGACCGTGTCTTTGGCCTCTAGAAGGTCAAAGCACACAAGCCATCACCGGGATCCTCTGCATGACATCTTTTTCATGTTTGCCTAAGTTTTGCAGGGTAGTTAAACAAGCAAAGACTTATTCTAAAATCTGTCAGGAACCAAAAAAGAAGCATTTTACAGCTTAATGGAATTTCACTTATTGTGTAACTAGACAATGGATATACATTGTATACCTTCTACAAGCTAATAAATCAATCAGTCTTTGTAAAAATGCCTTTAAAGAGTCATAAAATGCTCTTAACTTGTGTGGTCACTTCTTACAATCAGAAACAGAGGAAGTAAATAAATATGTTACACAGTAAAGTCAACCTTTAGGAAAGACCTGTAAAACACAGAGAAGAGGTTCTGGGTGTCCTCACAAATTCTTTTATAGGAGATACCTCTCTAAGTTTCAATCACTTCCGTACCTCGTTGAAACTAAAATTTGTCTTCATAACAAGAGTTTTGAGTTTGCATGTTCCTGTTGGCAGAAAAGGTCTTCATCCATAAAGAGACTGGATCTGAATGTACAAAGCTGTCCCAAAGGGTATCACCTGATCAGACGGAAAATCTTGAGTGACTAAACTGAATCAAACACGTATCTCTTCAAAAACACAATTACACTATGATGCAAAACAGCAGAACTTGAGCTTGGACATCCAGGTTGCATCCTTGGCTGCCTGGATGTCCAAGTTCAAGGGCATTTTAATTATTGTCTTTGATATAAAAGGAGAACTTTTGGTGACACAAGATGTTATCCACGCTTGCATATTTGCACATCTTAGTTATTGGCTGTTTTATTTATTTATATATTATTAACTTTATTAGGAATTCATATTGTTTTGCTTTGTTTTTACCCTCTCATCCTCTCTTCAGCTCTAAAATCAAAAGGTGGACAGTCACAGCTTTTTAATCCCAGTAGGGGGTTGTCCTGCAGCAGGGTAGGTGACGCACTATTAATCAAGTGTGTCATCACATGAGTCAAGGTGTGGAAAAAGGCGTGGGGTCAATACCACAAGAGCTTTGTCCCACCCATGTGACCTATTGAGGTGTGACATTTTTGAGACAGGCCTGGACCCCCACACCCAGTCCATGTCACACACGCTGATGAATTTATATAAAAATGTAATGTGCTTGAAAGTCTGATTGTGTCCTGTATATTTATTAAACCCTGAAGCACTTTGCCAACGTGTGCTTTGAAAAGTGACATATGCGAAATCCTTCACAAGGAGACTTTCTGTAACTAATCGTTTTTCATGACTGATACCTTGTATCAAGATTTAGAAATACTTTTTATTTTAACGCCTCTGTAATGCTGACATGATGGTAAAAGGAAAAGCAGTGCATTATATTGGAAAACTATTTATCCATTTAACGTAACTGGAACACTTAAAAAACATCAGTTTTGCAAGTTCTGCAAAGCATGAAAAATGAATAATTATGTTATTTATGTCAATCAGCCGACAGTGGCATCAGACATGTTGGACTTGGCGGACACAACGCTGCGCCCTGCAGCTCAGCCTTCGGACGCATCAATCTCAGCTGTGATGGATGCATTTGTAACTTCCTCTAGCAATACAGCAGGCCATGGATCATTAGTGTTATAGCACAATGACGGATAATGGATAAGTAAGACACCAGTGAAAAAGAAAGAAAATGATCACAGTCTGACTGATGTGGTCAAATGAAGGTGGGAGGAAAAAGAGCGAGCTATTACTTCAAGGGTGGCTCTCCATTTCCACTGTGCTGACAACACTCCTGCCTGTTTTCTGGCCTTTTGCTGCCAGCTCTCTAGTGTTTGTGGTCCATACAGTAAAGCACTGCCCCTAAACCATCACTCATGAATGTGCACAAGCTGGCCCTACAGGTGAAGGTGATACTGCAGGCCAGCTGGCCCTAGCGAGGATTAACAGGCTTAAGTGTACCGGAGGCAAGGGAACGCCAAACACAGCGCTGACAGTGAGGAGACAATGGCCTCTAATAAAGCAGAGCCGACAGGGACTGAGTGGGCTTTTACTGGATCAAGCGCTAATGGTGAAGATGGGCTCTCGTATTGATTAAGTATTGTTGTAGTAGGCTCTTAGTTTTGAAACAGAGGTGGTATGTAATGGCAGCGCAGACAGAGCCTGAAAAAAATATGTGTTCTGAGTAAATCTAATGGATAACATACTGTGGCTGGACTGGGAGGGAGAATGGGAGGATCTGAACATGTCGAATGACGGACTTGGGTCTATGATCCATGACGATGGCGACCCTGAACCTCCTTCAGACTGATCCTGCACAGAAACAGAAGGGAAAAAAATCATTTAACATTTAACAGTTAGTCCGCTTTTCAGCAGAAACATGAAGGAGTTATTTTAGGTTAAGGTTCTGGTGGAATTAGATTGACCTGGGTAATGTAATATGCGGTTCTTTCAGTACAAGTCTGCGATAGCCCCCATATCTAGAAATTTCCACATGCACATGGATCTTTCTTCTTGTTCTATTTGTTGTCATGTCTAACAACTTGAGGTGTAAACAGCAATTTTATATGTAAATGATTAAATAATGTACCAAGCTATAGATGGGGTGGAAATTAACCCTGTGCACATTCACATAATTTCCCCCTTTTTCAAATTCCCTAACTGACTCTGGGAGTTCTCAGCTATATGAATATCCTGAGGCTTTGCTTGTTTCTCTATTAGTTCCATGGTGATTTTTGCAGCATGGTTGGGCTCAGGTAGTATAGCAGTACTTCTAATAATGGGAAAGATGTTGGTTTGATCCTTCCTTGTAGAAAGAAAGCACTTTTAGTACTCAAATTGAGGATAAAGTATTTACCATTTATTGTGGGAAGCTGCTGCCACCGGGGAGTGTCTTTGCAAAGACTGCTTGGTGTTATTCACTTTAACTGTCGGTGGTTTTAATATTGTGGCTGATCTGCGTGCATCATTACAAAAACTGAGATTAAACTTCTGTTTCATTATTTAGTGTAGATTTTTGTTGGGTACGCAGATGGCTCGTTCCTGTGTTTGCAATAAAACACATGAGGCAAAGGAGTTGAGGAACTTTAGGAAAGCTGCCACTCGCTGTCTAATTTTTGTGTTTCCATCTTTATAAAAAAGACAATTTTATCATACATTGATGCAGAAAAGGACCCCCTCCTGTCCCCACCACCAATACTGAAAACCAACACCTAGTACATGCACTTCCTTTTTTTCTTCAAAGACACAGCAGAGTAATCAAAATGAGCAAGTAGGGAAGTAGGTTCAAAACTTTTAATAACGTCAGGTTTGCCTCTGAAGAAGCACGTGAGGAAGAACTTGCAGTATGGCTTCTATCTTGAAAAACCTACTAATGGTTTATGAGTTTCTCTTCATTGTAAATAATCCTGTGTGTGGATACTTGGTTTCAGTGAGGTGAATTATGCAAATGTTTGTATGAATCCTGCTCTGAGCACTCCAGCTAGACCCCCATCGTGGTCAGGCATAATTGTGGGGGGCTTATGGCTCTCATTCATGCTTTTCAGGGGCTCCCTCTCATCCGTCATAAAGAGGAGATTAATCGTAGATCACGTGGAGCACCTGCATCCATTCCACTGCAGCCCAGCGTGCAAAAGCCCTGTTTACCCTCCCGACCCCTCACCCCATCAAACCCTGTCTGATCCTGGTGGTGGTGCATCCTCCAAAAGAATCCTATCGTGTCGAGCTCTAACCCCACCACCACCACCACAACGACACATCAATGAGGTGGCGTAAAAGCCTACCATACAGTCGGGCCTCCCCCTACTCCTGCAGCGCGTGACTGATTAACCACACACCTGCTGCACGCCGCGTGCCCTCTGTTATATTGTGTCTCAATTATCATCAACAATTTGGCTTGTCTTACTGGCATGACAGTTATAAATGCATGCTGGTTCAAGTTTGTAAAAGGGTGTCTTTGTGTGGGATGTGTGCACTGCTTGGGGCTGTTGTGCGATAGTAGCTGATTCCTCAAGGTCTAGTGTTTGCTCACAACAAAGCACAGTCCTGCTTTTGAAGGAAATCTGATAGATGAATGAAGGAGGGGTGAGTGTGTGTGTGTTTGGGGGTGTGTGTGAGAGAGCCAAAACTGGTTTCACAAGGAGCAGCGGCACTCACCGATTTGTTTTCTTGGACTTTCCCTGCAGAGTTGAACCTTTCAGAGACGCTGCCAGCTGTGAGCGGCCTCGAAACACCTGACGAAACCAGCAAAGAACACAGCGTCAGGCAGGAGGGAGAGGAAGCGATTGTGTGTTAGCAGTTGTGTTCATGCATCTGTGTACATAAGTGCTGGCCTCTGGCACACACTTCCATGCGCTTGTCTTTTTGTACTTGAGTGTGTGTGCTCAGATATGAGTAATGTTGTGTAGTAGTTCCAATTATGGCTCCTAATCTCTGAGCAAATAATGGCATAAAATGGAGCAACAAAACCCCAGAGGAGCACCTGTCTGCAGAAGCGTGCCAGGTGTAAACATTGTTCTGCAGACACAGAGAGAGGAAAGACGGGCTTTCAGAAAACTCAGACAGATTTTGTCTTTTTGTAAACATCGGAGGCATGGATGCATGAATGCTAACAACACCGTGGTGATTATATTTCTTTTTATGCTGGGCACGAGCCAGATAAATATGGTTTTATTTTGCCCAGTTTGGAGATTTCCACTGATAAGACAATTTAAAGGAATTCCAGCGGAAATTCACCCAGAGAAATTTAAGCCACAAACCGTTACAGTTTAAAAAGTCTGAGGTCAAAGGTATAATTACATGAAGACCAGAGTGTTGGACCAAAGTGACTGACTAGCCCTGACTGACCCCCAGATGAAAAGCAAAAACACTGTCATCATACAGTGTTGATGCAAGTCTCCACAAGCTCCATCATTTTCAAGCTTCCCACACACTGTCTGTATAACTAGAGATACAATGTAATGTTGGCAGCTTTAGGTTACTTTATGCAAATCAGGGGGTCTGCAACTGGACACCTCAGGATGCTTGAGAAAACCTGCAAAACTAACTGTTTATTACTAAACTGACGACAAAATTGTTGCCTGATTGTTGGGATTTTCACTCTGTTGGGTCTTTATCTAATGCCAGATTGAGGCGACTGTTGTTGTTATTTGCCATTGTACAGATAACTGAATTAAACTAAAGGTGTTGAATGTTTTTAGAAGAATATTTTGGAAACAAAAGAAGAAGACAGAGTATCATAAATTGTGACGCTGTCAAGTGGTTCACCCAGTAAACGCTGGGAAGTCATGTGACATCCTCTCCTTGAGCTCCTGACCTTGAGGTGGGGTCACTGAGATTCGAACTTGTCTGAGATTTTTCAAAAATGCACCCACGGTACGAATTTCAAATCCCTATGTCAGCTCGTTCTCAAGTTGTCGCATTCACAAACTTGCCCTCCCTGCTTGCCAAGCAGTTTGGATGATAATACCCTTTCAGCGTTTTACGACTGAGGGATAAAAAGACAGCGGGTCAAGCTGAAGATGCTGAGATTTTCACTGGGAGGGACCAGAATGGACAGGATTAAAAGTGAATACATCAGAGGGTCAGCTCAGGTCTAGTTTAGAAGTTTAGAAACAAGGTTAAAGAGGCAAGGCTGAGATGGTTTGGACAGAGCAGGGATTTGGGATATTATGGATAAAGGATGTTCAAGATGGAGCTGCCAGGGAGGAAGAAAAGAGGAAGACCACAGAGAAGCTTGTAGTATAGTGAAGGAGAAGGTGCAGAGGGTTGGTGTGACAGAGGAGGATGTTAGGGAAGCAGACGATCAGTTTTTTGTACAGATAAAACATGATTCCCAGTCTCTTCTTCACAATAAAGTACACAGCTTATTAATTCATTAATACTATTAAGCCAAGGTCTGTTTAAACAGGTCCGTGTTTGAACAAAGAAAAAAAACTGTCTGTCACCACCTAGTAGATAGACCTGTGGTATCAATTTGAAAATCCTGGCTCCCAGAAAGTTACTGAATTCATAAGATTTTCTAAAAAAAACACCCTCTGACCTTGAAGGTCAGTGATTTTCAATCACATCTGGGATTTTCAGTAGATGTGCCTATGGTATCAACTTGAAAATCCTACATCCCCTCATTCACCAAGTTGCATGTCCACCCTGCCTGCCTGGTTGCTCAGCGGGCTGACAACAATACCCCAAGCCTTTGAAGCTGAGGGGTAAAAAAGCCCAACTAGGGAGAAAAAGTTGGAAGCACATCAGTTTAATGCTTGGTATTATATTTATTCAACTCAGTTTTATTTATATAGTACCAAACCACAACAAAATTTGCCTCGAGGTGCTTTATATTGTAAGAAAAGGATCCTCTAATCATAAAGAGAAAACCACAACAATCAGACAACCTGTTATGAGAAATCACTTGGCCTCAGTGGGAAGAAAAACTGTTTTAACAGCAAGAAACCTTCAGGAGAATCAGACTCAGGGAGAGGCTGTGAGGGAGAAAGACACACTTCATTTATTATAAAAAATTAACCATCTGAGGTCTAAGTCACCATCAGAGATTGTCATCTTAACACTAAAATATCAGAATATGTCACTTTTGTTAATCCACAACAGTGTTCGTGTCTAAAAGACATGAACAGAATTAACTCAAACATGAGGTTATGTGAAAAAATCTTCCAGTAGTGATGAAGAGCGAGATCTCTTGATCTTCAGTGTTTTTGAACAGATCCAAAAATCTCAGAGCCGAGTTAAAGTGAGAGATGTTTCTTCATTATTGGGTTGAACTGACCTCTTAAACATCCGCAGTGTTTATCTTCCTCTCTGGTGCCTTATCAGTCTATAAACAGCAGGGGTTTTCTGCACACACACTTCTCAGTTTCTTATCCTGTGTTATGTGTCAGTGTTGTTTCGAAGTGTGTTTGGCTATGTTAGTCGGACTTTCCCAGTTAATGATCCACTCTAGCGGTTTGATCTTTATTAATATGGCACATCCTGATATCCCTATAAACCTTTTTCTGCCTCACCACACCTTGAGAGAAAAGCAGTTAAGAGCTCGCAGCGGCATGCCTGGGAGCAGATGAGAGTCGATATTACAACTTGTTAAAGAAAGAAAAAAAGGGGGATTTACACCATAAATGCATTGCTTACTCTCAAGGCCAGCCGTAGATGGAGAAAACACACCTTCAGGGTCATATTTTCCCCCCATGTAAGGTCTTATGTGTTTTCTCCAGACATACACACACACACACACACACACACACACACACACACACACACACACACACACACACACACACACACACACACACACACACACACACACACACACACACCACACACACACACACGCACACAGGCACACCTGTCCGGCTGCTGCCTGTTATTACAGTGACGGTTTTTGCTTATCACACAATCTCACTCAAACCGTCAGAGCAGGAGGTTTACGCTCTGTCAACTCAGATTTGCCTTTAAGTCACAACAAACATGCAAAAACAGAATTAAAACAGAAGGAATTCGGTTTCTCACTCTTACACAAACGATCCAGACTGTTCAGAAACATCTTAACTGAATTAACGGGTGTTAGTCAGAGTGTGTTCTTTGAGTCTGAACTTCCTCTTTTGGCTCAATGTCCCCTGATCATTAACAAGCTACTTGTATCAGGTGTATCTGCATGTTTGTGCAGGGTTGTGTTAAATCCAGGGTTTATGTTGCAATCTCCCAAACTACCCACCAACCCCTCTTCTCTCCATTCATAACATTTAAGGTCTTTACATTTCCACACAGCTTGGATTTTTAGCTTTTGCGTGCTTAATATTGCTGATGTTTTACCTGCTGAATCATACTGCATCGTCAGATCGGACCTCGGGGACATCTCCTCCTCCAGCTCAAAGGGACTCAAAAGAGTCTCAGGCGCCGGTCGGTCCAGGAGGAGCAGCTGAACCCGGGACAGGGAGCCCAGATTTCCAGAGTCGCAGCCCATTGTGAGTGCTGCGAGGCCGGGGGACAGCTCTGCTGGGGGAGGCAGCAGATGTTACACCAGAAAAACAAGATCTGGCAAACAGTGAATCGTTCAGAGAGCTCTGATATTCTGCAGTAAAGATAAGACAAACAGACCAGTCAGTCCAGGCAGTTATTATTTCAAATAGTCATCAGAAAAATAAACTTTAAAGCTCCAGATATGTTGGAGCCGTTTACAATTAATACATTTACATGTAAAATGTTAATGTAGATAGGATAGAAAAGATCCTATAACAGTATAATAACGCTTACTATTATAAATATGAATAATGGTGGATACACATATTAAACATGGCCAAAGTTCCAATAATGGAGGTCATCTTTCATAAAAGTAACACCTGTGGAACAAAATCTAAACAAATGTCAGTAGGAGTGAATTTCCTTATATGGTTGTCATAGAAGCGAGCAGCACGGTGGTTAGCACTGTTGCCTTACTTCAAGTTAACCTGATAACAATATGAGAATATCAGAAAATATCCAGTTGGGGCGACAAAACCACACACCACATGCCAATCTCAGCCTGTTATCAACCTATTCAACAGCATTTATGAGTTCTTTTTAAGTCATATAAATGTTGCCATTAGGTACCCTTAAATAATCAAAGTACTCATTTATTTACTTAATTAACCTACGCCGAACTTTCTGGTTTCTTATTGGTGCTTAAATCTAACCAAACAGTAAGGGAAACAAAGAGGCCAAAAACAACTTTAAATCCAACAGTGTATGTTTAAACCACCCCTCCTGCTACCATTGATGAAAACACTCCTGCCCATTACTTCCATTCAGCAGGGTGGACTAATAACCACCAAATGAACTAAAACTACATACTACACTCCCACACATAGGGGTGCAGTATATGTGTGCTGTCAATGAGTAAAATATAAATATATGAACAAAGTTTTACGGTTTCATTTAAATAAAAAGCATTGCCATGTATATCAGCTGTGCAGGTCTGCTGAGTGGTCAGTAAGTAAAAAGAATAGATCAAAATACCAGCCAACTTCTAAGTGTACAAATGAATAGCTAGTAAAACATTTCTAAGACAAACTAATAAATTAGTAAAAAAGTTCATCTTTTAGAAAAAGTCACAAAATTCACTACCCATTAATTAAGGTATTAATGGGTATATTTTATAAGGTAGAAAATAGCAACAAGTACCATTTCAACGGCAGAACAACAGGACCTTAGATCACATCAACCTGGGCTGGATTATCCAATGAACAGTCTGGGTACAGGCCCAGAGACACACCCACAGCTGAGAGCCCACCCAAGAAACAAAACAAAATAAACAAGAAAAAAACAAAAACATGACCACAATATTTCTTATTCTTATTCGTAAATCTTCTCATACGTCTTCCAATTGTTAAAGGTTCTGTACTGGCCTCCTGTCAGGTCAAAATCTGGGTTCTTACTTTTATGGCCCAACAAGGTGAGTGTCCCCCACCTATATTGTCGACCTACTCCACCTTTATTCTCCAAGTCGGGTCCCTAGGTCTGCAGATTTGGGTCTTCTCGTGCTCCTACTTACCTGTGTGAAAACTAAAAGGGAGTTTGAATTTCATTCCTTAGTTATAAAACTTTGCAACTCTGTAATATTCTTAAAAAAAGCTTAAAACTGTTCTGGGTTGTTTTATTCGTTCAAGTATGTTTAATATATTTTACAGACACCTCTGTAAAGCACTGTGTCTCTGCTTTCTTGTCTTGACACATGCTATATTTTACTTACTTACTTAAATAGATACAAGTTTCAACAGCTGACAGTTGATTGGCTCAAGAAATCAGGATGAAAACATTGCAGTGAATATTAAAATTGCAGAGAAAATATTCACCTCAGTGACATGCTAATGAGAAATTTCTGAATGCAGATATTTTAAAGCTTTTGGGATAGCTTTTTTATTTTAGTAAGATAAAGCACTCTATGAAATGATTTAGAACCAATATGTGAATATACACTGGAAGGTCTAATTACTAAAGGCAAATAAAGCCTGACCATTACCATCAAGTTATGGCCATCGGTTTGTGCTTTGCACATCTGGGGATGGAACCAACGCCATGTAGTATAATAAGGTGTTTTATATTCTGGGAATGAGGTACGCAGGAAGCCATCTTATGACATCATCTTAATGAGCTGGTAAAAGTAAGAGTAAATTAGGTAAAACATAAAATGCATTCAAAGACTTTTGTTAGTATAAAACACAATACAGTCTTGAAAGAGTAGAACACAGTCTAATATTTGTATTATAACCATAAAGATGTTGGAAAAATTAATAATCTGCTGAAAAAAAATGATTCAACTGGATTATTGAATTACTGTAAATTATACAGCACACCACCTCAAGCCCACCACCCCACACACACACGCACACACACACACACACACACACACACACACGCACACACACAATTCCCCCCTCAGGCTCCAAAGTTCTCGCCGTCACACCCAATTAAAAGCGGATCAGTGACAGTGTGGCTCACTGCCCATGCAAATCCCCGGTGTGGAGCTGCCATTCCTATCTGAGGGGATTTCACACATTACGCTCTGCTGCATGGACACACACACACACACACACACACACACACACACACACACACACACACACACACACACACACACACACACACACTCCCAGCAGCATCCCAGCAGTGCTAGAAAAGTCTCCACATCAGAGAAAGTTTTGCATTTGCGTCCACACAGAGCACATTCCTCTGTTAAGTGTTTTCGGTTGGGAACTGGTAAAGTAATCCCTCAGGTGAGAAAATTGGAACTGTTGCTTCTGCTGCTGATAAATTAAGAAGTCGTTGAGAGGAAATCCCTGGGATAACTGTGGCTGTAACATAATGTGGCGGGAAGCACTTTCAGTTAGGTCGGGTATTAATCTATCGTTAGCCACAAGCAGCCCAAAGACTGAGCGACACTCAGCAAACACAGTGGCAGATAACAAATGACTAATCCTGTGATTAAGGTGTTGGACACTGTGGTTGCCACCCACTCAGCGTCACAGTGACACACTCCTGAATGAACTGCTGTACGGTTTCTTCAAAGCGCTGATCAGAAGTGATGTTGTGCAACATCAGTAAAGGTCATGAGGAATGACAGAGGTTTTTTAAAAGAGGTTCATGTCACATTTTAAGTCCTACAAAGTCATTAAAGAGGACAAATTAAAGCACATGCAGCAAAGTCTCTCATCTGAAGCTGCAATTTGCTCCCCATTATTTTCTTTTGGGGTTTTCTTGGTCCAGTCACAATTGTTTTGGTGTTTAGAGAGGCAGGCCTGAGTTCCTTTGGTCTGTTTTGAAATAAAAGGCTGTTTTTGAGTCTGCTTTATGCAGTTTCTTGAAGTTTAGCCTGATTAAATATCTGTATTTTTAAAAAAAATCCTGCTCAGTCAAACTTTAAATCTGTCATATCCTATACAAATGTAAATTGTGCTTCGCATCAGCCTGATAGCAATCAGTCTGGAGCATTAACTCGCATTTGCCAGAGCTTCTGGACTGAGCCCTGTGTTGATTTTATCAAACTGGTTGCCGTGGTTGCGGCTACGATGATCCTTTCACATCCTCGGGGCAAAGGTCGTGGAGGTCAGACAGAGGTTCGGGTCAAGCAAGCAGGTTAAACACCTTGTCAGGGATTAGCAGGCTATGAGGGACGTGGAGGAAGTCTTCATTGGCTAATGTTTCTCTCCGCATCTCACTCAACCACCTCCAGGACACACACATGCTATCTAATACAGGCATGCACACACACAAATCACATTTACACCGCCTTTGTTGGCCAGTGTGGGCCAATGCAAGGACCTGACAGAGTGAGTGGTCAGATAAGCTCATCTCTGCTGGTAACAAAGCAGATGTCAAAGAGAAAGGAGAGCATGTCTAATTGAGACATGAATGGGAGCCACGCATAGATGGAAGCAACAATAAACAAACTTAACTTTCTTTGAATTTGAATCACAGAGAGAGAAAGAGGAGCCAAACTAAAGCCTGACCAAATTTCCAAATGCTGATAACCTGTGAACCACAAAAACGCAATGTGTGTATGTATTATTGTACGGTCTACCTTACAATATGAAGCACCTTGAGATGACTGTTGTTGTGATTTAAACTGTATAAATAAAATAGAAATTAAATTGAAAAAAGCAAAAACAAAAGCACACGCAACAATAAGGGTATACTTTTGTTTTAAATTATGGTTTAATTACTAAATAAATCAGTAAGCTGAACGATCAAAAACATATCAGACATACCCTCAAAGATGAGAATTAATTACCTTTCAATATTTGTACATTTGTTAGTTGAGTATTTATGTCTGATGACCTATTGCTTCTTAAAACTGTCCACTGTCCTCGCCGGGTGACCTGCCATGGTTGTGTATGTGTGATGTCCCTCGTTTCCCCCTATATTTGTATGTGTGTGTGTGTGTGTGTGTTTCTGTGCGTCAGTGTCCTGGTTTTCCTGGGATTCCAGGCCTGAAGGGTGTTTTTCCCACCGTGAGACCTGCCGCACCTAAAGCGTAATCACACGCACCTGCTGCTGATCAGCCTCGTCTAGGGAGTTATTTAAAAGAGTGGCTGAGCTGTGAGATGGTTTGAGTGTTTGAGTTTGCCGCTGATGTGGATGTTACTAACCGCTGCCTCTGTGACTTCCAGGAGTATTGTGGAAACAAGAGGAAAAAGTGCACGCATTGTATACAGACGCAAAGGGAATGGAAACATGGACCATGGACACTGGGAGAAGTGTTCAACATAGAGAGTCCTGCATTTGGGTCCTACTTTCCCCATTCTCTGAAAAAAACATGCTATTTGAAGACATCATATTAACCACTTGATTGGTAATTGGTCCTTTATTGTCAGACCTGTATATTAACCTTATGATGTCTGCAAAAAAACATTAATTAATTCATGTCTGTAGGTTATATTACCTGTGGATTGAAACACATCTACGAAATTTCAGGACAATCCAAGACCTAAGTAGGGGGTGGGTTTAAAAAAACCTATTTTTCCAGTTCAAATAAGTTTTAGTTTGAATAATTTGATATCGATTCATTAAATCCTGAATTGATTTTTAAATATAAATGTATTTTGCAGGAAAAGCCAGAATCTCATATACTATTTCAACAACCGCAAAACAGCTAAAACAGCAAATGATTAAAGAGCAGGTAAATGGAAAAAGATGTAAACACGTGGATCCCCCACGATGGCACGTACATGGACACGCCATCGAGTGCTGAAAGCCGACATCTCACAGATTCTGAAGCTGCAGGTTTCGTCACTCTCCAACCAAAATTTACTAGCAGCAGCAAAAGAAGACCAAAACTACGCTTCACGTTTGAAAAACATTGTAATGAGCTCCATCTTACTTTTGCTGTTTTGCTTCCACCACGATTAAATCACACTTCCTGCACAGCTCTCTCTCTCTCAGTGTATTTCAAGACCAGTTTACCATCAAAAATCTCTTTTCTCCATTGTTCAGTTACTTATTGCACACCAGTCTACCATTGTGTACAGTGCTGTCTACTGCTGTTATTTTTTTTTTAAATGACCTCCAACAAGAAAGCCAAATTTCTGCTGTTCAGCACCAAGGAAATTTAAACTTAAAAATTATGCCAAACGACAAAACGCTTGGCTGTGTCTCTAATAAACCTCTGTAACTTTGCGCTGCTTCACTTCTGCAGCATCAGGTAATGTTCATCTGCTGATTCATGGTTTTCTTCCATTTTTGGTCTACTGCAAAATATTTTTAAGGGGGTTATTTGCCTTTAAAAGACCAGGCCGGAAAAATCTCCTTCATGTTTTTCTTTGTTTTATCCTCAGTTAGTTTGACACAAAGGCAACTCCTGTGATGCTTACACCTCTGATGAAGTCAAATATAATTGTATTTTTGTATTTTCGTGGGTTTTACATTTGTATAAAAACAAGTGTCAGTTTTGTTTTTATACATAGATATAAAAATATGGATATGTACTGATAAATGATTGTCATTTTAATATTTCTGATTGTCTGAGTCAAAATTAATTTGAATCGAATCGGGGATCGAATTGTGAATCGGAATCAAATCAATTATGGAAATCGAAATCGATACGCAGGCCTAGACCTAAGTGTTTGGACCAAAGTTGTGGAAAAAAGCAGGAAACACTGTAATTATTAAGATGTGTTACCTGTATCAGGTGAAGGGCAGCCTGATGAGTCAGATGGCTGGTCCAAAGACAAACAGGAAGTTGACAGTGGGGCAATGGCCTCCAGTTCATCAAACACACGAGACTGACTGCAGCTGATCTCAGAGCAGCGAGATGCTGCTGAGCGCCCTGCAACAGCACAGAGTGGGTGTTTAATATTATAGTGATAATACAGATGATGATGATGAAGCTGAGGATAAGGACTAAATGTATTTTTAATGACATGTGTGGGCACAGTGGATTGCTGCATTTGAAAAGTATTAGGACACAGTGCATGAAAACAACAGAAAATGTAAGAGCCAAATAACATGACTGTATATTTTTTTAATTTTAACATGTTTAAATCTTACATTTTCTTACTCTGTGAAACAACTTTTTAAAGTAAAATGTTTTGATTTTTCCAAGGGAAGAGTTAAATCTATATTTATGTTCTGCTGCTAGAGGATCTTTTTCATTAGCTATATATAAAGCTATAGTTAGCTCAGCTTGCTAGTGTGGCACATAATAACCCATACAACTATTTTTGTATGGGTATAACAATTTTTTTACACTCATATCATAGCTATATTGTGTACATTAAACAAGGTATAATGTGCAATTGAATGCACTCTAGAGCGCTAGCAGGCACACTAGATAAGGCTAAGTTAGCTGTTTTATACTAGCTAACTTCTCATTATTAGAAAACTCTGCTGATTACCAAGTGGTTGTTGGAAGTTGCAAGGTGAAATTGGTAGTAGTGGTATATAACCAGCTGCAGCCTGCCAACAACTCTCTAAGTAGTAGTGAAACTGAGACCATGTCCCCTCAAAGTAAAAGGTGAGTTGCAGTGTAATGCAAGCTTTTCATTTGTAGGTGAACGTTGTCCGTTTACAGTCTGGTTTGTAATTTTTCGAGACAAAATATAGTCCATGCAAACTATGGGCAAAGCAGTAATCTGCCAGCGACAAGAGCAATTGTTGGGCTCAACTTCACCTACCAAAAGCCAGCAACCACTTACAAAGCAGTTGAAGCATATACATTTCAATGGGCCACTGGCTGGTCTCTAGGTCTTTGTGACTGGAACATTAAATTAGATTTGTTCATTAGTACTTTAAAAAAACTGACTGATTCCCACATAAACTATCACAAAATCCTTTAAATATTAATAAAAGATTGCTACATAATTTTAAAGGATAATAATGAGAACGCCAAAGAGAAAGGAAAATGAAAGTCAGACTACATCGCTTCTCTTGGCTGGATGTAGTCAGCTATATTAATGCTCACCCCTTCAAGGAGGGGGACTCTGACAAGTGGGCAAAACACAATACAGGACATCCACAAGTGAAGCCCCTCAGGTGAGGTTTCAGGGCAAAAGTACTCTCAACCCACCTACACTAAACAGAGCAGGAAAATCTCCCCTTAAGCCCTCATTATACCACAGAGCCCACTTTGAGGAATGTTAAAAACGGTCAGGCTCGTCATCAAAACTGTTTCACTCTGCCTGGTTTAAAACTCAGAGGATTAGTGAGAGAAACTGTTTCACTGGGTGGTGTGTTTTGTCATTGCCATGAAAGAAGCTTGTCGAGGCTTTTCTCACATTAGAAATGCAGAACAGCTTGGCCTGGACAAAAGGATAATATATACAGAGGCTCTAAAAGGAAAAGGCAAACTCAGCTCCTTCACCCACACAGACGAGTATAAATGTACACATGAAGCCACCCTCACGCAGTCAAGTAAGTGAACAACACCACGCACACACCACTGCACTATTGTGCACTTGAGCGGCTTGGCGCTCTACTCAGAGAGACAATGGAAGGACTTGACTTGACACTTCAAAGCATATTGCTGCTGTCAACTCAGCTGTCATTCTCAGTCGACGAGGGCTCTACTGAGTCAGGGCGAGTTTTTCGGGGAGGTTAAGGGTGGCTGTGGGGGGTCAGTGGGTTTGATTTGACAGAGTTGGATAAAAACAACGACTCCTCTGTGTGCTTGTGGCCTTCTTTTCCTGGTCACAGCGCCATGCTGAAAGGCCCTAAGTGGAGAGGCCAGGCCAGGCCAGGACAGTGCCCTGCTTCATTGTCAGGGACAGTTAAACTCTGGAGATGTTGCTCAAAACAGGTCAGTCTGGGGTCACTGTATGGACTGATGGGATATGAGAAAGCCATGCTGGGGGGCACAAAGGGCTGAGTGAGACGAGGAGAGCGTCTGCTGCCAAGCGCAGTACCACGCTGGGGCTGTTGCTGTAGATACAAACCATTTCATCTCTTCCAAAGCCATACCTCTTAGATTATAGTTCCTTAAACATAACCATCTCTCAAAAAAACTTTTTAAATGACAGCTCCAGCTTATGACAAATTTAATTTGAGCATTTTTTAAAAACGTGTGCAGACACAGATTTAAGAAGGCTAAATTTTTTGCCCATCTGGTGTAAAGTTAGTGATACAAATCCTTCAGACCTTGTTCTGTGAAGTTAATGTGAGACTTCAGATGTCTGAGTCAGACATATAGAAGTTACAGTTTGTTGTGTCTAAAGTCACTTGAGCTGGAATGTGATCTTCTGCTGAGTTTAACTAAATGATGAACTGCTGACACGTGACCATAACGTGGTGGAAATCTGTCCATAGAGCTGGATTTGCCTGATTTAAATTTGACTGATTTGCTGGTTTCAACAGAACTCCAAGGTGAAGTTTTTATAAGAGGAGAAGCATTTAGTAGAAGCACAAAGTGTGAATCTTGTACAGAGAAAAGCTGTGACTTTCCAAGATAACTACAGGTTTACCTTTCTCAGACTACTTTATAAGTTTAAAAAGGGATCTGGGCACTGCTGTAGCTCACCTGACTGACTAGATGACCCATATGGTAAAGGGTACTGCAAGACCATGGGTTTGAGGCCACTGGACCACATTTCCTGTGTGTCATTTCATAACAATGCTTCTTGGCAATAAATCTTATACCTTTGGAAAGCCCATTTGTTTCTTCTTAAATTTGTAGGTTGAGCAGTAGAGTTGAGTATGTGGGTACATCCATGAAAATCTTGCCAAGTCCTCTCTGCTAATGCCAAACAGCGTACTCTGCTATTCACTCTTGTTTGGCATCATTAATGTATTGGATGATTGAAGTCTAAAGAAAGAAGACATACCAGCAATTTACCAATGTATTCATTTGATAAACAGAGGCCTCAGTAGCATGTGGAAGGACCATACACAGCTACAGCAGCCCGGCACCTCCTCCTCATGCTGGTCACCAGCTTGGTCACACACTGCTATTTTTCAACCAGCAATTTCCACAAGTGAGCCAGTCTGGTTGTGTTGGTCACTATGGCAGCACCCCTAAGCTGATCCCACAAGTGTTCATTGAGGTTGAGTTCAGGACTGCAGGCAGGCCATTCCATCCCATCTACTCCCAAATTCTGGAGTCAGTTTCTTATAAGCCGCGCTGTGTGGGGGCAATTTTAGGTGACAGAGTTTGGTACCAGACCAGAGAAGATATGGGAGAATCCAGTATGTTTTCTTTCTTCAGACTTCAATCATCCAATACATTAATGATGGGCTGTTAGGCTTTGGCAGAGAAGACTGGGCATGCTTTTCATGGGTGTACCTACATACTCAACGCTCCTGCTCAACTCACAAATCCATTTTCCTTACAAACGTGGCACCATTTAAAGAGAAACAAACAGGCTTTTCAACAGTGTAAGATTTATTGCCAAGAAGCATTGTTACTAAAAAGAAATAAACACAAATTGCCTTACTTTTTGAGTTTACTTAAAGTCCTCCTTTTCAGGGAGCAGCTACTTGTACTTGCTCTGTACTGCTGAGAACGTCAGACGTGTTGATTTTTGCATTTTTCTGTTTATTTTGCTTTTCTCTAGTTATCATAGTTTTTTTTGTTTTACCTCCTTTTTAACTGCCTGGATCACATATATCTTCATGTTTCACAGATTGTTTGTCATTCAGTTTCACCTCAAAGCCTGATAGCTTTGCCTCTCATGTCATCTCGCTTTGTGAGATCAGATTAAAATAAAAATCCCTTTTAGTTGTGCATCCAGTTTATCTGCTTGTATTGTTATAGGCTGTGTGTGAAGGACAGGAATATCCTTACTTTTGAGATAAATAATTCTCACCTTATCTTATCTAGATGTAATGAACACTTTAATAGCTGTGCTGAATGTTGAGCAAGGTTTAGCTTATTCTAAAAACAATAAAGTGAACTATAGTGAAAAGCTGTAATTTCTTACAAAATGCTCCCAGGTTTTATTTGGGAACGAACTGCAAGGGAACTGACCCACTGAGGGCTGAATTACTGTTGCTGCCTTCACTTCCATTTAAACCAATAGGTTGTAATTAAGTTGATCAAGCCCAACTGTGGACCTGTCTGTTGGTTTTTGTCTGTCTTTTATTAATGCTGCCATGTACCTTTGCGACTTTGGCAAGAACAGTAAACATAATAATTCATGTAAACCTGAACAAACAAGACCGAAAGTTGTAATAAACTGGAATTATCTTGCAAGCGTCAAACTGAGCCTCACTGAGGCTGCATTGAACTTGAATTGCCTCCATCTGCGAGGAAATAAATGAACCAGTGACACGCTCTCTGTGTCTGCCGTGAAGAGAACAGCGTGCTCCGATACAGCATGGGCCCCCCCTGCAGCACAGCACCACACAGAGAACAGTAGATGTCTCTGATAGAAAGGAGAAAATCCCTACACAATTTCCACATTGTTTGCTTTCTTTCATAAAGTTCCTGGAGAAGTCAGATGTCAGTGGCCTGTCCTTTATGCTCATTGGGAACGGTAAATTAGCGGGCCACAGGAAAGCCATAGAGGTATTCTATTGTGGCGTTCCTCCTCAGTGTTCTGCCGTCAGCGAGCGGTGGTCAGTGTGGATTTATGACCATCAGCTACACGTTTCCCTCTCAGAGCCCAGAGAAAAGCGAAGCCATGAGCGGGGGGTGCTGAGACTGAGAGGCACGGCACACGAGGTAGGCACCCCGACTTCTATTGTTGGGGCCTCACGGCTTTGAGCAGCGACTCAAACGGTACCAGCTTTTCATCAAAAGCCCTCCTTTCTATTGCTGATTTAGAGGAAAAAGAAAAGCTTTATGTGTTATTTATTATGTGGTGGGAGGAGGTGAGAAAAAACAGGCTGACAGCAGAGCTTTCACAATGTGCTGATGGGGGCAGGAGCATCTGAAGGCCTCACTGTGGAAGTAGGCTTTGATTTCTCTGTCTGACCAGATCTCTTTGTCTCAGGGTGGATGTCCACCCTTGTTCAGGACAATCAGGGCCCTCAGAAAGTGGGTAGGAGTGTAGTGTTGGGCAGGGAGGACGCTGTGAACGGCACATATGTGGCCAAGGTCATTTCTCACCTCTGACAGGGGAGATTGGAGGCAGGACCGGCCAGTGATGAGACTCCAGCCGAGACATTGGAGGAGAAGGGGTCAGCTTTGCCAGTGACCCTGAGTGGGGAGTGGTCCTCTGTGGACTTGGGCAGGAGGACCAAGTGGTGGAGGGAAAAGCCAGAGTGGCACCTTGATCGGAGTCCAAGGATACGTTGAGATCAGCAGGAGCTACAAATGCTTCTAAGTGGATATTTTGTGGTGTTTTTGTGCTTCTGTTGCTGCTCTGAGGTTTCTCTGAATTACAGTGGATGGCTGGTATTGGGCGAGGTGAGAAAGGTTTGGTTTGGCCGAAGAGTGGCTCGTAGAGCACAGGGGTGGTGGTGGTGTCGGCGGTGGTGCTTTCCTTGAAGGATTGATGAAGGTCTGATTCCTCTGGAGGGGAAGAAGCTAAGGGTAACAGAGGGGAAGGATGGGATGGGGATAAAGAAACATAGCCTTCTGGATCTGCTGAGACCATCAAATCTGCTGCTGAAAGACAGAAGAAAAAAAGAATTTGATCAGAGTTTGAGTCTAAACTGCTGTTTGCAGTTACCAGAATGACATCACTTTCTCTCCTGTTAATTGTGACACGTTTCACTAATCAAAAAAGGAAAAAAAGCCATATTTGTGGCACAGAAATGAACCCTTGCAAATGTCCTTCTTCATCAGCTGAAACTTGTCAGAAACACCAGATGGAAATTTAATCTTTAACATTAAAAGTTTTAAAAAGTTATGTTTCTATTTTTTTGTGTTTTTGCTTTTCTAACCTTTTCTAAGTCGCCAGAGCGACTGGTCTACTTACATGTAGACTTGACCAAAATTTGAATGTGAACGTCAAGATTAGCAGATGTCTTTCTTAGAGAAACATCTGTGATGACATCATGAAGCTGATGAGCTTTTTGACATGTTAAAAATAAATAAGAAAATCCCATTCTTTACTCAATTTCTATTACATTTTTGCATTTGTTAAAGAAAAATTGTTTGAATTCAGCAAAAACATCATCTGAATCTGTTTTATTCACACTAGAAATTCTATGTTTCTGAATTCATGTATAAGGAATTTTTTTGGTGTTATGTTAGTCTTGATCATGCAAAGTTTTCAAGCCTCATTGATATTAATCCATCAGGGGAAACTGGAGTTCAATATGTTGCCCAAGAACACCCTGAGTTACAACTCCCTCAATGTTTAAATCTCCTCTTGAGAAAGAAAACATTCACATTTTGGAGTATTTACAGGTTTATTTCTACTATACTTTATATCAGTTTGTAGTACATATATTTGGGGTTTGGGTGTTTGAAAACATCATTTAAATCAGCCTGAAGTACTTGATTAGTAAATATAAGTTATAATTTATACAAGTCTTAAAGGTGGCATGAAAAAGGCTAACTGAGATTTTTACCAGATGTTTTGTCACAGAGGACGCTGCTCCTGCCACTGCTGAAGTCGGTGCTCCGACTGAATAAACTGGAAGGTGGACGGCTTAAATCTGAAAAAGACCCCCGGGAGAGGGAGCTGGGTGGTGCTGAGAGGGTTGATCCAGCAGGTCTGAGGTCGGGCTCCAGCATGGCGGGTAGGGGCACCTTTTCCCTCCCAAGTTGTTCCTCCTTTACAGGAGGAAGATGATGAGGAGATGGTGGAGTGGGGTTTGAGTTGTTCTCCTGTCTTTCGGAGTCAGGGTGAGGCGTGTTGTTGTAGGGTGGTGTTGGATTAAGGCTGGGTGGAGCAGCGGGGAGCTGGGCACAGGGAATGATGATAGCAGAGCGACTTCCTGCAATCAGACCAATGTTCTGCACGAAGCTCGCTCTTCTGATGGGACTATGATGGAATTGTCCTTCTATAAAAACACAAACAAATATCAATAAAGATTCATATCAGCCACAGAGCTGATTTTAAATATGGGGCTGAATCAATGGAATAAATCCACTCGTCTATTCTTCAAAGGTCAACACATTGTGGTTCATTTTTAAAACTTCCAGAGTCTGCTCGTGACAGTTTTGTTCCCACTTTCCTCAGTTCTGGAGCAGACACTTGTTTCCCTGCTGAGTGGATCGGCCTGCTAACAAAAGCTGCAAGAAATCACCCCACTGGAGCAGCTGCCTGTTTCCCAACTCCATATTCACAACAAGCATCAGACCTGAGGGCAGGGGAACCTTTTATCTAAACACTTACAACAGTATACACTGGAGGCGTCCTACAAGCTGTTTGTGGCAACAAGCGTGCGGGAAACGTCACGAGCTCTGTTTGTTTCTGTAAGAACTGGACGCGGAGAGATTCAGATGTCACTCTGTTTTTACAATAACATCAAAGAAATATAAAATGAAAGAGAGAAGGGTCGGTTCAAAAAGTGGCATATGAATCAGATATGAAAGATGAAAAGAAAAGAATAAAACTTAAATGTAGAGAAGATTACTTAAAGATAAAAAAATACCAACTTTCTGGAACCAATTAAAAGTTTGAATGTTTCTTTTTCAAAGTATGATGAAGAAAGACACAGAGAAAAAAGAAGACAAATGAATCAAACCTCATTGGTACCAAGTCTGAGACAATTGTGGTCTGCTGGGGCAGCAGCATCTCTGCTGGGGACAGAAAGAGACGGAACAGACTGATCCGGAGGGCCAATATATTGGATTTTTTTTTCTGACGCAACATGTGCAATTTTGACATAGTATTTTATTTTATTCTATTTTATTCTATAGTTTTTCTTAATTTTTGCTGCTTTCAACTTTGTACTGTCCACTTTCTGCTATGACCAACCAAATTTCCCACGTGTGGGACTAATAAAGAGTTATCTTATCTTATCTTATCTTATCTTATCTTATCTTATCACACACGAACCCCTCTGAAAACAACTGGCTTCGTTTCCATATCTTCAATAATCATACAATACAATCAAACATATATTTACACATATACAAATATCTCAACAACACAAATGCTATAATCAATTACACATATTAGAAATACCTTGACTAAGCTCCACTAACCTGTCAGCTCTCAAGCAGCAGCTACAAAGAAAAGGTGAGTACCTAAATTCAGACACAGAATTTAAGTTCACAAGACAAATAGTTATAAGTTTTGAAAAGTTCTGATTCTTTCAAACAGAGGTAGGTCCATCTTTAATCCTTCATCTTCCATAATCTGTCAACTAAACTCCATAAAGAAACAATAATGTGTCTGCCTTTTCATTTAGCTTAATAATTAGTCTGGTCTACATCGCCCAACATGGCAACAAAAAGAGGATTAAAAAGAAGTCTTAACAGTTGACCTTTAACTAAACCCAACCTTTCTTTAATTAATATCATAATAAAAAAAATAAATAAAGCTCTAGACAGTCAGTAAATTTCAGTGTTACTGTCTTAACTGAACAGCAGCTCTGAACAGAGTAACACTAATATCACAAAACGTCAATCAGTCCATTAAAATGCAAATGATGTGTGAAAATCTGTGACATATATGAGCCGAACTTTGATCTCTGATGTGAGCGGCGTAGAGATTTGATCCCCCGCTAAGCCCTTAAGCACCGAATATGGATCTTATGTTTGAAATCTTCATTTTTAAGTACAGAGACATAGTGAATACACAAGACTGGAAGCAAACATAAATTCTCTCCTGTCATAAGGGGCTAAGAAGTAAAATGAACTTGTGTAAGTAAAACTGTTAATGGAGAGTCAACCTGAGGATGAAAACGAACAAAGTAAATCACAGAAAACACAAAAAACAAGAAAAATCAGAGGCTGTGATTTTTCACATTTTGAAATAGGCAACAGCACCGTTAACATGGAGACTGGCTGAATAAAATCATGTGAAAAATTAGCTTCATAAAGATTTTAACCAACAAACAAGATCATTTAAAGACATTCGATATACAAAATAAACTAAATGAGGCGCTTTTGTGGACTTTGTGGCATCTGATAAATTACTATGTTTCACTGTGACACTTAATATCCACAAAATGTGTTTTAATGCCCACATTCAGTCCAAACCTGAACCCACTTCCTTTCTTTTCCTGCCACAGCTATTATCCCCTCTCTCCGGCTCTTCTTTCCACATTTCCTTTCATAGCTCCAAGATTCTCTTCCACAAACTTCAAATCCATGCAACACCGCCCATTTCCTCTCACTCCTCCTATTTTTTTTGTTGACTGCTGTGAGGGTGTGTGTGTGTGTAGTAGTAGTAGTAGTAGTGGCGGTGGCGCTGCAGGGGTGGAGGGTGTCAGACAATCTGCTCTTGTTTCCTGGGGGTCTGTCGCCAAGAGGAGTCAGCACAGGGGGATAAAGAGAACGCGCTGGAAAGCACATTTCTGCACTGCCTCCTCTTACAATGCCTTGCCATTCCCATCTGTTACACACACACACACACACACGTGCACATGAACTGGTGTGTATGTGCGTGTGTTGACGTGCATATGAATGACATGTGTCAGAGTGCAAAGCCATGGCATTGGGCGCAGCACGTTTCTTCAGAGAGGAGGGTTAAGGACGATTGTGAGGGAGCCGACCACCATATGGCAGAATAATTAGTATTAGACCCCGATCCTAAGAAATGCCCCCCTCCTCTGCTGTACACACACATTCACACACATTCAGCTGAGCATTTTGGGAACGGTGCCCTGCTGAGGTGTGTGGTGGGAGAAATGCCTTCACATCAGAGGCTGGGCTCTGAAAGGAGCGGTAGGTCTCCCAGCACCAGGCTTTTCACTCCAGGAGACCACCAGGAGGGCGGCGCTGTGGGCACGTCCTCGCTAGAGAGGATAGATTTGTAGTTAAGCAAACACAACTACACACACAGTTAACGACGAGCTTGATGGCTGCTAGCTTTTGCTACTGAGCAGACCTGTGGAGATAAAGGAGTCAGCAGTGAAAGGTCCAGATGTTTCATTAATAACCCCTCACCCTGAAGCATTTGGCTCTTTGGGGCAGTGGAAGTGTGTGTGTTCTGGACCTTTCCCTGAGAAGGAGGACGCTGCTGTGTGAACTTGGAACTCCGGTAACAGGGAGGGCTGAAGTCTTTAGGACGAGCCTTCATGTGAGACAGGAAGCGTGGACACAGAGAGGTGCAGAAAGCTGGACGACCATGGGCCTGCAGGAGGAAGCAAAGAGAAAGAAGATCAATATGGTGCAAAAAAAAAAGGGAGAGAGAGAAACTATTTTCTACATTTGAAATGCTCTTATTCTTAAAATAAAAGTAAAAAAGAATAAATAAAGTGAAAAATCAACTGTATCTGTAAGTGAATTTTGGAGACGAGGTAAATGGAGAACCAACAAATAAAAAATTAAGCAAAAAGATACAACAACAATGTAAAATAACTGTAATTTTTTAAAGTATATTGAATGATGTAAATACATCCTATTGAATAAAAAGAATAAAAGTAATAAGATATAATAAAAAATAAAAATAAACCAAAAAATAACATAAGTAAACAACATAAATAATAAAAAAGAGGGAAAAAATGCTTAAAACATTAAACACTCAACACAACAAAACGCACATTACAGATAATTAAAAAATGACTAAAATAAAAAATGTTATATTATTTGATCAGATTAAAATCAAATCAAATTAACGAAATAAAGAAGGATATTTAAAAGCACATAGTAACTACATAACAAATTTAAAAACTACTTAAAAAGTTGGAAAATGAAAAAATATACTAATTCAAATAAAATGAATTAATATCTAAACATTGTGTAAAAGCATAAATAACATGATTAAAAAATAATTTTGAGGAAATAATAAATAAAGTTAAAAGAAAAAAGAAAAGAAAATAGACGAAAAAATTGATTCAATTTAAAAATATTAAACATAACTTTAAAAGAAAATAGCCATCATATTTAAATATATAACGTTATTGAAAAACATAAATTATTATATTTATTAAATACATATATTGGTATATTAATAATCTAATAAAGTACCAATTTATAAAAAGTTTAAAAAACATACGCACAAAAAATCTGATTTAATAAATAAAATAAAATTTTCCTTCAACTTTATTTGGTACAACAACTTTTATTTGTAACTAAACTAGCAGCAAATGTATCAGTATCCAAACTTTTAGCTGTTACAAAATAAAAGCCTGAAAGAGAAAACCTGCTGTAGGGTGTTCAAATGATGCACGGTACCACCACTGCCCCCTTGTGTTGACAAAACAGATCAGCACACAAAGCAACTCCTGCTTCCTCCTCTTTACCCGGGTCCTTCATGAGAGAGAGGAGGTAGAAAATTATGGCGAGGGTGATAAAACTCTAGAGTAAACTGTTTGGGAGACACGGGAGATAAAAGCCGGTCAATATTGAAGGAGGGACGGCACGCCAACCACAGAAATCCAAGCCCAGCATACAGCCATGGTGCCAGTGAGTCATTCAGTCGCTCTCCAGCCCTCAGAGAGCAAACAGTCATAATAAATGGCCCGTGGACGCAGGGCTTTTATTTGACTTGGATTTCAGCTTCTCCTGCAACAAAGTGCAGCTCCTTACTCTTTTATTATAAAATAAAAATAGAAAATGTACAGATCCAACATCTGTCTGAAAACAACAGCTCACACAGAAAGAGAAAGAGGGTGAAAGGTGGGGGCACTGTCTGTGACTCACACAGGGAGGATCAGCTTTTTAAATCCCTTTCTCTCAGATGCACAGGCTTTAAAGATTTACATTCTTGTGATGTAAAGAGAGCGAAGTGAGGTAGAAATGGCAGGACAGGAGGTGGCGATGGGGGCTGCTCTCCTCCACACTGCTTTTCCACCCTTTTGGCCTCCTTAATACCTGAAACTCAGGCCCATCAAAAGGCTGCGGAGGGCTTTCTTTGTAGGGCTGGTGTCGTCAGGCTTGTGACCTTCTGTGGGACAGGTCGGGGCATGAATATCAATGTAAGTCTACACCACCGCAGTCCACTCAAAAAATATATTAATGCAGCCAAATATTGAAAAACACTTTTATTTAAATCCTACCTCATCACACCAATCCAAGAAGTCTAAATACTCAGTCCTCCTCTACTTCTTTAGTTATCTATGGACTGGATTTATATGATGGACTAAGGTCCTTCTACAACCTCCTGAAAGCTGTCTTATCCTTATAATGACACGCACTGGTTTGTTGACATTTTCACTAAGGTAAATGTGCTAATGGAGTGCTAAGTTATGTGATAATCCTAACTATCATTACTGGTTAGTCACACAGCAGGTAGGTTTCACTGTGGGTGAGCTGAATGAAGTTGAATGATGGGATGAGCATCTGTAAAACATGGTGGAGGCTCAGTCATGGTTTGGGGCAGCATTAACCCAGAATCACATCAAGTATCCATCCAACGCACAAAACAATCTGGAAAAAAACATCCTATTGGCAACAGCTTCATTATTCAGCATGACAGTGACCCAAAACACACGGTATGCAGTAAAGGCATACCTGGAGAGAATTGGAGCACTATCAGTCATGGTTTGGCCTCCCCAGAGCCTGAACCCCCAACGTGTGGGATCATCTAAAGGCAGCCAACATCCAGAGCTCTGAGTGTCCTTCAAGAAGTGTGAGAACTACTCCTGAGGACTACCTAAAGAAATTCCAAGAAAACTGCCTAACATAGTTCAGGCTGTGTTGAAGAATAAAGGTGGTCATACCAAATATTGACTTTCAACCTTGTTAGAATAGTTCAGCTCTGCACCTGTTTCCCATTTTCCAAAATATAAAGAAATGAAGAATGACTCAAGACTTTTGGACAGCATTATATGATTTATGGCACTTAATATTTGGTTTATAGGGTCCCTGTCCCATGTCACAGAGGAAGGCATTTCCAGCAGTGACAGTAGGTAGGACTGTAGTTTTTGCAGACGCCCATAACACTCGTGTGGGCTCCATCAGGGGCCCTACAGGCCCCCAGGAAACAGGCTAACCTCCTGGCGTCAGGCAACCCACACGCTGTCCTCACACAGCCAGAGCTGGCTAATGTCATTACGGGCCTGTTTGCGGTCAACAGCTACATGATTGAGATGTACAAGTAGCGCTTCTAGATGAATGTAGGAAGTCTATTAGTTAGTCAGAGTCCCAGATGGCCTGCAGAGGACAGCCTTGCGTGTGCTCCTTCACCCTCCCTCCACCTCTAAACACACACATGCACACACACATATGTACACAGAAGCATACATAAGCAGTTGGACAGACACACATCCACGCACACACTTAATTACGCTGCCTCTGAGTGAACCCTCTGACAGGCGGAGGACTACGAGCAAAGACAGAAGTGTGTCTATGTCCCAGCGTCTGCAGGAACAGAGAATTCTTCACAGAGCTGAAGCACAAGAAAGCCAGGCTTAGGCCCTAACAAGGTTAAACCCCTGAAAAAGAGTGACTTTTTAAATCATGGAGATTTGTGTTTCTGCGGGGTGTAATTAGCTTTGCTGCGGGGGAGGAGGGGAGAGGGTCGGGACGCTGGCAAGGGGGCCGGCGAGAGGCAAAGCGAGGGACGACGACAGTGGGGCGCATTGTGGAGTCCGGCGGATTCTGGGGAGTAAATCTGATTATCAGCTCGTGTCAGAAGCCAGGCTCAGATGCAGCTTAGCATTCAGAGCAACTTTCTAATTTCGATGGTGAGACAATGACCCCGATTTACGGGCCCACGCAGCCCCAGAGGGTCCGGCAGCTTTTACCCCGAAAACCCACAGATCCCAAAACAACTCAGCACAACAAGGATGTGATGACACCGCCACACAGTTTGTGCTCAGAGTCCTCTAAGGCCCTTGAAGGTCAGGTATGAGGGAACAAAAGTTTTGGAACCATTTTTTATATCAGGGACTTATTAATTTGTTTTTCCTTCCTCTGATGTAGTGTCACCGAAATGACTTAACACAGAGTAATTAATGATGAACGGTGATATGAACATTAGTAGTAGCAGTAGTAGTAGTAGTATTTCCTCATAACCTTCTTTTATCAGACTATTGGATGGACTTTACAGAGTTTGGGGAAAAATTAATTAACAGCATGTGCCTCAAAGTTTAGTAAGTGACTTCATTAATACTTCCTTCATGGCCATGTGCTGACACAGCTCCGACATTTTGGTGAAATTGTTTGGAAACAGGTGTTGTTGAACTAATAAAGTTTCAGATGAGCTAAATATGGCAAATTCTTTCTAACAATATTGCTCCTAAACTGAAAATCAAACAAACATACAAGAGTTTTTATGTAAAAAAAACCCTGCTCTGCCTCCATGTTTGGGCACCTGCGCAGCCCGACCTGCATCTCGTATCCTGGGTGAGAGTAGAGGAGCATCAATGCCTGGGTCAACAGCCTCTCTGTCTCTCTGCTTAGTTACCCTTGTTGTAAAAGTTGTCCCCCTGTTTGACAGGGGGCAGTTGTTACCATCACAATGCCCTCGTGATTTATTAGATATAGCCGGAGCGGGTGCAGGAGATTGGAGAATGGCAGCGGGTGATGCCAGGGCTGATGAACTCTGTGAATGCAGAAGCGGTGAAAGCGGTTGAGGATGTAAATGAGGCTGTAAGGACCAGCGGGGCCCTTTGTCCGACGACTTTACTTGTTTGTTTAACCAGAGGCCGAGACAGGAAGCCAGCCCACACAACTGTGCTGTCCCCATGGCAACTCCACTGTTAATTGCGGCATATCCACTCCCAGACGCTTTTCAGCAGAGGGGAGAGGTGGGGAATCGTGAGTGTTGAAGAGAAAGAAGATGAAGAAGAAGAAGAATATGTGTGTGTGTGTGTGTGTGTGTGTGTGTGTGTGTGTGTGTGTGTGTGTGTGTGTGTGTGTGTGTCTTTTATGTTGCTTGTTAGAGGAAAAGCAAGGGTTCAAATTATGAAAAGCTTTCCGGAATTTGAAAAATTAAAATCGCCCTGTTCTCTGAGTGAAAACAGAGCTAAAACTTTAACATTTACTTGCTGATTTCATCCTTAAATGGATGATCCTCCATGCTCTGATGATTTCCTCCCTTTTGTTACTGTAGATGTTGAACACCCCTTATGTCAGAGGCATACTCATTAATGACCTTTGGCATCTGTACCAACTTATAGATATTTTTGTGTCCCTGAGCAACACTTTTCATCTGATCTGTCTCAGATGTCGTGATTCGTGTCTTTGTACAAACATTGAATACTGTACCATGACTTGGTTTGAGTGAGCCATCACTTTGTTGCTGACAGTTGGTTGCAAGCAGACATTGCTGACTCTGGTTGCCAAAAACCTTTCTAAATCTATTCACTACCTTTGCTTTGAAGTTAAGAAGTCTTTAACTCAGGACCGTTGTGAGTCCTAGCATCTATTTCACTGGAGGTTCCTGAATGTCACTGGTTTTCTGAGGACCCTGGCTGCCACATCACCACCGTCTGGACGCCCCATTAGGCAAAGACGGTGGTGCATCCCTGCTTTGCCTGAGCAAAATCCGTGCTGCAGACATGAAATATACTCCCTGTTATGCTATGACACATTAGATTCTGCTGTGAGACAAGGCAAAAAAAAAGTTAATAGTTAACTTTTAACCTTTTAACATCTTCTAGGTTGCCAACGACTTGTCTGATATCTTTTAGGGCGTTTTCACATCTGTAGTTAACGTATTCTGGTCCGAATCAGTTGATGAGTTTGTAAACTTGCAGCTTTTCACCATGATTTGGATTCTTATCACACAGAGAAAAATCCAAGTGAACCAAAATGTGTCAGTACAAACCACGTCAGAATGTTTAGTCTGCTCAGATATGTAACAACAAAAGTAAAAACAGGAAGAAGATGCTGTGTCCTGAACTGTTGGAGAATGGAGAATTTATGTTCGTTTCACGGCTAGCTGCTAGCCTGTACAGACCTTTGCACATCTATTGTTCCATACAAAGCATACAGGAAGTTTCTTAGCTCAAACTTGTAATGTACACCTTGTACTATGATCATGTCGAGGTCAGATCATGTTGAAAACAAGTGCGATTACTGTGTTCACATCTGCATAAACGAACTGCTCCAAGGAGGGGAAATGAAGTTTGATTTAAATGGACTAAACAATTCAGGTGTTGAAACACCCTCAATCTAGTCTCACAAGAGCGCACTTATAAACAGGAGGTATTCATGATTTTATGACAAGTTTGGAAAGCAAGAAGGATCACTTGTACAATCTCACAAAAACAACAGGATGTAAGAATATCAAAACCTTCACGTAAAGCCTGCTGTTCAGGTTCTTTGTGGCTACGAAGTGTAAAATTGGGCACTCACAGTGTAGTGGCAGACTCCTCTGTCCCACAGGATAGCCTTGCTGACAAAAGACACATAAATGGGTCTCTGCAAGAAAAAGGAAATAAGTCACATTTAACAGTATTGATTGCAGAAGGATGGCTCATTTAGATACAGATCTATCAGATTGAGATTGATCAGTTGAAAGAGTTGAAATGCTTTTAACTCCACAGGCCTTGGGACTGAGAACAATGACTGAAGCATTTAAAAACACACATAATGCCACACAGGGAGTGGGCTCTCTGGAGATATTTAAACCCCCTCTGTCTTGATTATTGAGCTGCTGTGAAACACCTCCAGGAGAAGCTGAGGACTCTGTGATGAAGTCTTCTCTCCCACACAACCAGCTTTCCAACATCTGCTCGGTGTACAGAACGTCTGCTCCTCATTTCTTCGAACATAAAGCTTCCTTGGGACAGTACGGTGGTCCTGTGGTCCCGGTGTGTCGGTTTGACCCGTGGAGCAAGAGGCACTGTGTTAACTCATCAATCACCCGGAGACACAACACCAGCCAATTCCCAGCAGCTCATCCATCTCTCTTTGCAGCTCCTGGCAGCTCCCAGAAGCACTGAGTCAGCTCCAGAGTTGATCCACTGCAGGGAGCAGGAGAGCAGATCCTCCCAGGATTCACCCTTCATTCATGGGCTGTAACCCCAGACCAGAGTAGGTGACATGGGGCAAGAGTGGCACACAGAGCAGGAAGACAATGGAGGTTGATGCGTGCTTACATTTCCTCTGCTGTGGAGCTCTCAAACAGCTTCAGTGCCACCATGAGAGGCTAGAGGGCAGCGTCAGGTCTGGCCCATTTTACCGCCTTTGTCTACCTACCTGTTGTATGCAACAAAGCACATTATGTATGATTACACACATTATGCCAGAAATACCTCACGAGCTCTTCATCCTTAATAGACGCCTTAATTGCTGCCAAATAATGAACGGACGGGGGGAAAAAAACGTTTTTTTTCAGTAAATCACGGCACTTGTGGCCCAGTGACCTCATTGTCGCTAATTACGCTGAATGTGAAATCAAGTACATCATTTTCAGACAGCAGAGGATGGAGTGGCTGGGGGCTGGGGTGGCCTGTGATTAAAATGTAGAGAAATCAAATGAGCTGAAAGAGAAAACTAGGCAAAACAAAAAAGAGGCTGTAGTCACATAGCAGAAAAAAAACACTGTGTTCAGTTTTTATTATTCAAAAAATACAACTAGAAAAAGATTTAAATCTCTGAACTTTTAGTTTTTATAAAAATATGCGTCTCATTTTGGATTTCACATTTTTTGGCAACGCTACTCTGGATATGAACAGTGCTTGGAGGGTTTGTGAAATCCGCCTAACTATAAAGCTGTGGTTAGGCTAATGAGATGAGATGATGAGATGATGAGATAGCCTTTATTTGTCAGTTGCAGGTCTTTTGCCCACAACCGAGATGACAGACCTTGCCGACCGTACATACAATACACAAACATCACGTTGGGGAGACAGGTCAGGCTAGGTAGCGAGGAAAAAAAAACATCGAAATGTGTAACACAAAAGGATAATACAGGAATGCACAGATATCAACACACCATAGCACAATAAACACAGACAAGCAACATGGGAAAGTGTTCCAGTGTGTACATCTGATCTGGGACCGCTGCAATCTTCGACTGCGCCTCCAACTGACCCGATGTCCACATCAGAGGGGAGGTAAGCGTTGGAGGTGGCGTTGGATCCGGGGTAGGGAGGATGATGCGTCAGTGAGTGCTTATCAGTATCAGTATATGTATGTGTATGCGTGTCCATAGTTCAGCTGAGACAGTGTCCTTCGCCCTGCCAGGCTAAGTAAACAGTCTTCCAGCCAACCCAGGTGGCCTTGCATGGAATGGGAAGGAACAGTCTAAACACAGTCGTTATCAGGGTGTTTTTGTTCGGCTCCAGCCTTGCGACCGCAGCTGGCGCCAAGAGGGTATCCGCATGAAGTGAAGTGATGGTGCTCTTTACTTTAGTGCGAACAGCTCATATGAATTTCAAAGCAGTTCTACAGTCCAACACTGGCCTCTCAATCTCCCGTTGGAGAGCCGCGAGCTTCGCCATACTTGCGTTCTGTGATGTTGTCATTCTTGTGTTCAAAGAGGCGATTCCGAGAAGTCACGACAGTGTGCCTCCCCGAGATGTCATCCGATTTGCGCCCAGAGATGTTATTCCGAGCTAGCCCTTCCGAGATGTATCCAGTCTGCATTCAGAGATCTTATTCTGAGTATTCACAGCAGCCGTAGCCTCTCCAAGATCTCATCCGTGCTGCACTCAATGAGCCCATTTTGAGAAACTCACGCCTCTTCCCATCGTTTCAATCCCAGCGGGCAGCCTTGTGGAGGTTTGAACAGCCGGTTCCGCTTTCTTAATTCTTCGATAAGTCAGGGCCAAGCCAGCTCCGATCAGCCAGAACCCTGTTATCATGGTTCCGAATAGGTAGATATCTTCAGCACTCAGGCTCACCCGAGCCCAGACTCCTCATTGAGAAAAGGGTGTCAATTGCATTCAGGGACCAGTTGATCCAATCCATAATTCCTCCTTTAGGTTTTAGAGAACAGACTGTGAGAGAGTGTTCCAGGGGAAAGTAATACAAAAGTAATACAAAAAACACGAGACCAGACAAGGACATAAGCAGGGAAGATAAGGGAGAGGAGAGGGGAAAAGTGCGTCCGCCTCCTCCGAGAGCTGAGAGAACACATGAGAATAGGGAAAATGCAGTAAGAGGGTTAATTTGTTGAGAGTCCCCAGCAGGAAGAGACAAATGCTATCAGATGACACCTCTGAGATGAAGCCATCCACAACATGGGGTTAGTCATTAATATGTTGCTGTGTGGTTTGGATTACCCACTGTGAAAAAGTCCTGATCCTAAGCTCGGCCTGAGAGTGTCATTTAAAGGATATTGGAGAGGTGGAATAATTTGCAGACACAAATGATTATATGGAAGTAAAACTTGACACAGAGAGTAACACTCACCAAAACTAAACAGAAAGAGAGACACAACTGAACAGGAACAAGAAAGACAAAAAGACCCGCACAAAGACGAGGCTGAAGGAACAGAATGGGAACGCTAAAGGGAACTGATAAACCTAGAGTCACCTTTAACTAAACTAAGATCTAGAGAAAATAACTCGGAAGCACAAGGAAATGCAAAATAACACTATAACAGAAACTATAAAATGATAGAGAACATGAACTTCAGCACTTCTCAAAATCCAAAAGGAAACAACGAACTAACAGAAAACACAAAATGAAAGGGGATTCTTCTCTGAAGCCCATGTCCCTTGAAAGGCTAATTAAATCCTGCTATCCTGGTATATAAATGAGCTGTTAGTTAAATGTGCATTTGTCACATAAAGAAAAATTAATGTAAATTATAAATGTCAAAATAATGACCATACTAAAGTTGACTATTAGGCTTTTCCTCATGACCATATACTGTTTCAGTGTTCAGTCCAAATATTGGAAAACCAATCCTAGCAAGAGAGGAGCGAAGGTGCTGCACCAAACCCTCAGGAAGATAAAGAAGCTTATTTTTTTAACTGTGAGTCATGTAAAGCTGCTCTAGCCAAGAATAAAAATATGGATATCCAATTTAAGGATAACTCCTCACTCTGATATCACAATTAATGCTTTCTGCTGTCAGGTAAAAAAATCAAGCCCGGCCAAGAAAGGCAAATGTAACCAGATTACTGTTCCAAGGTTCTGACTACAGTTTGAGGTAAAGACTGCTTTACAAATTTACAGATAAAAGTTATGGATTTATATTTACTCAGCATTTTATCTTATAGCTCCATTTGCCCATAAATCACTTTTTTTTTTAACATCTCTGACGTGTGTTTTCCTGAAAGGTTTAAACATATCTGGAAATCACTTCCCAAACTCATCGATGAACACATTTAGTCTACATGGTGTTATTCATTCCAAACAAAGAAGCAAACTCACGACAAAAGAAAAAAAAGAAAGCTAGTGCTCTATTAGCTCAAACAGAATTTCATTACTCGGGGTCCTCGCTCTGGCTTTGATGTCACCGTTTGACCCATCATCACATAATCCCAACAGAGGGTTTGTCTAAAGTGATTGCTGCTCCTCTTTTCCTTGTTCAGTTCAGATGATGAGATTAGGGAGATTCCTGGCAGATGGGATTTCCACTGTGCGTGTGTCGACGCTCCACCTCACGGCACTTCCTGTCAGAACCGCTGAGCGTAGGGTGGCGTGGGCTGGCAAGTGCACAGGAAGTGTTGTGCTGTCGGTCTGAGCCAGCAGGGGGAAATATGGTCAAATATGGTCTGTCTTATCAATAATGAGTAGGTGGAAGCGGTTAGATCAAATTACCAATTTAGAACTAATCACCAAAGTGGTGGCTGGTATTTGCTTTATCCCCTCTCCCACTCTGCTTTGTCCTCCCTCTGGTGGTTCCTGTCGCCATCTGTCTGTCTTTCTCAGGGGAGCCCTTCCTTTTCTCCCCAGCGCTACACTGGATGTTTTATTAACTCTGTTTTACCTGATTACACCCAGTCTGCGAGTCAGTGTGCATTAATAGGCATTTAATCAGCATTTAATTAAGGGAGCAGGAATCGAACAGTGAGCTGGGCGCTTGTGAGGTCAGCACCAAGGACACAAATTACCCAGAACAATCCAGGTAGCTTACGGAGGTAAACAAGCTGCCATTAGGGTGGTGGTACATGCGCAAACCTCAGGGTAAAAATAAGACTAAAGGTTTCTGGCACAATTTCTAGTAATATAGTAGAAGTGTTGAAGGGTATTTTTGATGACAATCGTTTTTTTTACAAATGCAGAAATACTTTATGGTGTCAAGCTTTCAGTTTTGCATCACTCTTTTCCTTTTCACACAGATTGCTAAAGCATGACTGGTCAATAACTTGAAGGCTACAAAGGGATGTCCAGATGAACAGAACCGACCTTTTGGCAGAAAGCTTCCAGTACAAAAAGTCTTGTCATATACAGATTCTGTATATTCATATTGAGTAATAGGAAAAAGAAAGTAGGCTTTAGGGATCAGGGCATGATAAAAAATAATCTGGTCCTCAGCAGGCCTTATAATTAATTCAATACACCCTCAAATGAGTATAAATCTAAGTATACCCTAACTGCTTCCATTGGAATAATCTGATCTGAATAACTGATCGTCAGCAAGTGTGAGCACCTCTATGAAAGTAGACATTTTGGCAGTTTTCCCGTGTACGTTAGCACAATACCAAGGAGCGAAGACATCAGCAATACTCTTAGAGAACTGCTACTGCCCATCATGAATAATTGGGAAAGGTTATAAAGTCATTTAAAAACAATCTGAAGTTCATCATTCTTCAATTAGAAAGATTATTCACAAGTGGAAAACATGACAGTTTCCAATCTTTCCAGGAAATTCACCCCAGGCTTAGAGCCTGAGTAATGCTCATAGAAACTGCAAAAAGCCCAAGAGCTACAACTCAGACTACACAGGCCTCAGTTAACATGTTAAAGGTTAAAGGTTAAAGACAGCACAATTAAAAAAAGACTGAACAAATATGGTTTGTTTGGTCTCCGGGAGAAAGCGTCTTCTCTCTAAAAAGAACATTACAACATGACGCAGGTTTGCAAATCTTCAGCTGAACGAACAGCAAAACGTCTGCAACAACACAAGACATACTGCACAGCTCCATATCAACACACAACTAAGTATACCCTAACTGCTTCTATTGGAATTAAGAAGCCAAACACCTCATACCAGCTGTCAGCATGGTGGTGGATGTGTGATGGTTTGGGCTTGTTTTGCAAACACAGAACCTGGGCACCTCGCAGTTAGTGAGTCACCATGAACTCTTCTGTATACCGAAATATGTGAGTCAGATGTGAGTCCATCTGTCAGCAGCTAAAGTTTGGTTAAAATCAGAATCAGAACACTTTATTAATCTCAGAGGAAATTATGTTTGTAAAACAGGGTCATGTAACAAGTCCGTGATCCGAAGCCACTGCAGCAAATCTACAACAGAATGGCTGCAACAGAAAAGAATAAAGGTGTTGCAATGGCCCAGTCAAAGTCCAGATCTAAACCTGCTTAAAACTGCTTTGGCGGGACCCTGATAGAGCTGTGTATAAACAAATGCCCTCAAACGCAATAAACTGGAATAAAGTTGTAAAGAAAGTAATATTGGGCAGTCTCGGTTCATTCGACCTGTCTTTGCATAAACTGCAAACCCAGACAATCTTACTGTATTGTATTTTAACTTAAACACTACTGCTGTTTGTAGCATTATGATCATTACAAGCAATTTGTTTCATATTACTGCACTGTTCAACCGGTCGCAGCAGATGGCCGCCCCTCCCTGAGCCTGGTTCTGCCGGAGGTTTCTTCCTGTTAAAAGGGAGTTTTTCCTTCCCACTGTCGCCAAAGTGCTTGCTCATAGGGGGTCATATGATTGTTGGGTTTTTCTCTGTATCTACTGTACAATATAAAGCGTCTTGAGGCGACTGCTGTTGTGATTTGGCGCTATATAAATAAAATTGAATTGAATTGTTTTCATGTTGGAATCACATTCCTCTTGTTAGTCACAATGCTTTTCCTGTTCTTACTCTTCATAAATATTGCTGTTTGTTCAGTTCTGTAGTAACATGACAAGTATTTTCTTGTTGTCCTTCCTAATCCTGGCTACGGAAACAGTTTTTTTTTCCTTAAAGCCAGAACATTTAAAGACTTGGTGATGTAAACAATTACACATACTACTCTTATCTGTCAGAGAAAGCTGCTTATGACCATAAGAGCAGCCCAGTCATATGACCCTCTCTCTTTTCAGTGTATATGTTCCATCACAGGAATGGTGAGATGGATTTGTCTATAAACCAAGAAACACTGAGACAAAAGAGCTGCACAGTCCCTAAACTTAAAAAGCACACTCCAGGAACTCGACAAAGCAACACAACGGATGAGGCGATCCAGTCTAGAAGACAATCAAGTTAACGGCTGAGCTATCAATGCAAACAAAAGGCGAGAGTGACCACCTCAGCATGGCTTTGGCCAGGTTAGAGCCAGAGATAGAAAAGACGAGCAGCACACTGAAAGAGAAAGAGCCCGGGGTCAGCTATAATGAGCTGTGAATGTGAGCATCTGACCAATCCTGTTTAATGGACTTCATCCCTGGAAAGGTTTCTGTTCTGCCCTCCACCGGTGTTTTCGTGTGTTCACTTAGGGTCTGGGTCAGGAGGCTGAGAGGACTCTGTGACCCTGAAATGAGCTCTCGAAGTCAGCGGAGACCCCTGCTGATAGGACAGACCTCCTTTTATACTTTAATCTGCCAGCACGAGGGATCAATATGGTGACTATTGGTGTCAGGATTGTGTGCAGGAGTAAGCGGTCGAGCCATTTTAGACGTATCACAGGGGGGTTGGCGCACCACGACAAAAGCACAGCCCGCTGCCACCACTAGCCACAATGACCGGTGGGACACTGGCACACTAGCAGCTAACCTACTTAACATTCATTAGTGTCAGAGAGGTGGACAGATGTGCCGGGTGTTACGGATCTTCCCTCTCATGTTCTCGCCATGGGGCTCATTCAGCAGCATTTGACGAGTCTTTCATTTGGGATTTCGGAGTTGTGGGTGGTGGCGGCAGTAGGCCACTACTGCTGGGTGGGCATGCATCGACTCACCCCATTGGAGCCGTCAGGCGGCCAGGTGCTCGTGCAGACAGGATGCCTGGGCAGAACCAGTGGCCTCAGTGGATGCTTGAAATCCCGATTTCTGGAAAGTCTAATTTCCCAGCGAGCCTCCGAAACTTCTCTTCTCTCCACAGCAGACATGTCCAGGGAACTCTAGTCTTTCAGTTTACTCATTTTCTCTTTAAAAGGAGCCTGAAAACGTCTCCACTCGCCCAGAAGGTGTTTTATGCATTTACACTTTGCAGTCAGAGCCTCTCTCTGTGGGAGGCTGAAAAAATGCAGCCTATTCAAATAGCTCATGGCTGTTAATAATTACCATCCAGCTAAACTAGTGCAACTCTCTCAGGCGTGCTTCCTTGGTGAACACAATAACAGAGACACTGGGCACAAAGAGGCTATCTCCCTTCTCAGCTCACTACAAATTTTCAGGCAAATAATGTGACACAAAAAACAGGCCTACAATAAACCAAAGCTTTCAATTAGGAAGTGAACAGCACTGTAGCTGCACACACTGACAGAGGCCAGAGCAGAAACCAGGACCAGCTGGACAGAGAGGCAGCTTTTCAGTCCGACTCCAGACACAACACGGATCAGGTTCTGGGCTGCTACAAAGCAGCATAAATCTCCTGGCCTTAATTGCATTACAGGGCATATAGTGGAAAGCACTGTGGAAACAATGGACCCTATCAATTCCACAAATAAGAGTTCACCAGTGTGTGTGTGTGTGTGTGTGTGTGTGTGTGTGTGTGTGTGTGTGTGTTTGTAAGTCCGCAACAGCCTTCTATCTGTATCTGCAATCAAAGCTCATTATGTAGAGTGCGTCTTGTGCTTCGGGCTTTTCATCTTCAGGTTTGTTTGCAGGAAAATCCTAGTAAACAATTTCTTGGTGTAATATTAACAAGGGGATGTGGCCAAGGGAGAAGTAGTGAGTGTTTTCCATGGTGACCGGACCAAACATTTACAATAGTGACACCATCAGCCACCTCTGCACAACCAGTATCTGCTGAAATAACATAAGTACGTAAAAAGAACAGCTTTTACACCAGTTTTAGTTCCTCATTTTGTGACATCTGTTCTTTCATTCAGGGAGTAAAATGAGTGCTTTATTTAAATGCTTTCAGAATAAGGATTTTGCTGTAACATAGTCTGAGCACAACTTGTAACATGAGCTAAAGCTTCTTGAGACCATCCGAGATCAAGACCTCTCTTTACATTTCCCTTCATAAAGCAGCGTCTCCCTGAGATCCCTCTCTGTTCAGCCCTGTGGGGGACCTGCAGTGCACTTTGGGTAATCCACATCCCACAATACCAGTTGCTAAGACACTGTAATAAAATTACTCGTGTCAGAGGAAACTGTAAGTATTTTTGTGGAATGTGTGGCTTTTCTACTAAAAGAAACTGCACATAAAACTGGTATTCTCATATTTCATGATCTGCTGTTTCATCTCTTTTCTCTCCTACAGACTTTATACAAGATGTTTTTATGTATAATTCAATGGTGAATATGATAATGAGTTATGTAAAACTACTTGTCCACTACTGAAAATTTAAATATCCTTCCATTCATCATTTTGGCCCACTTGAAAATTCTTTGCAGAATTGTTTGAATTCAGCCACATTAGAGGGTTTTCAAGCATGAACGGCCTGTTTGAGGTCATGCCAAAAGATCTTGATCTGACTTAAGTCCATACTTTGACTAGGCCACTCCAAAACCTTTGGGGTTTTTTTTTGAGACATTCACCAGTGGACTTGCTGGTGTTTTTCAGATCGTTGTTCTGGTACATAACCTAAGTGTGCTTGAGCTTCATGGCCTGAACTCATGGTCGGACGTTCACCTTAAGAATTTTCTTGTAGAGAGCAGAATTCATGGTTTCATCAATTACAGCAAGTCGTCCTAAAGCAGCAAAGTAAAAAGTTCAGCTTTTGTCTCATCAGTCCACAGAATATGTTTTTGGCAAGACTGAGACAAGCCTTTATGTTCCTTTTGCTTAGCAGTGGTTTTCGTCATGGAACTCTCCCATGGATTGCATTTTGCAGAGAATCTTTCCTATTGTTGAATAATGAACTCTGACCTTAACTGAGGCAAGTGAGACCTGAAGTTCTTTAGATGTTGTTCTGGGTTCTTTTGTGACCTCTTAGATGAGTCGTTGATGAGCTCTTGGAGTAATTTTGGTAGGCACTCCTACGAAAGTTCGCCACTGTTCCAATTTTTCTCCATTTGTGGATAAAGGCTCTCAGCGTGGTTCACTGGAGGCCCAAAGCCTTAGAAATGTCTTTGTAAGCCTTTCAAGACTGATAGATGTCAATGACTTTGTTTCCCAGCTTTTGCTTGATCTGCCAATGATTTTCAGGATTCAGTAAGTAGTTTGTCTCTCTGGTGGCAACCATATAGTAGAAGGAAGCCTACTGACTTAATAAATAAAGCATCTGACTGCCCAAAATGTATTAGTTTTCTGGTATCTGACAATTAAGTGAAATATCTCACATTTTATCCAAATACTACTGTGGTTCCCAGATCTGCATGGAGCTACTGTAGCTAATTTTGTATGTCTGCCATGTGGTGTTTGTTAAGTATATCATACTGTAGGATTTTAGGGCTTTTGATTTGCTGAAACCAGCTGTATCCTGGTCCAAAATATATGCTCTGACAATGAAGCAAAACACTAAGCTAAAAAGAATAGTCATGTTTTCCACTGATAACGTAAAAGTAATTTTTCTTTCTAGTATACTAAATAAAAGTTAAAAGAAATGTGGGAATCTTAGGCTTTTAGAAGTACACACTTGACTTAATTTGGACTTTGCAGGACTGCAAAGGCATACACACACTCACACAAATAAACACATACATCAGCACACAAAGGCTGACAAAGACTCTCACAAAACACATAAAAATACCATTACAAGGGGCTTTCATGCTGTTCTAAGGAAAGCAGCCCTGCCCACTGCGTGCTGCCCTTTGTGGGCTGTGGGACCCAGAATCAAAGAGCGGTGACCTGCACAGGCTGTGGCCTGCAGGCCTGCGGGGAGTCCTGCACTGACTCCAAACCCTGGTTGCCACACCATGCTGAGATCCTCCTCTCCTCTCCCTCCCTCCCCCCTGGTTGGCTCCGTTATTTCCTCATCTCATCAATCTGTCAGCTAAGCCCTTTGACACCACAAAACAATATGGTCCCAGTATTTTTTAGTGTGTGCCCTCTCTTTCAATATGGTCAAAGTATTTCAAGATTAGTCAGCTCACCCATGAGGTCTGCTCCCCAGTGCCTCGGGATCCGGGGTGAGTCGGCATGACGGCCTGAAAAGCAGTTTGAATTTTCCAATTTTTCCTGCAAAACCAACACATTTGCAAGTTCCAAACAGACGATGGGCTCTGTCCTAACATGGGATGCATACATTTTGTAGCCTTGTTTAAGCTGGCTCATGTTAAATGGATTGATGTTTGCTTTCTGAACACTGGTGTGTTTGAAGCTTTGTGCAGATATGGCACCCATGCAAACTGATTTATGCAAATATAATTCGATTCACATAAGAAAAACTGTAATTGCAGAAAGATAAACTAAAACATAACGAGACATGTAGTGATCAAGCAGCTGGCAACAGTGGGGAGGAAGAAACCTCCAGCAGCACCAGGCTCAGGGAGGGTGGGCATCTGCCTCAACCAGCCGGAGCGAAGTTAAACCAAAAATAGTAATGAGAGTAACCAGATATCAGGATGGGGGAGAGGACAGACAGGAAGAAGCACAGAACCACAGAAAAAAGGTTCACATTTTTTGCACGTAAAACATTTTAGTTGCACTTTCTTAAAAAACTCAAACAACAGTTTAAGTTTTAAACATTCATTGTATGTGTGGGTTTAGGGATTTGACTGCTAGAAAGTTCAACTGAGTTGGTCCCAGAAATGCTAATTACTTAAACAAATTATTAATATTTTATTAATGTACAACAGCAGTTAAATGTTCCCTCGCATAGCGCCAGCATTTCCAGCTCGAGTATGTTTCCCCAGATTTCAGTAAGATTCTAGTTTTAAGCTCCCTTTTCTGACGTTGTGTTTTTGCTTTTGGGATATCTGCCTTCAGCCAAATAAACAGCCTTTTTTCCATTACCTCTACCTGCCTTTGCATCCTGGATTTGGGTCCCCAAGCTCAGCTCATAACAATCACAGCCTATAACTACAGCAAAAGTACAACACAAAAAATTATATTTGAAAATTATGAAAAAAAAATAAGAAAAAGACAAGAGACAAGACAAAGTAAATTACATTAAGAGACAGTTAAGTAGATAAGACTAAGAATTAATAAGCGAGACTTCTTTTCTGGCTGCCCCCTTTAGGGGTCGCCACAACAAATCATCTTCATCTCCATCTCACTCTATCCCTGGCATCCTCCTCTGTCACACCAACCCTCTGTATCTCCTTCATCACTACATCCATTAACCTGCCCTGTGGTCTTCCGCTTTTCCTCCAGCCTGGCCGCTCGATTTTCATCCACCATCCCTGCTCTGCACACATCCAAACCATCTCATCTTTCCTTTTCTAACTTTATCTTCAAATCAATAAGCCAAAACAATCAAAAAGAATAAAACTAAACATTAGTTAGCTCAGGAGGTAGCCTCTGATGCATCCATCGGAGTATGAATGTGTGCGAATGCTAGTTAGTAAGCACTTAAAAGCATTGAAGTATATAAGAATCAGTCCATTTACCAAATAAAAAATATGGTAAGTAATGGGCTCCAGTTCCAGGGAGCTCCAGTGGATTTTGAAAGCCTAAAATGCATTCAGTGAAGAGAGGTTTCACATTTACATTTAAAACTTCTTGATCAGGGGAAGCTCAAACAAGCTTCCCTGATCTTTGCTTTCTACAAACCTTATTTCTAAAAGTCTAAAGCACGAATCTGATGAGGAAAATATACAGTGGAAGACTTTTTGGTCACCTGTGCATGTGGCTAACAGTTTTATGAAATAAGAGAGCCCAGTTTTGAGATCGCGCCTCGAGAACAGACCATTCAGTTTATTTTCAAGTAAGGATGAAAGGACGACTCCAAACTATGCATGTCGCCTATTCACTGGTGACGCTTTTTAAAGGAAAAAGAAAAAAAAGACAGCAGAAAGAGTTGGAAAAGGGTGGAGGGGTGGAGCGCTGCATAAATTTTACATACACAAGGCAGCAGACAAAGTGATTGTTGCTTCCCTGAAACTTTTTTTTCCCCCCTTCAGAAAACACTTTCCCTGCTGAATAGGCACCTATTAGTGACTCCATTATGGGCACAGGGCTCTTGAATGGCTCCTCACTGTGCGTCTTTATCATAGTCAGGCCGTGAATACAGCTGGCCCCCTCCTCCTGTGGCCCAACCAAGCTCCTTACAGCCTGTATTGATAGGTGCTGCGGTGCTGGTGATGATGGGTGAGGCAGCCATTCTCGCCCCTGTTGTGAGCTCCAGGTGTGGTGGTTAAGCGTATTGTGCTGCAGACGTTTTTTCTTTACCACTTGCTCCAATAAAAAAAGAGAGAGGAAAAATGGATGCAATGTTTTACATGTATTAGCTGATCTCCATAATGCCATTCCACTGCCGGCCCCTCCCCTCCTACCGCTGCACCCCAAAACAAGTCAGGCCTCTGGCGAATCGCTGCACACCGCCTCAGAGCCCTGTATTGTTGCTGGATTATTGAGGAGTTAGCTGAAAGAAAGAGGCAGCGAGAGTGGGGTGTCTGTACTTTATCTCCAGGGGAGACAGGGGCTAAAGAAGGAGCTTCTTTAGAGGAGTGAGTTACTGCGGCAAAAAGCCCAAAAACACCTGCAGGAGACAAGCGCAGGAAGGTCGAGGCAAGAAAAAATGTTTGCCTTCTTGCCTCCTCTCTGAGATACTGTAAACCAGCCCCCCTCTGAATGGAGGCGCTTCCATTTATTGAGCCCTGACACAACATTTTCACCTTGCTCGGTCTGCGCAAACGCCGGCGAATATGTGTGTCACCCAACTTTGAAGTTATGTGTACACATGCACTCGAAGGAGGGAGACGCCGAGAGTTAGCAGGACTTTATGATGAATATGGAAGCATTGTTCAGCCATGCTTACCTCCGCAGGGAACCATCTGCTCCCTGTCAATGCATCACCTGCTCGTCTGAGCCGTCTCCAGGGCAACGAGGGGTGGGGGGGGATTAGGAGAGGTTATGGCTTTGATAGGAGGGGCCGTCGATGGGGACGAGGAGGAGGAGGTCACTGGTGAGGTGGGGGCCGATTGGAAAGAGGTAACCCAGTGAATGTCGTCCTCTGCTGGAGGTGAATGTTAGAGCAGGGGGTTTACAGTACTGCACATGGACTGCAGAGACAAACCACGAGCTGAAACACTTGTTGAATGTGTTATTTAAAAGACAAAAAAAGTCCTGGAGCATTTATGAAAGCTGACAGAAAAGCTCAGGTCCATTCAAATGAGAAAAAAAGCAAAAGTTTATGTTTCTCAGTTTGCAGGCTTTTGCTCAGAGCAGCTCTGCATGATTTACAGCTCAAAATAATCCTTATTTATCAGTTTATCTTATGCTGAGCTGTGCTACAGCCCTCTTAGCTCACCCTCTCTGTCCTCTTTTAGTTCCTTTCTTTTTATGTAAACTTTCTTCTCATTGGCTTTCCATCACAAACAGAAGGTTTGAACAGCAGGTGGGTGGGGCTTCTGTCATTATAGTTATAGCTGTGTAACCTCAGACAAACCGACATGAATTTGTGCCGGGAACAGAGGCGAATCTGTATTTATGCAGGTTAAATGCATCGAATTTGGGAAAAAGTTTTTATACACATATCGTCAGGATTCGTCTGAAAATGAAAAAATGAAAAACAGCCAAGTGACGCTGTGTGAGAGCAGCTGGGGGTTCAACTTCTCTTATATATAAAGATAAGGAGATGTAATTGCAAATGTAGGACTTCGGTTCTCTAAAATAATGTGCAAATTTTAGTATTGATCTGATAATTAAATACAGGGCTAGTATTGCAGACACCAATACAATACTGATACTAGTATTAATGTGTATCGATAACAGCATCGGTATCAATACTATCGATATCACTCATCGCTTTGACGCTTATGGCTGGTTGCTTGTGGGCATTCCAACATCAAGTTACCTAGGTAACCAACTAATATATTCACTCACCACGTCAGGTTCTCACTCCCAAAGGGTAACATATTACGCTATGAGACAAATCGTCATTATGTTACGCTTTCGGCGACCCAACACGTTCCTATGTTACGCGTTTGGAAACAGGAGAACCATTTGGACTGAATCTACACATGTGATGAGAAAGTAAAATAAATGTACGAGCTTTGAAAAATACTATCTAACACGATTAAGGTTAGGGTTAGGGTTAAGGTTAGGGCTCGAATACATGGCTGGAACGTGTGTTACCACTGGGAGCGTCATTCTATTGGATTCCATCCACAATCGGACGCGTATCACAGTTATCTTTCGCATTCCCATGGGACGCCTCGGGACGTGACAAATCGTTGGTATGTTACGTGTCATGAACAAGAATGCTCTGCAACACTAGCTTTGCCAATAAACAGTATCCTGCACTCTCACTTGCAGTCACTTTAGTTGCAATCCTGGAAGGTAAAATTTCATCTGGTCTCTGTTTGGCACGTTGCTTCCACTGAGGATGCAGTGCAAGTTCTGAAAACATGTTACAGTAACTTGACTCAAGCTATCGGTACTTCCCCGCCTCGTGCCATTGGCTGTTACTGCCAAGTATATATACATTTCCAAAAACACTGCATTCACATGTCTGATGTGAACGCACAGACTCAAAAGGGTTAAAAAGACTGAAACCGAGCATTTAGACTTAGATGAAGTTTGAGCATTTGGTTCACAGGGATTACTTGTACATATTCTGATGTCATTATTTGAAACTTTGTTTCAAATAATCAGTTAATCCGGCGAGTACCTGTTCTACCAGTGCAACAATATAAATATATGATGGGAAGTATGGAAAAGCTAAGTAGATACCATTTAATTCTTTCTTTTATCATACATTAGGCTACATAACTTATTTTTTCTTTGAAAACAGAGTAAATTTAGAGAGAAGTTAGTGAGATTTAGGTCAGTATGTTGGATGTCTTCAGAGCTCTTCCAGTCCCATAAAGTGAAGTTATCTCTAAAAGTCATTAATGGACTATACAATGCATTAATTTCTGCAGCAGATAATTCCCGCTAATTAAAAATTTGCTTTTATGATGTTTCAAGGTGAAACTGTAACTCGAATAGCTGAGCTCTTCATTGTAATGGTGACTATGATATTCAGAGACAGTAAATAATATTTGGGTTTGCAAGTGCTTATCATTTTTATTCTTTCTTGGGGCACATGTAAAGTTGGTGGGCTGTCATGTTTTGGTTTATTTAGAGGACCGACGTGTTGATTGTTGGGGGGAAAGCATAACTTTAAAAAGTACTGATTTGGTTAACAGAAAAACATTGCCTTTTATTTCATAAGTAATTTCATATATAATCTTAATATGAATAGCAAATTGTCAAATTAAAGTAGCCTACATCTTGCATGATTCACATCCCACTTTCTGTTCATAAAAATCCCAGTATCACTACACAGGAAGTGTTCCATTTTAACTGATGGTTAAAGGTGCACTAGGCAGTGCCACGGGTTTAAAGTCTTGATAAAGAATATTTTAGAGTCTGAACAGCAGCCTCTTTTCCATTAATGTTACACAATCATTATCATCACCATGATCTATTAATATCAAGTGACACCAGGTCCCAAATAATCACAAAGGTTACTGTATAAGTATTACTATTATTGGCGAAAATAAATAATTTCTGAATAATGTGGCCAATATTAGACATTTTTGCTTATAATCAACAAGTGTTTATGTTGTGATGTCTCTGAAAGAAGGCGCTCTGATACCTACATTTGTTGCTCGATTAAGTGTGGTGTGGACACTTATACTTTATTTAATATGTGTAATGTAAACAACATCTTTTCACTTCCATCTCTTTAAAAAAATCATACCATACATCATACAGAGTGTGGAAATTACTTGTCATACGTGAGCCTGATTAGCAGCTGCAGAGTGACTTTCCCTTTGTGTGTGTTGATGCAGGTATTATGACAGGTTGCATGAATGCAGATCAATCACAGGTTTCTCATTTAAACCACTGTTACCCGCCAAGTACGGCACGCTGCTGGCTCTGCCCGTGACGGCTGGGTAAACACAGACCTGAGGGCACCTCGAAAGGCAAACACGTAAGAGCTGACGCCTGGCTGATGAACGCGTCAGCCAGCAGTACTTGGAAATGTTTGGGACGTCACATTTGGGACTGTAATATGAACCTTAGGTCAGATAGTTAAGCACTTTAGAGTGTTTTTATTACAGGAAAACTACGCCAAGGAAATCTAAAGTCCCCTGACAGATATCTATTTACTCACTCCATTGTTCAGGATTCATTTAAACACTATGGATTTAGGGACATCTGATTACTCCAGGGATTAAATTACATTATGAAAACATGCCTGTTGAGACTGAGAGAACATATGTACAGACTTGTTACTCTTACTGTAGCTCCTCACTGTTTCATTTAACTGTCCAGCAGCATGCACACATACAATAAAATATTCAAATATTACTCCTTTTCTAACTTAAATTTGAGGTTATGTCTGAGTACCTAGCATCATTTAGACTTACATCATTAATCAGGATTTTTAATGGCTATAAAGAAGGACTATATATGTAAGTGTGATTGGTCTGTGAGTCTGTTGAACCTTACTTAAAGTCTCTGTAGTTTGTCATTTTCAAGAATTTAAAAGAATTGTGAAAAACCTCTTATTTGAGTGGAAAAAAACCAACCCTATATTGTGTACTTAAAAAACCAAAATAAAACTATCCGGCCAATGTCTTTACTTTTTACCAGTTTGGTCAGATTTGTCAGTAAAACCTGCCTGATGAGGCTTTGGTGCTTTTGTTTATTGAACTTCGGGAGAATTCTCTTATGTTTATATTGTGATACCTATTATGCACAACTTAAATGTTATTCCCGATAAATATCCTACATATAATAATGAAAAACACTAACAAAAACTAAATTGAATTAAATTAAATTAAATTTTTTAAAAAACAAACCCAAAACACCACTTAAAATGTAGAGCTGCTTTCTTGGCAAAATGTGGACTAATGGTAGTTTTGTTGTGACACCAGTCTCTGCTGGTCAAGTAGATCACAAATAAATAGACCTGTTATCTTGTATTGATCTTGTAGCCTCATTTACTTCTCAGCTATATTGTTCAGCCTGCCTTTGCACAGGCGGAGACATAATATTATCATATTTTTACTAAAAGTCATCATAAAGCTTGTGTTTGCTTTGTTGATTTGTTTCCTAAAGGTTATGATCTGCATGTTGACCTATGGCTTCTGGTGGTATCTTCTTTGGCTTAACAAACTGGGAACCAATACAAAGAGGGGTACAGAGGTCCACATTTGAGTGATTTTATTGTCTGGGTCTGTGACCCAGTGTTTTTTTGTTATTTTCTATTGTTGATTTCTTATGTTAATATTAGTCCTTAATTTAAGGGTAGAGTTGAATTATTTTGTATTACTTATGAGATAATGTTAAGTTCTAGGATTATTATTAGTCTTGGTTTAGTTTTAGTCTGGTTTATGTTTTTCTAGGGTTCCTTGTCTATATAGGTTGCCCTTGTGTCTCTCTCCTCTGTGTCCCTCTCCCTCTCTCACTACAACTGTCTCTTGTGTCAAGCTTGTCCCACTTCATGCCTCTCTATGCTTCCTGTTTTATTTTGAAAGTCTTGTTTCTATGTTCATTGTGCTGAGTTCTACTTTTCCCTGTGGCAGCATGATTATTTGAGCCAGCTGTTTCCTAAAGTGTTTCTACTTCCCCTGATCGCCTCCTGTGTGTACTAAGGCTACGTTCACACTGCAGGTCTTAATGCTCAATTCCGATTTTTTGATCAAATCCGATTTTTTTGTCTGCTTGTTCACACTACACATAAAATGCGACATCAAACGCGCTCTAGTGTGAACGCTCAAAGCGGCCCGCATGCGCAAAAGAAGATGTCACACACAACTCGCTCTGTTTAGACCCAGAGCAAACAATATTGTTTGACTGATGGCCCTCAATATAAAGACTTCGGACTTTATGTTTCCAAATTTTTGCTTTAAGTTATTTCGTTATTTACATAATAATGCAAATAACCTAATAATGATCCTTTTTGCTGTTTTAGAGGAGCGGTGCTTCAAAGGATAGTTACAGATTTCTGTCAGAATCTGCAGAAAATACAGTAAAAATAAAATGTTCACATTTCTCCAACGTTGTCTTCCCAACAGTTTCACCGGATGGCAAGAAATCGTTCGCGATGTCCTATCGGGCGCTTCTCCGGCGCTGATAATTGGCGTCTGTCTTGTGTCAGTGACGTAAAAGACGGATTTAATGCGACTTGACCGTTCACACAGCAGTCGCTTTCTAAAACATCGGATATGTATCGGATTCAGTACCACATACGAAAGTGACCCAGATCGGATTTGAAAATATCGGATTTGTGCCGTTCACACTGTCATACCATGATCGGATACGGGTCGCATAGGGTCAAAAAAATCGGATTTGATGCGCTTTCGCCTGCAGTGTGAACGTAGCCTTAGTCTGTGTGTTTTCATTTAGTCTTTGTCAGGTCGTCTGTGTTCCTTTCTACCTCGTCCAGTTTACAGGGTTTTCGAGATTTTGGGCATGTTCATGTTTCTTTGTCTCATAGTTGCTCTCATGCTCCTGCTCAAATTCATGTTCATAGTTGTTATAGTCATTCCTAGTTTTTCCAGTTTAGTTTTTAGTTTAGTTTTCACCACTGTTCATGTTGCTTTGTTTTTGCATTCAGCTGTAATAAAGGCTCACCTTTTGTTTAAACCTCAGTTCATCTCTCCTGTGTCCGCATTTGGGTCCGTTTCATTAGTAGGCTACTTTGGCGTGTCCTGCCCTGACACTTTGACAGTTTAGATGAGTTTTAATTTGGCCCAGAGGCAACTATTTACAGACTGTGTACTTCGAATGACAAGGCACGCAGATTTCTTTGATGTTTTTTTGCAATCTTGTGATTGTCTGCAATGCTAAGGATTTTACTTTGGCTTCGGCTGAAAACTCTTTGGAAGACGGCAGAAATTCATGTATGAAGAATCAAACCTTGAATTTACTTAATACACTACAGCTGAGGCTGATGGGAAAGTCATTAGTTTTGCTGCATGCTAATCATGAATTAAAGTGCTGGAAAAATAAAAACTGATCAATGATGTGCTAAGAAAACTTCGAGGCTCTTCATGCCTGTGTGGATTGATGCACAGAGAAGCTAAAGTCTGAAATCCAGAATTTAGCTCCACTTGTTTTGATCCACTTAGGATAACATCAGGACACTTTGTGCAACCAACTCTCTTAATAACCTAACTACATCCTTCCAACAGTTTACAAAAGACTCATAATCACACAAATGCTGCTGTTGTGGCACAAATAACAATTAACCATTAAGAATCAGTTTTAAGTTGATAAACCTGGGTTTGTGCCTGGGACTCCCAGGTGACGTGAGGACAGGACAGGAGCTATTATCCACGCTTGAATGCTCACCTGGAGCCGCCCTCCCTGGACGCTGGTTCACTCAGAGAGAGTCTGAGTGACAGGTGAAAGTGACCACAACTGACAGAAGGAAACCACCTTTTGTGTTTGGTCACAGAGCCAGGGGAAGGCGGTGACCCGGGTCCCCCTCCCAACTTGCTTATCAGCCTAAGGCTAAGGAGGAAGGGTCTGGATGGATCACTCTTCACAACATCAATACGTCGAAGCCATATCTCCTCTGTTAGGCACCTCAGGTCTGCTCCTTAAAACAAACTTAATCTAATCTCAATCTTTACTATATTTGTTAAACAAGATGGCTAAAAAAGCCATTACAACACAGCAGCCACCTGTAGGTAACATTATCCCTCTCTATTTTCTGCTGCATGCTCTGCAGAGGTGACAAAACAGCTGTCAAGCCCATTATAAGCTTTGTCAGCACAGATATTGGACTCACCAATAAAGTGATTAAGATTTTCAATATATCTTTTAGAATCAATTTCTCTTAGTACACGCTGATGAACTGCAAAGCAGAAGCACCCTCACGCTGAAAATGCTGAAATGCTAATGAAAAGCAAGGGCCTGTTTTAACAAACCGAGGTCTACTTTAACTTACCCCAACATCAGCAATCAGCCTAAGCAGTCACAAAAAGGTGGTTATCAGCACGATAAGTCAACATGAGCATTAACATAAAAGAAACAGTGGTGACTGTCGATGTTTCTGATTGGTCAGACGGGCAAATTTTGTATAATTCTTTTTGTTGCACTGTGAACTTGCTTCTCTGGACCAGCATGACCTTTGATGCATTATAACCCTGTAGTGTGGTTAGCCCAGTGTCTTGATCAGTTAGCTCCCACACATGTGCATGTGCTTTATACACACCAAAAATATGCCATCTCTGACATCTCCTTTCTCACAGGTCAAAGTCCTCCACTTAACCTATTGTGTCACCACTGCTTACTTACTACATGGTCTTTTTTGCTCTTTGTTCTGCTTCTCATGCTCACCTCATGACTTAAACAGACCTGAGATTGGCCCCATCATGGTCTAGACTTTCTAAAACACTGTGAGGCGGTATTGGAGTGAGGCCTCTTCAAGTATAATATGCTGAAGAGTTACAATGGATTTGTTTGCCCAAGATGGCGAGAAACAGGTTGCCTACCCCAGTTTTAAATGGTCACCAAACTTACTACAATTCAGTCTGTCAACCATGCAAGAAGTGTCCCAAATACACAGTGATATCAGCCATTTGTTTCTACCGACTGTAACACACAAGTCCCCTTTCAAAAGGTGACAAAATCTGCATTAGGAACTAAGCTGGGTCGGAGGAAATACAAAGACTGAGTCTCACCTGAGTCTATTTTTAAATTTAGTTAGTTTTAGGTACCACACCCACTTGTTCAGAGATAGTTTGCCTTAGAGTCTTTTCCAACATTAAACACATTAGAAAGCTCAGTTTCAAAGTTTTCAGCTCTGCCTCATCTAAAGGGAACGCCAGCTCCTGGAACTTGTTCACTCTGGCACCAAGGGTCTGAAACATAGACTATTAACTGTTATAACCATTTATAGTTAAGGGGTTAGAAATAAGATAAAAGAACCACCAATCAATTGACCATTTGTTTCACATAAAACTACCAAATTTCAAGGCAATCCAGCTAATAGTAGTTGGGATTTTTCAGCCATCCACTGAATCACACTGCTAACTTGCCTCTCAGTATATTCATCAGACTCTCTCATTGGATAAAAAGTTGATCCTGGGAGAGTTCCTGTCAGGACCACGTGTAACAGGGGACATGACCAGGGAAAGGGATGACTTTCTTGGGTGTAAAATTCAATTATCCAGCGGGTGAGCGTGGCTGAGCGTGTCTGTTTTGAGCGGCGGGCGGACGGCTGCCCGTTCCCAGCGTGCGACAAGGGGGTTAAGAGGCACAGAAAGGCTCCCATTATTCCGAGTGAGAACTGCCCATGTGGCTGGCTGCACGGCCCCTGCTCTCATTCACTCTCCTTTACAACAGCGCTGCCGAAAGCCTCCAAGTTTCATTCTCTTTTCCCTGCTCCCACTCCTTTTTTCCCCTCCCCTCCCTCTCTAGCTCTCCTGCTCTCAGAAAAGAGTCTCCACAATGCTGCTGGAAGGCTGAAGTGGATTCTTCAGCACCCCTGTGGACTGTGCACATGTGGACAACATTCACAGGATGTCTGTCAACTAGTCCATTAATCAGCAACGTCTCATGAAAGCACAATTAGGAGCCTCACAACTCTATAACCGATTATCATCTCTAAGCACCCCTGCTACTCCTCCTGCACAGCAATGCTCTGTGCTGAAGTCGGCCTTCCTTGTTCAACTGCACTTTTCCACTGAAACACTTATGAAAAAACCTGGAGTTGTATAATCAGGAGAAAAACTCAAATTATTATTTTTTAGAGTGTAGACAGCTGCAGTGTGTTAAGAAGCTCATTCCTAACACGCTAAACCTATCAGACATTAACACTGACTTGCATCTGTCTAATCATCAGTGTGAGAATGGATCTTCAGTGTGTGAATAAGGCTGAGGCCCTATGGAGAAGGCCATTGTAGACACACACTGCACCACTTCTTGTGATAAATGAGCAATTGTGTCCATCACCATTAATGACAGTAAATGACGCAGTAGGGAGCTCTCCATCTACTGTACAGTGTGAGGACAACACTGAGAAACCTTTTGGATTTTATGTGACATCACGTCCCAGATGGGTTCATCGGCAAATTGCTAACCAGAGGAGACAAGTACATACAGAGGTCCATTGTGGGTCCTAATTGGCAGAGAAACTGTATGTTGATGTGCATTTAAATGAGGCTAGTAGGGTGTGCAAAAAAAAAGCATATTCAAAGCCTTGTTTGGCCTTAACTGCTAAAATTGCTTGGTACATGAAGTTTAAACGTCTGCTGAAAGTTCATATTTAGTTCAATTCAATTTTATTAATATAGCGCCAAATCTCAACAACAGTTGCCTCAAAACTCTTTATATTGTAAGGTAAAGACTCTACAATAATACAACATTTACAGATTAGCTTCTCTTCAACATTCTCTAGTGTTTTTAGCGTCTTTCGGAAATGTACTATTTACTTTTCTTAGATGTCACAGCAGAACTTCAGAAGACAGGGTTAGGTTTAGGGAATATCATACAATGATCACAGCACCAGCAATGGCCCACCGGACCATGTAAAGAACATCCAGGTCTATTTGAATCTACTGTTGAGGAGAAATCACTCAAAGGCTAAGATCTGACAGACTTGGGAAAAACCCTCATCCAAGGACCCTTCCATACAGGGAGTGCAGAATTATTAGGCAAATGAGTATTTTGTCCACATCATCCTCTTCATGCATGTTGTCTTACTCCAAGCTGTATAGGCTCGAAAGCCTACTACCAATTAAGCATATTAGGTGATGTGCATCTCTGTAATGAGAAGGGGTGTGGTCTAATGACATCAACACCCTATATCAGGTGTGCATAATTATTATTTGGCAAAATGGGTCAAAAGAAGGACTTGACAGGCTCAGAAAAGTCAAAAATAGTGAGATATCTTGCAGGGGGATGCAGCAGTCTTAAAATTGCAAAGCTTCTGAAGCGTGATCATCGAACAATCAAGCGCTTTCATTCAAAATAGTCAACAGGGTCGCAAGAAGCGTGTGGAAAAACCAAGGCGCAAAATAACTGCCCATGAACTGAGAAAAGTCAAGCGTGCAGCTGCCAAGATGCCACTTGCCACCAGTTTGGCCATATTTCAGAGCTGCAACATCACTGGAGTGCCCAAAAGCACAAGGTGTGCAATACTCAGAGACACGGCCAAGGTAAGAAAGGCTGAAAGACGACCACCACTGAACAAGACACACAAGCTGAAACGTCAAGACTGGGCCAAGAAATATCTCAAGACTGATTTTTCTAAGGTTTTATGGACTGATGAAATGAGAGTGAGTCTTGATGGGCCAGATGGATGGGCCCGTGGCTGGATTGGTAAAGGGCAGAGAGCTCCAGTCCGACTCAGACGCCAGCAAGGTGGAGGTGGAGTACTGGTTTGGGCTGGTATCATCAAAGATGAGCTTGTGGGGCCTTTTTCGGGTTGAGGATGGAGTCAAGCTCAACTCCCAGTCCTACTGCCAGTTTCTGGAAGACACCTTCTTCAAGCAGTGGTACAGGAAGAAGTCTGCATCCTTCAAGAAAAACATGATTTTCATGCAGGACAATGCTCCATCACACGCGTCCAAGTACTCCACAGCGTGGCTGGCAAGAAAGGGTATAAAAGAAGAAAAACTAATGACATGGCCTCCTTGTTCACCTGATCTGAACCCCATTGAGAACCTGTGGTCCATCATCAAATGTGAGATTTACAAGGAGGGAAAACAGTACACCTCTCTGAACAGTGTCTGGGAGGCTGTGGTTGCCGCTGCACGCAATGTTGATGGTGAACAGATCAAAACACTGACAGAATCCATGGATGGCAGGCTTTTGAGTGTCCTTGCAAAGAAATGTGGCTATATTGGTCGCTGATTTGTTTTTGTTTTGTTTTGAATGTCAGAAATGTATATTTGTGAATGTGGAGATGTTATATTGGTTTCACTGGTAAAATAAATAATTGAAATGGGTATATATTTGTTTTTGTTAAGTTGCCTAATAATTATGCACAGTAATAGTCACCTGCACACACAGATATCCCCCTAAAATAGCTAAAACTAAAACAAACTAAAACTACTTCCAAAACATTCAGCTTTGATATTAATGAGTTTTTTGGGTTCATTGAGAACATAGTTGTTGTTCAATAATAAAATTATTCCTCAAAAATACAACTTGCCTAATAATTCTGCACTCCCTGTAGGAAGGGGGAAAAAAAACAATGGCTTGGACTGGGAATACCTTTCTAGTCCCTACATATAACCATATTGTTTGGAGCGGACTGGTTTCCTGCTTGCTTTCTCTGTGGGGAGTTACAGCATCAAAAAAAGAGAATATAACTAAAAAAGAGATGACTGCATTGTTTTTTTGGGGAGGGGTCACACTAACAACACCAAATCCAAGTCTTTGAGGAGGATCAATTTGAATACCATAATGATTCAATATTTTTTAACTCCAAAATTGAAATTTATTCAAAGAGGCTTTGAGAGGCAACATCAATGCTGAAAGCAGAATGGAAAAAAAAATTATCTGACCTTTGAGTTTTCCATATCGGTGGAGGTTGATTGCTCTTTTGTTACATTATACCGAAATTGTGGTGAAATCCCAGGCCAGCTAACGGCTCAGGATGAATATTTATCAGTTTAAACTGCTTTTGGCTGTGAGGTAAGACAGCCATTGAGTGGAAAAAGCTGCAGCTAACCCTCCAACAAAGGTCGACTAGATTGTAAAGGTCAATTAAATAAACTCAATGGAAAATCTGACCTTTACCTCAAGACTGCAATATGATTAAGATATAATACTGGGCACTTTATGTAGCATATGGAACTGAAAATCTCTTTTGTTCTTGAATTTAAGTGTTGCTCACGTCTCTTTTTGCTTTTATGTGTTCAAAAAAAGCAAATTTCAGTTTGCTTTTATGTGAACTGATGTTAGCATTTAGTTCAAAGCTCTTCTGCTGCAGTTTGGGCCTCTGATGGATAAGGAATATTTTACATAACAAATAGAGAAAAGTACTGAATGGGACTAACAGGCAAGTAAAAATCAACAGTCAGTCACATGACTACAAAACAGCTGCAGAAATACACACAAATGTACATGAGAAATGGAAAATCAGGGTATTTTTCTGCACTGAGAAAGTTTTCAGTGCCATCAGATGATCGAATGGATAGATTTATGTGAAATAAGGTGTCACAGATTCATTGCTTTTACTCTGCACGGGCCAACTGTGCCCATAGTTTCCCTCCAAAGATGCAATTTAAGCCATGAAATCTCCTGAAATTTGCAATAAGTGACAATAAAATGACAGTAAAACACAATACATGCCAATAGGCTGGATGCAAAATATGAGAGAGCATCTTTTTTAATTATAACTTAAACAACTGTAATCTCAGAGATCAAAGTCACATCTGCAGAATACAAGCTAACATATGGAAAGTTAGTCTGTCAATTTCTATCTACAGCAGAGGGAAGATCCACAGAAGTGCTTTAGTTTTTGAGATACCCATACTGGCCGTATGGTTTGGAGGTAAAACAAAGTTTAAAACAAAGTCATGGGAATGGGTCAAATTATGACTTGGCTTAAAGTTAATCAAATTACCCTCTGCCAATCAGGCTCAGTCAGCTGATCTATTATAGCCTATAGAATGAAGTGACCTAGCTTTGTAAAAGTTGTTTTGCCAATATTATTTCAAGGCAACTGAGAACGTAAACATTATTTGACTAAAATATATTTTGCTCAAAAAACATTTAATTTAAATATCAGAGGGTAGTTAATTAGCACCCCTTTCGTACCTCCTTATTTTACTTGGTTCATGTTCTAAAACTTAAATGTAAAGCACTGAAACAGTCACAGGTTACAGTGTTGTCCCCAAACCCTTAAAGACTGACAGATGTCAATAAGTTTGTTTTTCATCATGTTCTTGAGTTTCTGTATATCGTGGCATAATGTGTTGCTTTTTGAGATCTTTTAGCAGTTCCACTTTTACCCACATTTTCGTACAGGGTCAGGTAAGTTTGGATAGTTTTTTTTTCTTTTTTTATAAACTCAATCGTCATTTAAAAATTGCATTTTGTATGTACTCAGGTTATCTTTATCTAATATTAATACTAATTAATATTAACTATACTGCTGGATTCAGTATGGCCAGCCTTTAACAACAAACCCAGGTTGGTGTTTCTGGGACAATCGTAGCACCGCTCCTTGCTGTCGTACCTAATTTTCGATAAATCAGATCTTTCATTTTGAAATTACATGAAATTAGTGCTGAAACAAAAAAAAAGACACTTTAGATTGAGATTGTGTAGTGTAGTGTAACTTAAATGACAACATTTGATAGCTTCAGCTTGAAATATTACACATAAAAACTATTACTACTTGTGTTACTGCACACATTACCAAACCTATACTGCCCTCATGTGGCACCTGTGGATCACCTCAGCATCAGGTGTGATGGTGTGACCAGCTATTCGTTACACTACAACTGGATTAATTGTCTCCCATTGCTGGTGGACTTGTTGCCTTCTAATATTTATTATTAAATTATTATTAAAGTATAAAACTGGAAACAAGGGGATTATAAACAATAATACGTATAAAAGAACTTTATCTCAAGGCATTGATTAATCTAGTCTTTAAAAAGTGTATCAAGATATTTACCTCTGTTCTTTAACCTGAAAGAGCATCCTTCCCTGTAAGACCTAGCTGAAGTCATTACTGTAGACAGGAAGCTTCTTAAGATCCGATGATGTCGTTTTTCAAGCCATTAACAGCAGCCAGCATCTGTCTTCTCCTGAGTGTTCTCCACCTGAAGGAACAGAAGTAAAAGAGGCTTACTTTTAATACAGATCTAACTTAAACTAATTACTACAAAATAGTGCAAACGTTTACAATTCAACATTATAAAATGCAAACGTATCAGTTTAAAAGGATCACTTTTATTAATCGAGTGTATTAATTGAGTGATCTCCGTCTTTGGAATACTTAAAATTTATAAGCAATTTACAGTTTTGTGAAAAAGAATTGACCCCTTTCCTGATGTGTTAGTTTTTCATATTTGTTATTCAAACCTACCTGGTCCTCTGTGAAAAAACAATTTCCTTCCTTGTTGAGTCAAGAATTAACTGTGATTAACCACATTTTTGTTACACTAGCCACAACCAGGTGTGATTACTGCCAGACACAGAGACTGTATGACTAATCCAGAGAGTTCCTGGATAAATCATTTTAACAATTACATTAATTTCTTCACAATTTCCATTAATCTAAAAGCGCAGCCCCTGCATGGCAGTAGATCAGACCATCTGAGGGAGTTCTCCCTTTCCAAATGTTTGAGTTGTTTGGTCTTGAGGCTCACAAAGAGCAATAAGAAGCTAGAGAGAGCCAAAAACGCTAGATTCAAAAGAAGGATTTGGAGGAAGATGTTGCTAAATGTGCAGACCGTCAAGAGAGAATGTGGATGAAACTTTCTATTGTCACCATAGACTACAAAGGCACAACATTTGATATAAAACCAGTTATACCCGAGGTTATTAGTCCAGCTTGTTTTGTACAGACCAATACTTCCACAATGAATCACAATTATCCTACCATTTTAAGAGGCCCATCAAAATACTCCAAGAGCTCATCGAAAAGTCATCCAGGAGGTCCCAGAAAAAAAGAATACACTAAAGCTGAACTTTTTGGAAGGTTTGAGTCCCGTTACATCTGGTATATAACTAACACAGCATGGTAGTTATATACCAGTTATATAGTTTTATACCACCATGGTGGTGGTAGAGTTATGATCTGGGGCTGTTTTGTTGGACCTGGAACTGGATTATCTGCCATAATTGACGGAAACAAGAATTCTGATTTCTGTCGATAAATCGTAAAGGACGATGTCCACCCATCGTCCACCCACCCACCCATCGGTTCATGCCCTGAAGCTCAATTTCAGTTATCTAGGGGGTGATCCAAAACACACCAGCAAGTCCACCTCTGAATGCGTAAAAAAAAAACAAAATTAAGGTTTCGGAGTGGCCTAGTCAAAGTCACATTGGGATGAACATTGGGATCTTAAACAGGCCATTCATGCTTGAAAACCTTACAGTGTGGCTGAGTTACCACAATTCTGCAAAGAAAAGTGGATCAAAATTCCTCCACAACGATATGAAAGATTTATAGCCAGTTATCATAAACGATTGATTGCAATTCAAGTTGCCAAGGGTGGGACAACAGATACAGTGGCTTGCAAAAGTATTTGGCCCCCTTGAACTTTCCCACATTTTGTCACATTACAGCCACAAACATGAATCCATTTTATTGGAATTCCACGTGAAAGACCAATACAAAGTGGTGTACACGTGAGAAGTGGAACGAAAATCATACATGATTCCAAACATTTTTTACAAATAAATAACTTCAAAGTGGGGTGTGCGTAATTATTCAGCCCCCTGAGTCAATACTTTGTAGAACCACCTTTTGCTGCAATTACAGCTGCCAGTCTTTTAGGGTATGTCTCTACCAGCTTTGCACATCTAGAGACTGAAATCCTTGCCCATTCTTCTTTGCAAAACAGCTCCACAACTGCCCTGTGACGGCCTCAGAGGTTGTCTCAGAGAATATTGGAAACAACAACACCACGAACTCCAAAGAACACACCAGACAGGTCAGGGATAAAGTTATTGAGAAATTTAAAGCAGGCTTAGGCTACAAAAAGATTTCCCAAGCCTTGAACATCCCACGGAGCACTGTTCAAGCCATCATTCAGAAATGGAAGGAGTATGGCACAACTGTAAACCTACCAAGACAAGCCCGTCCATCTAAAGTCACAGGCCGAACAAGAAGAGCGCTGATCAGAAATGCAGCCAAGAGGCCCATGGTGACTCTGGACGAGCTGCAGAGATGTACAGCTCAGGTGGGGGAATCTGTCCATATGACAACTATTAGTCGTGCACTGCACAAAGTTGGCCTTTATGGAAGAGTGGCAAGAAGAAAGCAATTGTTAACAGAAAACCATAAGAAGTCCTGTTTGCAGTTTGCCACAAGCCATGTGGGGGACACAGCAAACATGTGGAAGAAGGTGCTCTGGTCAGATGAGACCAAAATGGAACTTTTTGGCCAAAATGCAAAACGCTATGTGTGGCGGAAAACTAACACTGCACATCACTCTGAACACACCATCCCCACTGTCAAATATGGTGGTGGCAGCATCATGCTCTGGGGGTGCTTCTCTTCAGCAGGGACAGGGAAGCTGGTCAGAGTTGATGGGAAGATGGATGAAGCCAAATACAGGGCAATCTTGGAAGAAAACCTCTTGGAGTCTGCAAAAGACTTGAGACTGGGGCGGAGGTTCACCTTCCAGCAGGACAACGACCCTAAACATAAAGCCAGGGCAACAATGGAATGGTTTCAAACCAAACATATCCATGTGTTAGAATGGCCCAGTCAAAGTCCAGATCTAAATCCAATCCAGAATCTGTGGCAAGATCTGAAAACTGCTGTTCACAAACGCTGTCCATCTAATCTGACTGAGCTGGAGCTGTTTTGCAAAGACGAATGGGCAAGGATTTCAGTCTCTAGATGTGCAAAGCTGGTAGAGACATACCCTAAAAGACTGGCAGCTGTAATTGCAGCAAAAGGTGGTTCTACAAAATATTGACTCAGGGGGCTGAATAATTACGCACACCCCACTTTGAAGTTATTTATTTGTAAAAAGAAGTTTGGAATCATGTATGATTTTCGTTCCACTTCTCACGTGTACACCACTTTGTGTTGGTCTTTCACGTGGAATTCCAATAAAATGGATTCATGTTTGTGGCTGTAATGTGACAAAATGTGGGAAAGTTCAAGGGGGCCGAATACTTTTGCAGGCCACTGTAAATAACAGGGTTCATTAGTTAACTGAGTTTTATCCTTGTTATTAGTTCATACAGTGCCATATGGCAGGAGCACTAATCCCTTATCAGTCATGAGGTTAGTTTCCACTGCAGGTCACATCCTCAGTGTTTGCACTGTGCAGTTACACAAATTACACCTTACACAGTCGTGTTTATAAAGATATTTCTTCTAAAAGATTATATTCAGAATTATATCTTAAGTGTGGAGGTTTGGGAATGGCCCCATTAAGACCCTCAAACCAAGCGTTGAAGAATATATCAGCACCATTTTCCCCTTTAACATAACTATGGTTACATAATATGTCTAAATGGATACAAGCAAGTTTTTCATTGGTTATTTCTACCTGTTCTCAAATCAGCCAGGCTGCGCAGAAACTGACAAAGTTGCTGCACAAAAACCAGCAGACTCGGCCCACAGTCACACACAACAAGAACCAGATGTGCCACTTTAGTTGTTTCACAACAACCATCCCATGACATACCGATGCAGAGGGGGTGTGGTGTCACGTGGACCGGTGTTAACCAGGAGTGGTTTTTAAAAGAGAGCTCACAGAGGAGCTTTCCCGAGCTCTCAGCCCAGCATCAGCATACACACAACTACACACTTCCTACCTGGAGGACGGCGAGGATGGACGCTGCATACAAGAGGGTTAATGGAAACTACAGCCCAGAGGCAGAAACAGGGGACCAAGTCCCAGGGGTAAATCTGACTTATAGCTGACTTAAAAGCATCTGTATTTTCTTTCTTTAAGCACTACATTCAATTTTGTCTGTTTATTTGTGTTCTTTTGTGGAGGTTATGCAAAACAAACAGCCTTAAATAGCGATTCAAACCAGTGTGTTTTTATTAAAACAACAGTATAGCTGGGCAGAGCTAGAAAATTCAGGGTACAAGAGCAGACAAAGCAGAGAATTACAGTGAATAGAGGTGAAAAACAGCTGACGATAATGGAAAAATTCAGAGTGCTAAACAAATGCAAGAAATGTCCCTGCTCTGCAGGCTTCTGTTTTTGTTTGTGAATGACAATACCACCCTTTATGTTCTTTTTTATAATCAAATAATTAAAGCTACAGGTAACTTTTTGCCAGATGGACCACAAAGTTGATATCTTTAATATCAGTTTGAGCTCTGTGTATCCTTTTATTTAATTTACATCAGATTTCATAAGCAACATATTAGAAATCTTTAACTGGAGCCTGAATAAAAGCCATCCAGTAGATGTAGAAATTCAGTCATTTGTTGAACTCTTGCAGCGAAGACTGTCCTTTAAAAGCTTAATTTTATGTGGGTTCTTTAAAAAAAGCATAGGACATGCTCAGTTTAATAAATAATTAACTAGGTTGTTATTTCTTCATCTGTATTTAGTCATCTGTAAAACATCTGCAGAAGAAATTAGGGGATGTGTTGGGTTTTTGTGTGTGTTTATTCGAAACCGTCTCTGGATATGGCTGAGTGTGAAGGCTCTGAACTTCACGTGCTGCCCTGGATGGCTTTAAACTACATAACATGTAGTTTTTCTGCATATGGCAGGCAGACAAAAGGAAAGCCAAACACTTTTCTAACAATTTTTAAATTCAGGATTCACACCCCTGCGCTAAAAGTGAATCTGTTGCATTTTTGTAATAGCTTTGCATTAACAACACTGTATGAACGACTTCATTCATGTTGTATTTTTATATAAGCCCTGTATATTTATCTTAAATACGTCTCTCAGCAGAAGAGAAGGGGCTCCATGTACCTGGAGGAGGAGACCAACAATAAGTCAGAGGTGATCTCCTGCATCTTCTCCTTAAAAGAAGAGGTCGGAGCTTTAGCCAAAGCCCTGAGGCTCTTTGAGGTAAGCTTTTTATATCAGTGGACAGCCCTGGGGTCCTAATGGGGTTCAGTGTCAAATTAAATGCTAATGATATTCATGTACCTTTCAGTATCATTAGGATTTATAACTTGTTTATTTAGTCATGGAAAGCAAAATTACAAGCAGCTTTTCCAGTAATAAATCATAGGATGTTAAATTAATGTGTGAATGGTTTGGTATATTAATCTTTATTTATGACAATGTCTGACTATTGTGAAATGCATTCAAGAAGAATAATTTATTTTAAAAAAATTAAAATGTGTTTAGCATTGTCAGTATTTTGAACATTTTGCCTCATGGCTTTGTTGCAGAAAATTAGATTCACAGGGGACCATTAAATGTAGAGCTATAGCCAACCACTGGTTGCTGGTTAGGTTCCAAAGTAGAGCAGGGCGATATGACCAAAAATATTTATCACGATATACATTTGAAAATTTGCGATAACGATATAATTGACACTAGACAAAATACTTTACAACTCCACAACTTTATTAGTGCAAAAAAACCCATCAGTGTATTTTCACTTAAACAAGCAGCTGTTTTTTATGTGCATTAAAGTTATATAAAAATGTAACAGTGCAAATTCCTTGCTGACAGTTTAACCAAAAGGCATTTCCAGTGGAAATTGGCCGACATATCCTCAGCATAACCATGTATAATATCCACAAAACTTAAAAAGAGGTTATACACACACAATACCGTAATATTATGTTGAAGCACAGTACGTATCACTCCGAGAGGCTCCTGCCTACGATACCCGTAATGCTCCGACAATCCATCAAGCGGTGCGGGTTTGTAGCTTAGCAAAGTCATACTAAAATATTTGACAGATTTTCGAGCGCCGTGTACCACATAAAATCGTTTCGAGGTCAGTAAACACAACCAGAATTCATACATAAGGCACACGGGATTATAAGGGACACTGTCGATTTTCAGAAAAATCAAAGGATTGATTTTAAGTGTGCCACATTTTCCAAACAACACGGTAATAACGACGGCCCGCTAGCATGCTCTACCAAAAATAGTGCTTTGTTGTGTGTCTGACGGATGAAAGCTAAACCAGTTCCACACCACTGAAGTTGCAGCATTTTTACAAACCAGTTCTGGTTCATCCGTTTCATTTAACGATCCCCTTTCGCTCTTCTCATTCTGCATCGCCGCCATGTGTATGTAAACATATGCACTGCGCATGCGCGTTTTACCCATCTTCTATCGCGATATTTCATTTTCCTATTGTTGCCCAAAATTACACCTGTATTACCATGAACGGTATGATATGGCCCAGCCCTATTCCAACGAGCGGTTCTGACTGGACTAAATGGAATAAAATGCTTTAAGCAGCAGCTATAATCTCACTAAATAACATTTCATTCATCCATATTCCTCATTTCTGGTTTTTATATCTCACATTTATATCTCATTCGTTTCATCTGTATCACCTTCATTCCAGTGTTTCTAAGAAGCTAAGCTACAGTGTGTGCTTTCATCTTACTAATTAGCATTTTATATTTCATTTATATTTTCTATAGCACCTTAATTCAAAGTTTTTGTGACTGTGAGCTGGCTAAGCTAAGTCTAAGCTAAGCTATAGTCTAAGCTAAACTACTTACCTTGTTAGACTAACAGGAACGCACCCTGAATGCAGCCCACACAGGAACACCCCCAATCTCGCTAAGTAACATTTTACCATCAAATGTTTGTCTCCTGATTCAAGTCTTTGTAAACAGCTAAACATATGGTAAGCTAAGGTACATCCAGTAGCTAGTTTGTGTTGGGTAGAAACAATTTGGCTTGTCTAACTGAAACAAAGTAATACTAATAATGACACCGATTGAAATAAATTCACATTTTTATATTATATTTGTTAAATTTTTAAGTTTTATTTTTAAGCTAACATTTATTATATAGGAAAGTACAACGCAAAGTGGGGAGAGCTAAGCTACCTTGTAAAATGCTAACTTATGCAACAGCTAAGCTAATGCTTAGCTAAACTACTTTCACTATTTAGTTAGTGTATTTTAGCATTAGAGTAATCAGTTTAGCTTAATCGAACAAAGTCATGCTAGTAATACCCACAATCTCACCACATTAAAATTGTATGTCTGATGTATTTAATTAATCTATATGATTCAATTTCTAGTCTTTGTAAGAATGTAAGCAAAGTCACAGGTAAACTAATCCTGTACTAAGCTACCTTGTATGATGCTAAGCTATGGCAGAGCTTAGCTCCTGCTAAGTTACAACCAACATTTCATTAACTTATGTTAGCATTATAAGAAACCGTATTGACTTGCCTAATGACCACTAATCTCTCTAAATAACATTTGAAATCCCACTTGGTTAATGTATATCCCCTGACTGCACTCTGTGTGAGAAGCTAATCTGGCATAGTTTTGGAAGGTTGATTTTGTTTACTACTACTTACTACTGACTGTTACAAATGATATATATGAAAAGGTTATTGATCAAATGTAAAAATATTATACTGTTGTACTTTATGTACAAGGCAGTTTTGTGGTTGAGAACTGTAGACAGACAAATTAAAATGTTTCTGGCAAGGATCCTTGTCTTTTTACACTTTGGCCTGTGCAGACAAAACAAATAAGAAACAGTTGGCTTCAGTGAGATTGGTATCTGTCCATCTTACATAACTCTGGGGGGGAAACAATTTGTCAACCTGCTCCTTTAAAAAAAGTGTTTCATGACAAAGCAGTTATGTTACCATAAGTTACTGATTAACATTAAACAAAACAAGCCACATGAGGAGACACTAAAAAGTAAATCCTGGGAATGTTCCACTTTAGTACATAATTTAAAATAGTCATGTCATTTAAATACAATGGCTTTTGGCGAGGGGAAAGAAATGAACCGTTAGGCTAAGCGCTTTACGGTGTAGTTTTCATGCTCCTGGCCTTTTCTGACTGTTTAAAGGAGGAAACTAAACAAACAGAGCTTATCTCACATGTTTGTATATCAGTGGTTTGCAAACATGGCAGGTGCATCATTGATCTCAGCTGGGGGTTCAGTAATAATGAACCAGGCAAATGCTGCTAGAAAATTCTTCATTGTTAAACGCTATGAACTGATTGCTGTGCTGTACCTATGTGAAAGTAAAGTAGTTTATAACATACTATGTTGATGACTAACAGCCTTTTTTTATCTATAAATTCTTCTTTATGTTTTGTTAGGAAAATAGTAGAGCAGTTTCTTGAAACATGTATGAAAATATAATGAGCTTAAATTTTCTATGATGATCTTTATTCTTCAAACCACCTGAAATCTCTTATGTAAAGTCTTTAAGTAGTCTTCAGGGATAGTTCTCCAGGCTTCTTGAAGGACATTCAAAGCTCTTATTTGGATGTCGGTTGCCTTACATCAGTTACATCAGTTTTGACAGGATCTGCACCACCAAGGCTTGAAATCTAGCCCCAAACCCTGACTGAGCCGCCACCGTGTTTTACAGATGGCTGTAGACACTCATTGTTGGACCTCTCTCCTGGTCTTCTCTTTCATATTAACTACAGTTTGCATTTTGACACAATTTGAACCCAAAATTTCAAATTTCATCACTCCATCAGACCTGTTGCCAGTGATTTTTAGACCAGGTTTTGTTTAATATGGAATACCTAACCTTTTTTTCCCAGTTTCTCTTCCTTAAGAAGGTCTTCTTGACGGTCACCCTTCGACTGTGAAATTTCTGATGAGGCTTCAGTGAACATTAAATGATCAACTGAAAGACCAGATGGATCTCTCAGGTCCTGTATACAGGACATCCGTTTCAGATACTGTCCTGTTGTAGATTTGTTTTAACACATTAATTTCATAAACACTCTATGCTGTGGAATCTGTGCATACAATGGTACTTAATGGTTTGTAGTACTTTTGCACATTTACCAAAGAAAATCAGTTTGATGTTTTTATAATATACAACATGTTATTGCTTAATTCTTCAAATCCCAACAACATCAGTGTTGTTTTTTCTTCTCATATCGATCTAAATTGCCTCTGCGTAGGTGACTACGTGCTTGTAGTAAATAGCGACTGGCAGCACCTTCATTTTTTAATCTTTAAATCTGACCTTCTTTCAAGAATCAAGTTTTATTTTTTTAAATACATTTTGCATTAATACACTACCATAACATATAAAACCAGCCATGAAAATTATGTTTTCAGTTCATAAAAGCATTTTTGTGAAGAAAATGTTTTCTTCAGCCATTTAATTTTCCACATTTTTGTGGCTGTGCTGACTCTGATCAATACCAAGTATGTGCCAAATGCTTGTCTCAAATGCAGCTGTAAACATCAGGATCCCCTTTGAACCTATAAGCTCCCACTCTGCCGATCCTCCCCCTGCTCCACCCCTCATCCTCCCACTCCCCTTAACTTTTCAGTAAAACACGCCAAACGACCCCCAAACTATCAACAGACCCCATTTTTGCCCAGCTGTGATGTAACACATGCTGAGTCCGCTCACATGCTTTAAAGTAAATCATGCTGTAAAAAACAAAGCTTCAGGAGTTTGTGCTCCAGGACTTTCTTTTTCTCTCCTGTTGTGTGTGTGTGTGTGGTTTTTTTTACTGATAAATTGAAAACGACTGAGCCATGTGCTAACGTTTAGCCACATAGCTTGGACAACCATCACGTGTTCATTCAGAGAGCTGCTCATGAAAACTGCCGGACTGCTTATCCACCCGGGTTTCAGCGCACATGTGACAGCGGCATGGCTTTCTTGTGACGAGTCATGCTACCGACTGACCTTGACCTCAGCTGGGGTTATTGTCACCGGCGTCACGTTGAAGGGACGGCTCGGAGGGGTACAGAAATGTGGCAGATTTGCCGCTGCACCATATTCGCTTCAGGACTTGGAATTGGTTATGTTAAGCTGGACTAGGCTGCCAGTGGCACACACATTGAATTATTTCTCTTTGTAGTCATGGACAGATTAATTATGATGACAGGGACACAGTTCTCAATCCCAAACTAATTAAAAATCAGAAAGTACATCTGTCAGCTACATATACATATCATATTTTCTGTGATGGCCCCACGAATGACTTGATGTATCACATTTTTTAATTTATTAAGAAAAATTAAAGTAATGATATGCAGTAATATTTGGTTTTTTATTGAAAAAATGCCATCCTGGTCTCATCTTTGGTCGTGTCTGTAGTGACTCTTTGGGGGGATGCAGAACCACATGACCCGTAAAAAATAGCTGAATAGGATCCAGATGGGAGAAAACGTGATGTTGGGTTGCTTACGCCCTCCTCTGCAGCCTATAGCAGACCAAACACATAACACACTCCCTCCAAAAAGTTACATAAACGTGCACAAAAACAAAAACACATTTAGGTGAAAATTACCATATAAAATTCATTCACATACAAGCCAGAACTATTTTGAATGTTAAGATCAAGTACAGTTCTTGAATTTCAACCATAAAACTCTGGAAGCTTCCCAAGGGTTCCACAGTTGTGTACTAACTATTACAATATGTCCCACATGTCTTTACTAAGAGAATGCATCCAGTGTCTGGCTCAGAGTCAGTGTACAGGCAGCGAGTTCAGGCAGCTGACCTGAGGTCTCACAAAGTCTGATAGAGTGCCACCAGTTTACTAACAGCACACCACCCTCTAGTGATAGCACAAAGGCAGTGCTGCGGGACAATTTTCCACCTTGTTTTTTTATTAGAAATCCCTCTCAAACAAATTTAACACTTCCGTATACAAAATACATGCATGGATGAGCGTAAACATAAAGACATAAAGAGCTGACACCCGCATACCAAAATCTTTCTCTTTTCAGGAGAAAGGCATTAACCTGACACACATCGAGTCCCGTCCATCGCGCATGAACAATGAGCAGCATGAGTTCTTCATCAACGTAGACTCCACCTGCTCTCAGGCCCTGGATGAGGTCATTGACTGCCTGCGCACACAAATCAGCGGCCATGTGCACGAGCTAACACGCAGCAAAGAGAAGGACACAGGTTAGTGAGTTGTAAGAGGATATCCACTGAACAAGAGCACCGTGAATCAGCAACATGATGAAATTATTAGATGTGAATATATGTTGCATGTGAAAGTGAACTTAATGTGAACTTGTTTAATATGCCAGTTATTTCAGCCTGTAAGTGCTAAACAAGCAATGCAATGAAGTTTTAGACTCATAAATCAAAATCTGAGTCGCTTTTATTTTTAGCCAAAGGATGGCACTAGGTCTCCAAAATGATTACAAGAGGCGCATGAATACCTGCAAATAATTAATTACAAGCCATTTGATATTAAACAAGGTCATTCATTGCAAAATAACTAAAAATGTAGCACAATAGTGATTATCTTCTGGGGATCATAAATGTTTTTATCATAGGGCCTTTTTCTTCATCTATATAATTTTTAAGTTCATTCTGGTCAGGGTATACTCTGGGAATTATCAGCATTGGTACCAGATGTACTAGATTATGTAGCAGACCATCGATTAGACATTAAAAAGTTGATATTTTAGTCAAAACACAGTAAACCTTGATGTAGATGCTTTGTCGGGCCTCAGGGGAACCTTGATGTCTGTACCAAATTTCATTGCGATAGACACCAGTGATCATCCTTTGGGGAAATGTCATTACCATGCTTCATGTTAAGCCACCCAAGAGATGTAAATACGTTTCACTACATATATATATAACTCTTTTGAGCTCAGTGTGGTGTTCAAGCAAAATACTGGTTGTATACTGGGGACAAGTCAAACCAGCCCCAGCTGGTAAGATGTTTCAGTTCAAAACACAAATGTAAACCTAATCACCAAAGAATCACTTTAGGACTTATCCTGCAGACCATCAATATCTTTGTCCAGCTTTGTTGTTGTCTCTCTAAAAGAAGTAAAGACGCCAGCGCTAGAGGAAATGCTTTGGATATTTTTCCTCTGGTGAACACAGAAAGCTGCACCGGAAGATGTGGCAATTCACAAAAGAACTGTCAAATAATTCCACTAAAAACAAAAAAATGACAAACCTCATCACTAAAGAGTCAACAAAGGAAGGAGGGACTATCCTCCGAGGACCAAACATTTCTTTGTGTTCATCCATCCCTTATGATTAGGAGTGGCATCGTTCTAAAACCTTTGAGCTGATTCCGATACCAAAGGAAAATATGGGCGTATCCCCTGGGGACCCCTGATATCTGTACCAACCTTCATAGCAGTATATTTGAATTCAACACATAAATGAAAATGAAAAGGCAGCAACAACAACCTATCCAGTAATAACTGGAGTAGTAGTGGTAATATTGTGCTATGTAGATTAAAGATTTTGGTAATAGCAGGAAATTTAGGTTATATTCTCTGAGGACCAGAAACAGCTGTGGTTAAAAAAATAAATAAATCTAAAAAGCTGACACCACTACAGCTGAAACGATCCATTTATCAACCGGGCCTGGTGCTGGGTGTTGAGCTACGCCAGACTTAGTAATGGACAGCCAGTGTCGCCCATGAGAATGATGGCCCACTGCCCCTTTTATTAGTTGTTTCCAGAATGACATTAGTTTAGCTACTGAGGACCAACAGGCCCGGCAGGAACAGAAGAGTTTAGTGTCTCCGCCCCAGACTAACCCAAGGACAGAGAACATGCCAAGGTCACGGCAGGCTGAGACAGACAGGGCCACCATGGATCCTCCTCTGACCTCGGCATAGACTCTGTGGCGTACTGGTCAGGGTCAAGTGGACAAGGAGGATATTTATGGCCAGTTTTGGAGACAGCCTAAACAGCTTTATTGTCTCTGCAGGGGCCTCAGGCTGGACCACACTGCACAAATGCAGATTAATGATTGGGCCTCACTGTTGTTTGAGTGTCATAAATCCATATGAATAAGCAGATGCCCCCCTCGTGCACGGCTCTGTTGAGTGTCAAAATGCCACAGCACTGAAAAAAATCCTGCAGGCAAAACGCACACAAGACTGTGTAACAATCATCAATATTAATGTGAAGTGCAGCCATTTATATAAGTCAGGAATTAAAAAATATTCAAGCTTCAACTGATGATCATTTCCTTAAATTAAAGTTTTTAATTAAGCACTTTTTACAGAAAGCCACAAAGCGCTGTACACAAAAAGTAAAATAAATATGAGCATTAAGTGCCATAATAGCCAATGAAGAAAGATACGATAAGAAACAATAAAATAAACAAGTTGTTTTAAAATAAATAAATAATCTTGGGGTCATTTTTGAGCCATATATAGCCATATACTACACAGATTTTCTGCAGAATCTCTGAGGCAGACACTTGTTGGTTGACTCCTTTGAGCGTAGTGGGTATAATAAACACAAATACAGTCATTAAAAAAGTATTCCCGTATTAAAATGACCCCGCTTGGTTATTGTAGTTGTTGAAATAGCTTGGCCACTAGATTTATCTCTGCATAATATGACAATAAAAGGGCACAGGGATAGCCTTTAACCCTTTACCTGACACTGAATATTTCTTATATTTTTTAAATATTTTCCCCTTCAGACACTGCGCGACTGATCTGTTTGCTCCAATGTTGACTTAAAACATAAATTATAAGCACTTAATGACTGCTGTTATCCTCTAGTGCCATGGTTCCCCAATGACATCCAGGACTTGGACCGTTTTGCCAACCAGATCCTCAGTTATGGCTCCGAGCTGGACGCTGATCACCCGGTAAGGACCGACTCATCCACCGCCACATCCTGCCTCTGCGTGCGCATGTGAATGCACGTCCACTCACGCCCACGCGCTTGCTTATGAAAAGCAGTGGAGATGACAAGGCCGCACTCCGCTATCCATTCTAATGGAAACTATCTACACACACAAATTGATGTCATTGCTTTAATTGAGCCCCTGTAATTATAGATAATTGCTCCCTTTTGCCACTGACATTAAAGCAGAATGCATTCATCATAAGCTGAAAAACACTCTACAAAGGCTTCATTTGAATATGTATGTGCGTTTGGCCTTCCCAAAGGATTTCCACCTTTGATTTAGCTCTGAGTGGCTCGGCTGCAATCATGAGATCTAACATGGCTTTTATTTGTGTGTGTGTGTGTGTGTGTGTTGTCAGGGCTTCACAGATCCAGTATACAGAGCTCGCAGGAAGGAGTTTGCAGATATCGCCTACAACTACAGACAGTAACTACTCCTACTTAATATATTTATGCTCATAGAGACGTTATGGGCTGAGTTTGAGTAGTGGTGGGTTTAAAGGATCACCTAATCAGGAAGTCTTATTCACATGTTGGTCAAATGCTGCTGACAAATGATGAAGTGAACTTTCTCATTGGAATAAACCAATATGTTTTTAAAAAAGAGTTTACGGTGTAGATAATTTAAAAAATAAATAAATTTTAAGTTATACTGTAGTTTTAGAGTATATAGAGAGCATCGAAGTCCAAAACAAAAACACAGGTGAAGTAAAAGGGAAAAAAACAACAAAAAATATTTTTTTGTCCTTTTCTTTATAACATTCAGTCTTTCTTTGTAAAGTTTTGTTTTGTTGATTTTATTCACTTAATTTGTTGTAGACCTGCAGAGTTTTTTATGTTTTTATCTTTTGTGGTAAGGACATTGAGTCTACATGTACTGAAATGTGCTACGTAAGTAAAATTGACATTGACATATGAATCCAGTGATAAATTGTTTATAAGAAAGCTGTTACAAATTAAATTATTGCAATATTTCCTAAAGGAATTGCAATTTTTTTTATATATTAGATTATTAATAGTATCATATTATATTTTTTCAAAATTTCTAAATGTTGATTATATTATATAATTATTTATTATTTTTATTTAATTCTAATTTTTATTTTTGTACGGGTTCCACTTCTTAATTCTATCGGTTGTTTTTATTGTCTTTTTTGCCCTGACACAGCAATTACATAAAAAATTCTATATTTATTTATTTCATTAAAAAATATACTATATAATTATTTATATCATATATAATATATCATATTTATATATGATATATTACCACTATATCATATTTTAAATTATTTTAAGGGCTTATTTTTTATGTAGAAAAAATTACCACATTTATTTTTTGCTACCACTAAAAATCCTCCACGTCAGACATTAGAAAAACTCTACATATAGAACTACAGCCATAGTGAAGTTTTTATTGGCGTTGATGTAGACGCTCAAAACTCTTCTTGCGAAAACCTGCATAAATTTATTTTTTAGTAATGTTCACATATAACCAATAAAATGTCTAAAACACGGTTTTAGCTCGATCTTTAGTTGCTGAATGAGACTTACAGGAGCAGCAAGTAAAATAAAACAGATATTTTTCAAGCTAGAAAACAGGAATAATGAGCTGTGGCTCAAAGGTTTGTTGGGTTCAGGGAGACTTGGGAAAACATCCAGAGAAAAACTGATTAGATTTAAATATAGAAAACTTAAAGGTAAGTGTGGTGGTGTTAGTGTTTATCAGGGAAACATAACTTCTGTTGTGACCGCTGTTCCAGTGGCCAGTCCATTCCCATGGTGGAGTACACAGAGGAGGAGAAGGCCACCTGGGGCACGGTGTTCAGGGAGCTGAAGACTCTGTACCCGACTCATGCCTGCCGTGAACACAACCGCGTCTTCCCCCTGCTGGAGAAATACTGCGGCTACAGGCCAGACAATATCCCGCAGCTCGAGGACGTCTCCCGCTTCCTGCAGTGTAACTCCACACCTAAAAAAAACACTTGTTTTTATCACTCCGAGGTTAAAATGCAGACATTTGAAACACTATGTTTAATAATATAATGTATAAATGTTCACTAATAAAAAGCTGCCTAATTACTGCCTATTGATGGCAACAAAGCTGCTATAATATGTAAATTCTCTTCTAATGATTGATAGAAATAGACAATCTCTTCCTGTTATGAGTCACGCAACATCACACAGTCCATGAAAACCAATGCATGAGTCATCATTCATTTCATTTGGCTGTACAGACCCCCACTTCCTCTTCCTCCCTCCCATCCATGCATGCTCTTATTCAACACAAGCAACAAAATGCTCACTGTCTCATCTCTTTCATCTCCCCACCGCTCTCCTGCAGCATGCACAGGTTTCCGGCTTCGCCCCGTAGCCGGCCTGCTCTCGTCCCGCGACTTCCTGGCTGGACTCGCGTTCCGCGTCTTCCATTCCACGCAGTACATTCGCCACGGCTCCAAGCCCACGTACACACCTGAGCCGTGAGTGTCTCAATGTATAAAGCTAATAAAAAATTACAGGTGAAGTAAAATCTTCCTTAGCGCAAGGAAGTAAAGATTTCTGAATTAAAGAGCAAATTGTGTTTCTAATCCAGGGATATCTGCCACGAGCTCCTGGGACACGTTCCTCTGTTTGCTGATCCAAGCTTTGCGCAGTTCTCACAGGTAACATTAAAGAGGACAATTAACACTTACTTTTTACCTTTTCTATTATTCAGATTAGACCAAGAGTGATATGAATTCCTGTGGTGAGGCAAAAAGATAGCACAAAAGTGACAAATCTCAGTTTTAGCAGTTTATCCTGGCCTTGTCTGACACCCTTAGCAGCTCCTCTTAACCCATGTGCTTTGATCCCACACAGGAAATTGGCCTTGCATCTCTCGGAGCCCCGGACGAGTACATTGAGAAACTTGCTACCGTGAGTACTGTGTACAAGACAAACAGTCGTAATAGATATGAGCCTCTAATTACAAAAGATTGGATCAGTCTAGACCACATTAAATAACCTGTTTCTTAATCTAACAGACTATTCTGACATGTCGCTGCAGGGTAAACACAGGTTTAATTAATAACATTAATTACAGTCCTCTTTGCTTTATAGAGCCTTTGGATTGTAAATATAAGAATTGCATTTTGTCCGTGACACATGTTTACCTTGTTATGACATGGAAAAAACAACTGCCTCATTGTTGGAGCATCATTGTCTCTAAATGCACAAATTGGTCAAGACAATTAGTAATAAGTATTGAATTAGTATTAAGGCTTTCTGCTGATAAAGTAGTATATATGTCTAGAAATATCAAGACATATATGCTGCTAAACACATTTATTGCAACTCTTTCAGTACCTCCAAAATAATACTGAATAAATTTTTTAAAAGTTTATTATTAATATAATATCTGTATTTAATATTCCTATTTTTAAATACTCTATGTAAAACAAGAGATAAAAATGTGATTTAAATCTGAGAGTTTATTTGATATTTTGTTTATCAGAAGCAAACCTTAAGAATCTTAATGACAATTTATATTTTTGTCTTACATATATAAATATAAAAAGGAATTTAAAAAAGAGTGGAGAAATATTAAGAGAATAATAAAAAATAAAATAAAATATTTAAAAAATAATAAAATAAAAGGATAAAGAGAACATTAAATAAAAGAAGTAAAGATGAATGTTAAAGAAGGGAATAAAAATGAAGGAAAATGGAAAATATAGAAAAATGAATACAATAAAAAGAGAAATAGAAATTAAAAATAACATAAAAATAGTATAAAATAAAACATATACAAATAATTATTTAAAAATGAAAATGATTGGGCTGATTTCACATTGTAGGATCCAACTAGAACTTACTTTACACAGTATAAAAATGCAATTTTTATGTTATCATATTGCTTAAAATAAGATCTTTTTTCCTCAGATTTCCTCTGAAACCCAAAGCTTCCTTATTTTTTTACTGCTTGTGGTGCGTAAGTCACTTTTCATGACCCAGGTGTGTGTCCCTCAGGTGTACTGGTTCACCGTGGAGTTTGGCCTCTGTAAGCAGGGCTCCGAGATCAAAGCTTATGGAGCCGGCTTGCTGTCTTCATTTGGAGAGCTGGAGGTAAGAGAAGGCCGAGTCACAGCGATGAAGCACCTCCACAAACATTTTGCTTTCTGTACATTACTTTTTATAACACATTTGCCTTATTGCACAACAGCAGGCAGTGGGTTAGTGGTTCACTCAGGTCCAGGTTTAATGTGTCACTGGGGGAGTTGCTCAGCAGGGCAGTAGTGAAGTGGTTCAGTGGGTAAGCACTCAGGTGGGGGCAAAGACTTGCTATCGAGGTCATGAGTTACATCAGCTGCTGTCAGCAGAGGATGTCCACTCAAGTCAGCAGAGTCTTAAATCATGCCGCACTTCCCGTTTACAGACAAGAATAGAGATGCTCATTGAGAAAATAAAACAGTGAAAAGAAAAAAATGCTTTCTTTCAGTACTCTCTAACAGAAAAGCCCAAACTTCTGCCTTTCGACCCCGAGAAGACGAGCGTCCAGAAGTACCCTATCACAGAGTACCAGCCGGTTTACTTTGTGGCAGAGAGCTTTGAAGATGCCAAAGAGAAAGTCAGGTAGGACAATTTTTATTTTTTTTAGTTTTACAATGCATCCGAGTCTTTAATCATTCATCTCTCACTCTCTCTGCAGGAAATTTGCAGGCACGATCCCCAGGCCTTTCTCAGTGCGCTACAACCCCTACACCCAGAGCATCGAAGTGCTGGACAACACCCAGCAGCTCAGGAACCTGGCAGACAGTATCAACAGTAAGCAGCTTTGGTCAAATTACTTATGACTAGTCGTCTGGAAATATCAAATAATAGATGTCTGAACTTGAATGAATGTTTGACTTTGAGTGCCTCAGATTTAAACACCAAGCATAGTGTGGATTTGTTATGTACAGTGGCCCCTAGAGACAAAGCACATACAAACTCCAAAACACAATGGAAGTGCTCCAGGACACTAGGCCTGCCCCTAGTGTCCTTGTACGTGTTTTGTCTCTAGGGGCCACCGTAGGGTTATGACACCCAGCTGCAACATAAAGCTGAGACCAAGTTTAAAGAGACAAAGTCAAAAGTGAAAAGAATAAGCAGCCGTGAGAGCTGCTGTGGAAATTTAGAACAGCGAAGCCGAGGTATTACCCACGGACTCTTGCATTTAAGGTGGTCAGTTCAAGTGCAGAGGGGTGTAAGGGTTCATCACTCTATAGTCGGCACAGCAGGATCTTAGCAAGCCATCTGTGTTGGATGTAACAGGGCTATTTTTGTCTAATCGCCTGCTTATGAAATTCTATTGCCACGTTCCTCCTGTTAGAAGGAAATAAATGATGGTCCTGGGTTGTTGTGATGATATGGAGCTTTGGCTAGACCTGAACACAACCATACAATCAGCCAAAGGACCACAGACCTGGATGTATACACTCAAAGGACTAATCAGGGAAATGCATGCAGCGTGAGACACAGGTGAAAATAATCAAGACAATGAAACGGTCAGGAAGTGGAACCAAAACAAGACCCGGGAGAAAACCGTCAAAGTACAGTAGAAACAACAGAAACAACCCAAACAACGCAGGCTTTTCTCACTTCTCCAGTTTTTACCTCCTCGTCTCCTCCGTCCTAGAATAGAATAAAATAGAATGTTTATTGTTAAATGTTTATATAAAGATGTATTTATTTTCACGTGTACAGCGGTAATTAGGTGCAATTTGAACACTATATAAAAACACTATATAAAAACCATTAAGTATATGAAAATATGTTAGACATAAAAATAAGTAAAAGATAAAAAGTAATCTTTCTCCAATCTTTCTCCGATATTACAGCATTTATTGCTTGTACTGCTCTGGGATAGAAACTGTTTTTCAGTCAGTTTGTCTTCATTTTACTTGTTCTGTACTGTCAGCCTGACGGTAACAGCCAAACACTCGCTGAACGTGGTGATGGATCCATTGCGATAAGATTAACCTCTTTGAGACAACAGGAACTACCTAATCCTCCAGACATAGGAGGGGGCATCCAGTAAATTATAGGACTGTGTGGATGTTGCAGCAGAAACATAGAAACAATATGTTAATAAGATCTCTGTGGAGCTGTGGTAGAAGGACACTAATGGTCTCTGAGGGATAATCTTCCTGAGGGTCCTCAGGAAGTAAAATCACCAGCTCTGTGGTGTTTTTACACACTAAGGTAGTGTTATACCTTCAGTGTGTAAAAGTAGGCAGCGTGGCACACAGTATGGTGGGATGACTCTTTAAAGAGCTCGTGTGTGCAATTAAAAAAATACTCCACCATATTGTGAATGTAATTAAAAGCCATAAATAAATAAAATCCATAAATATGAAAGCATGCGATGAGCATTAATATACAGCAGTAGTTGTTCCTCTGACTTTTCTATTTTCTTCTGTTTCAGGTGAGATGGGGAAATTGTGCGAAGCCCTGCGGAAGCTGGAATAACAGGACAGGAGATCAGACTTGGAGAACCCTCCTGAGAATTTCTTCTTGGCTTCTTTAAACGTCATGCTTAGAGATTCGACTTCTTTGTATTAAAACACATACGCAAGTCAGATAGTGACCATATTCTTATAATTCAGGTAGTAGGAAACCTGAAATCCTGTTACTTATGGAGAATAGTAAGATTATAACCTCATAAATGTTACGTGAAGAATAGCTTTTCAAAATAAGAGCACTGTATAATAAACATTTCTTTGTTGGCTATCTGCATTAATCAGGTTGTTATGCTTGTCAAAATGACAGGAGGATTTCTGTTATTATATTTCATTTAATCTGGATTAATTAAATGTTTTGTATATGCATGACAGTTTATAATAAATATCTCTTCACTCTGACTTTACTTCCTGTGTCTACTGTCAGCTAATATTCCTCTACATTAATGTAGTGAGGGGAAATAACTAATGCCCACTTGGGGCTGGCTTCATAGACTCCAGCTCTAGCAAAGAATAATGTTGTCCTCTTTGGATAGTTTTACCTTCTGTATTGCTAATATTGTCACTTAGCACCAGAGCAAGCTCAAAGTATAATGGGGGCCTTAAATGTTGAGATGTGCTGTGCCCCCCAGCACCATTTTAAAAATCCTGTTTAGGACTAATTAGCAGCTATCTGTGCCTATGAGACGAACCTGTACAGTTCATGGATTTAGCTCTTAGCGCTTCACCTTTCTTCCAAATATGGTTGCTTCTGGCTATCACTTCTCCATCTTTAATATACAGTCTTTGGTCTGACGGAACAGGCTGCAAAGCATTCTGGGTGCTATAGGATATTTTTTTGGAACAGCTGGAACCAACAAACGTCTCTCTCTCTTGTACACCACCAGTTCAGTGAATAAAATAAAGGGTAATTTACTTATAAATCCATCTTTTAGGTCAGCTGGAGCATTATTAGTAAGGCTGATTAGTGTGCTCTTTTCCTTTTATGGAGTAATTTCAACATAAAGCTGAGGTGAGGTTATGTTTACCTCACTGTTGTCTTCTTTACCTGCAGTCTAGATGTAATCTTCACAGCTCTGCAGTAAATCTTGTCCTATCAGAGCTGTTCCTGTAGCTGGACCCAAAACACAATACAATAAGAAGCGAACATAATAATCTTCATAGTATGATTTTCTATTTATATCCAAGACTGTGTAACGTTTACGTAACCCTTAATGGTTTTGGCTGAGTGCACCTGAAGCGTCCCCTCCTGATATTTGTGCCCCATAAATAGAAAAAAAGCCGTGACGCAAAGCAGGCCTCCAAGGAGCTCATCTCCATACAGCCTCCAGAGAAGAGGAGGCTATTTAAACCTGTCCGAGCTCTCAGCTCCAGCAGAGATGAAGACGGACGGTGTGGTGCAGACCTTCAGCGGGAGGAAGCAGAGTCTGATCGAGGACGCGCGCCGGGAGCGCGGAAGCGCCGGCGGCGGCGGCGGCTCGGCGGCCTCCCCGGGGCCCTCCAGGTACGGAGACGGCTTCGTGTTTGAGGAGAAGGACGGCAGGGTGACAGTGAACGTCCTGTTCGCCCTCAGCAGCGAGAAAAACGCGGGCTTCTTCAAAACGGGGAAAATATTTGAGGTGAGCCTGAGACTGAGGTGTGGAAGCACTTCATTAAATACACTCGTGTGACGATTTTGTAAATTACATGTAAATTTTAAAAAGGGAAAAAATTTCATTGTCAAGCATGTATTAAACGCTCTTATTAAAATCATGCAACAGAGGTATTTTTCAGTAAATGAAGTCAGATATCACCATTAAATTTCCTCAGTTCTTTTAAGGACTGATGATTTTGTGAAATGTAATAATGCATTAAATATATAAATATGCAATAATTCGCACATTTACAGAACAGAAATCTGAAATTTGATTAAAGCCAGGTTCAAATGTCTTGCTTTTTTTTTTTTTTTTTTGCTTTGTTGACACTTGTACTTTGATACCTTTATAAATTAGAAAAAACTACAGAGAGCCAGGAGCAAAGCATATTTTTCCACATTTCATGGTGTGCAGAATCCCTTACGATAAAACTTTCAGAAAACTCAGAATTACTGCAAAGTTTAAAGCTGGTGTTACTGAAGAGGGAATTTCTGGATAAAAGGAATGTCAATTAGGAAGGAAAAGAATCTTATTTTTTTCTCCTGGGTAATGGAAAACAAACAAACAAACAAACAAACAAAACAATGAATTTGTGTTTGGTAAGTGAAGATTTATTTGGTGTGGGTGATTTGTCTTGAGCAGCCTGTGGAGCTCATGGAATGAGTGACAAATAAAAAGATTTTGTCATATTTATGAGGTAAAGCTGAGGACCAGCATCAGAAATGGAAGAAAAAGCTGAAGGAAAAGCAGAAAAATGACATCTTTGTACTTTTTAAAATATCTTGCAGACATTTGAAGCCAAGCTCCTTCACATCGAGAGCCGAGCGGGGAGGAAGTGTAAGAACAGCACAATGGACCTGGAGTTCTTCATGAAGTGTGAAGTTCACAGCTCAGACCTGGACGTGTTCGTCAACTCACTGAAGAGAGTGGCCGACGACGTTCGCTGCATGCCAGAAGAAAAGGGCAAGTGTCCGATCATTGATTCACCCCGATGCTTTTATCATGTTAGCACAGGACTCATTAACCACTGCATGCAATAGCAGCCAATCAGACGGATGGCAGGAGCACTAATTAGTTTGTTTGCACTCGACCACAGTGCCCTGGTTTCCCCGACAGATAAAAGACCTCGACAGATGCAACATGTTGATCACCAAATTTGATCCGGACATGGACCACGACCATCCGGTGAGTGATTACGCATCTGCTCCTAAATGAAAGACAAAATAAAGGCAAAATAGAGCATAATGATCATTATTCATTTATTGCAGGGATACAATGATCCTGAATACAGAAAGAGACGAACCGTCATCTCTGAGCTGGCCTTCAGATACAAACAGTGAGTCCCTCTACGTTGATGATGTAGGCGTCTGAAAAAGTCTCATTTGGCATTACTGGGTTAAAAGCTTTAGTCTAAAACAGTTGAAAAGTTTGAAATGTGCAGCTGAAATGATGCATAGGCTGGTAGAATTGTTAGCTGCAGCAGAACAAAGAAAGAAGTCATCAGAAAAACACCAGATCAGATGCTGCAACCCGCAGGTGAAGCTATGAATAAAAAGCTGGACGTTTTTAACTCTATAGCGCCCCCTACTGAACACCTGGACTGTCTCCACTAGTAATGTCTTATCTATTCTGTGCAGATTATTGCTTTGACTTCAGGATATTTCACTTTAAATTTTAATGCCATAGTTTCCTTATTTTTATATATATCTTACATTTATATCTTTCTGGGTTAACTGGTCCTGTGAATGCAGTCAGATCCAGTTTAAAAATAGTTTATTGAACATATTATTGAACACGTGATGTTTATGAATATCCTGCAGGGGGGACCCGCTACCTGTGGTGGAGTACACAGCAGAGGAGATATCTACATGGTGAGACAGCCCAGCCTGCACAGTCATGGCTGTAGATGCACTGTGGAGGGGGCGATTACATCACAGTGATGCTCTGGTATGGTTGTGTTTAAAGGAGGCAGGTCTACCAGCAGCTGAGGAGTATTTACCCGAGTCTGGCCTGCAAACAGTTCCTGGACGGCCTGCAGCAGCTGGAGAAAGAGTGCGGCTATGGAGAGGACCGTATCCCCCAACTACAAGAGGTGTCGGCCTTCCTGAAAGGTGACACACTTAAAAATTAGAATCTGAACAGATTTTAACTGAGACAAGTTTTAAAAGTCTCTAAAAGACGAAATTATACATATAAAGAAGAGAAGTAGTGTTTAAGACATAGGTGTCAAACTCTGGCCCGTGGGCCAAATTTGGCCCGCAGCCTAATTGCATTTGGCCCGCGAGGCCATACCAAATCACTATTAGAGCTGACCTACTGGTATTATACAGCTAATATATGTATTGTTTAGTATTAAGCTTTGCTTGTTCCATATTCAATTTTTCAGCAAAACTTGTTTGAGTCCATAAGAAAAGATTCATTCTTATATCTGGAGGAAGATTTTTTTTTTCAATAAATATTAACGTTAGCCCGCGACTTTGTTCCAGTTTTGAATTTTGGCCCACTGTGTATTTGAGTTTGACACCCCTGGTTTAAGATATCACTCTTTTAAAGTGTATTAAAAAGTTCTTCACTTCTTCAAACAACTTTTTATTTTCTTGGCTATTTTCTTTCATTAGTTAGGTTTCATTTGGACACATAAACAGATGAAAAGTGATCGTTCCGATGTTTTTTAAGTGTCACAGGTACTGATGTGTCTTTTGATGCATTACAAGTGGGGAGTCTGGGATGACAGTGCTTGTCTTAATGCTGTTTTTGTGTTAATTAAAACTACTTCTTGTGACAACAAGGAGTGAAATGAAGTAAAGACGCAGAAAGAGAAGATACCAAAACGGACAGTTTATTTTCTTCTCTTTTTTTCTGGTTAAATTCAGAGAGAACTGGTTTCCAGCTGCGCCCAGTAGCCGGCCTTCTGTCAGCCCGAGACTTCCTCGCCAGTTTGGCCTTCAGGGTGTTTCAGTGCACGCAGTACATCCGACACTCCTCTGCGCCCATGCACTCCCCTGAGCCGTGAGTTCTTAGTAAGACCTGAACTGTTTCTTTATGCTCTCGGCTGATTTTACTTTGATAATAAAGATCACACCGCTCCCACAGAGACTGCTGCCACGAGCTGCTTGGCCATATCCCCATGCTGGCAGATAAGGAATTCGCCCAGTTTTCACAGGTGACTGAACTGTGAGCTTGTTTTTGTTCTTTGTGTGACCATTAAAAAACTATGAATTAATAAACTTGGATGTTTTCAGGAGATTGGACTTGCCTCACTCGGGGCTTCTGATGAGGACATTGAGAAACTGTCAACGGTACGATTCTCAGCCTCAGAAATAGAACATGTAAACGCAAATGAGTGATTTTTAACACATCTTCTCTCTCTGCAGTTTAATGGCCTTCAGTGCCATCTAGTGGTAAACACCTTTAACCAACCCTTTTTTTGCACTCTGCAGTTATACTGGTTCACTGTGGAGTTTGGCCTCTGCAAGCAGAACGGGGCAGTAAAGGCTTACGGCGCTGGACTTCTGTCCTCCTACGGAGAGCTTGTGGTGAGTTTCCTCACACACAGATGTCCTCTGTTTCTGCATTTACCTGCTGTGCTGTCTGACACTGCTGGTGACCTGTGTCTCCAGTACGCTCTGTCCAACGAGCCCGAGTACAAGCCATTCGCCCCGGAGGAGACTGCGGTCCAGCCGTACCAGGACCAAACCTACCAGCCGGTTTACTTTGTGTCTGAGAGCTTTGAGGATGCAAAGATGAAGCTGAGGTATAAGCAAAATATTTAAATCCACATAGAAACCCTCATCAAACGTTCATGGAGGTCCCCACTTTTTTTTAGTCTATTATATATCCTATATCCTATATATATTATATATTGTTGTCTTCTTTTTTGCATGATGTACATAGAAAAGATGGACATAGCTACAGTGACATCACCCTTCATTAATGAGGGTTTTGAAGTCTCACCTCTGGTGCTTTTGAACTAGAAGTAACAACATTTGAATGAGAGGTTGGAGTTAGAGCTGCCAACTATCTGCTAGGCTTCACCTCCACTAGTTGAACTCACTAGGTGGACCTCTCTACTGTGTCTCTGCTTCTCTAGGGAGCATTTTTAGGGGAATTATCTGACTAATAATATGTCCTGCTGTGAGGTGTAGACCATCCAAATGTTTGTGCTTCAGTTTGAGTGAAATTCCAGTATTTAATTTGTTTGTCACTTGCACTGATTAGCAGATATCTGTGCCTGTGAGTGGCACCTGTACAGTTTAGCTCACTCTTGTCCAAATATGCTCCCTTCTGGCTCTAAAAAAAAAACCAAGCCAATGTGTCGAGTCACACGTGATCACCAACCGCTGGAGTTTAACTTGTTAACTGCCACTTTGGTCATGTGACAATCAGAGTCACACAGACATAGAAACTGATCTGCAACCATCTGGCAACCACCAATCATGAAGGAAAATTAGTATTCTGATTGGTTGTTGGAGGTTAATGGTAGTTGCTGGGAAAATAATTGCCAAAGTGCCAGTCACACAGGGCTACAGACGAGTCACTGACCCTCTGACAACCACCTGTTGGGAGTGTGGCCCACAAAAAGGCCAACCACTATACTGAGATTTAAGTAAACACTGCAGTCAAAAATGCAGAGCACAAGCAGTTTTATTGGTTATGTAAATATGCAGGAAATGCAAATAAATAAATGCAAATAGATAACGATGAAAAACTACAGGCAACCATGGCAACCTGCTAGCAACCAAAGAAATTACTAGGAGGTTTTTGGTGCAGCACCATCTTTGCAACCAATTTCATCCAGTGAGTGCCAGAAATTACCACTGCTAACAACACTACAGTATACGTTTCCATAGCAACCTATATCACATCTAGTATGGTAGACAATTCTACCAGTGGGCATGACATTGCGTGAAAAATCAGACAGTCTTCGGTACTACAGTTGATCTCAGTAGAATCGCTCTTTATTATACCCAGTAGAAAATCTCCAAAGTGATTCCCAGACATGTCTGGTCAGTTAAACGTTGTTCTCTTTCTAATATTTGTCTTCAATTTGTTGTATGTGCATAGGAAATACTCTGCAAACATCAAGCGCCCCTTCACAGTCCGCTATGACCCCTTCACCTGCAGCGTGGAGGTCCTGGATCAACCCAGTAAAATCCAAAACGCCCTGAGCCAGATGAGGGAGGACCTCAAGACCCTGCACAGCGCCCTGGAGAAGCTCAGCTCGTCTTAAGACCGGCGGAGACATTTGTATAAGATTTCTCCTCCTTATGTAGTGAGGTTTGTAAGGCTCCACTGGGCCATTTAACTGTGTGTATAAAGTAGACCATGTAAAAAGATAATAAATGTTTATTTTCATGAAGAACTCTTTGTTGTTTTACATTTAAAGATAAAAAAAAATGTGCCGCAGAGGGGGTTCGATGTTTGTCAGCAGGACTAATCGAAGGCAAAGGCTGAACCACTACAATACAGGGCTCCCAGACCATTTTCTAGCTTTTAATTCCAAACCGACTATTTCCATTTGGAAAATTCTTGGAAGTCATTTATCTTCACGTGTTATTAAGCAAAGGGAAGGAGCTAATTATGAATGATTTAAGTATCGTGTTCCCTCTTCTGGTCAAGGCCAGAGCCAGCACTGAGGCCCAACACGTCAGCAGGGCCAGGTCGCCGGGACCTCACAGCCGACCACAGCACGGTCCGCAGGGCTGCGCTGCTGACAGACGCTCTTCTCTCTTTATTTCTCTTTGGAGAATTTGGCCTTCGGGGTTTTTGATAGACGTCCAGCGTTTTGATCTCCACACGGGCGACAATGCATATCAAAGCCGTGCACGTCAAAGCTTCCCCTTGAGAAGACAAATCATCTCCATCTGCAGGATTCATAAAGCATCACCAGCATCAAGACGGTGGCTGGCAAAAGCCTCGCGCCGGCCACCTTGTGTTGGGAAGCTTTCCCTTCCCATAATTCCACTGTGCAGTAAATCAAGCCTCCCTGGGAAAAGCTTGTGTTTGCAGAGGAGAAAAAATTGTGTGCAAAAAGAGAGGGCTGGGGGGGGGAAGAGTAATCTGCTGCTTTTGAAAGTGTGCAGCAACGCACACACGAGCACTCTCCAACCAAATGTTTCACACTTTATAATTTCTCGTAACCCGGCGACCAGCAGAAGGGATCCAATGAGATTCTTGCGCTTTGCTTACTCGCCACAAATCCCAAATGCTGTGTCATCCCTGTATCATCTAACCATGAGTGTTTCCGTTATTGATGTCAGGGCCATCTCATCCCTATGCTGGCTCGGTTGCTTCTGAAATCAGGGTCAGGAGGTTCACTGCGTCCTCAGTAAGATACTCTGTGAGGCACATTAAAAGTCCATCCCAGTCCTCATGGGTCCGTTTTGCACTAATGCACCTCAATGGACCTCAAGGTAAATATGTGCACCTTTTTTCTCCCTAAAAAGGTACACAGGTCATGAACCACCCTTTATTTTGCCAGGAAAATTGGGAAATAGCTGCAGGGATTTATTGAAATCTGCGCTAACATACAAGTAGTACAGTATACAAAGCACAAAATAGTTTTTTTCTTTTTTCTTACAATCACATGACCACCTTTATTCTTCAACACAGCCTGAACTGAAGGCAGCCTTCTTTGAATTTCTTTAAGTAGTCTTCAGGAATAGTTCTCCAGTGTCTTGAAGGACATTTAAAGCTCTTCTTTGGATGCTGTCTGCCTTTAGATGATCCCACACTGCTTCAGTAATGTTGAAGTTGTGTGTTTTTCTATCCAGGGATGGTTTTGCTGCATTGGCAGTGTTTGGGATCATTGCTGTCAAACTTTCCAGATGGTATTGCATGGTGGATTAAAAATAAAAAAATTGATAGTTTTCTGTGACAAGATCTCCAACACGGCTGGCTGAAATGGAAACCAAACCATGACAGAGCCTCCGCCGTGTTTTACAGATGGCTGTAGACCGTTGGACTGCTCTCCTGACCTCCTCTGTATGACAATTTGAACCAACAATTTTCACATTTAAATTCATTCAATTCAATTCAATTTTATTTATACAGTGCCAAATCACAACAACAGTCGCCTCAAGGCTCTTCATCACTCCATCAGGCCAGTTCTTGTGTAAGTTTGTATACCTCACCCTTTTCTCCCCATTAACAGCCACCCTTACTCTGATGAGGCGTCAGTGAACAGCAGATGGATCAGATGAATGTATAATGTATATGTCTCACAAAATCCCACATCTCTCTGATCTTTTTTCCTTTTTCTTGAGGATGTAACTTTCAGATACTGTTCTTCTGCTTCTTCTTCTTCTATACAGACATGGATAGGTTAACTGGTGATTCATGGATCTAGGAGCTCATGTCATAGTGGACAGTATTAGTAGACCAGTATGGTCGAGTATGAAGGAATCATTCTAAAATACATATCTATACGAACTTGTCACCAGAGGTTCAAGACCAGTCACATTACATAAGGTACAAACTTTGGGGTACAGTAACTAAAAGGGTAACCTGATGGTGAGGGTCCTCTAGGTTGTAGCAAGTTTCTTCTCTTTTATTCGAGTGGTACATCGTCTACACAGAAGACCGCCCCCCCTTCCACAGTTTCTCATCACTATTAGTCATGGTCTATGGTGTGTACTCAAGTAGTAAAATGACATTAATTGATCAATTATAATGTATGTGTCTCACAAAATCCCACATCTGGATGTGCCCACAACACTGCCCCAGTCAGAAGGTGTTGTAAGAGTATTTCATGAATTAAATACTCTTAAAAAGTCACCTGGGAAAGCCTTATAGATAAACAGATAAATAAAAGGCATAGTTAAACATTTTAAGAGACATTTTTTCTGAGTCACACCAATATACCTGTGTGTGAAGAGCTGAAGTCAGGTGAGAGAAAGCAAAGCAAAACAACACACCTCTGAAGCTGATTAGCGGTTCCTTTTTTGTTCACTTCAGTTAGTTAATATGTTAAACACTGACAAACATCTGCCAGCCATCATTAGGTGAAGCCCTGGAAGCATCTGCAACATCTGGAATTCAAGCAAAGTCAACCTTAGAGAAGTGTGAGGGTTTTACAGCAGCTTCACGGACGCTGAAGTTAAACAGAGAGAACAAGAGACAGAACAGAAGTAAGGAAATAAGACACTCATCGGTGATTGGCTGGGCTTACCTGGAAGACCAGGATGGCCTGGCACAGGACTCCAGCTTATGGTAAATTTATGATGGAGAAGGAAAATTCAGTGTGATCTCAGGCAGTCAGTTGAATTTGTCTTTCCAGCTCCATTGCAGCAATACGCAACTACTGCACGGTATTAACTTTTTGTCCTGTGTTAAAATATCTAACTAAGCAGAATTAAAAAGCACATTTACAGCCTGGCACAGCAGCTCCAGAGGCTGCTGGCACCGATTCTCAAAGCCAAAGTCATATTATTTCAAATACAGCCCAGTTGGGTCCAAATATATGGATTTTCAGAACAGTTAAATTAATGAGTAAGATCAGATTTAATAAATTACTTACTCATTATTAGATGATGAACAGTCAGAGGCGTCCCAGTTTTTCTGTTTGGTTTATCCATCCATCCTTCCTTTCTCTTCCACTTATCCTTATTAGGGTCATGGGTGGGCTACCCCAGCTGCCATAGAGCGAGAGGCAGGGTTCACCCTGGACAGGTCACCAATGTGAAGCAGGGCTAACACAGACAGATGACAACCATTCATACCCACATAGTTAACTCCTCCCAGCAAATGATGCTACCAGGCTAAGGGTCCAGCTGATGCCAGTGGATGGGTAGGTGGTTTTAAGTATTCCTGGGCCTTTGACAGTCATCTAACCTCTCAGTGCCATTTCTGTTTCCGTTGTCCTTTATTCAGGCTCTGAAGAGACCACTCCCATCAGGACAGAAATGTTTCACCTCAGAACAGTTTTTTTTTTTGTTTGATTTCAGATGATGAGGTGTCAAGGTTCAGTTTGTCCTTTAATTCCTCCCCCTACTCTACGATCCTGATACCTGCAGCTGCTTTGAGTAAAATCAGAAGTGCAAAAGCACCCAGCTGAGTTTGCTCTTTCGTTCAAATGTGCTCATAAAACTTTAAATCGGGCGCAGGTACAATATAGACCTTATAAAAGGCTAAACCGTTGACACACAGCTTCCATAAAGTGCATACCGGCTGCATGAACATTTCAGATGATGAGCCAACACCACCCTAAAGAAGTGATGGGACCCTTTTTCACTGACTCTTTCTCCTTACTCCATCAAGATCAGCATAATCGCTTCATTCTGGGAAAGCATCGCAAACAAACCAGGCCAACCACAAGATTAAATCAAACACCAGCCTCAAAGAGCTCTAATCTCTCTCTTTGTTTCCCGCCCTATCATGCTCCTCATTATTTTTATTTTGCTCTCTTTGTGTTGAGCCCCCGGCTTAAAGTTGGCAGGGCTGCAGAAGAATTATCTGAGGGCGGGAGATTAGAAAGAAGTTTGTGAGGATTTGAAGACGGCCTGATCTCGCTTTCATCCGTTTCACAGTTTGTTATTAGTCCACACAGCACCGCCACCGCAAGAGATCAAGCTTCATTCAGGTTACATCAAAAGGTAACGCCGGGGTCATCTGAGTGACATCTGAGGACGTGCTTTCAGCAAAGAGAAGTCCACACAGCTCATGAACAAGATTAAGCCTCCCTGCTGTTCTGCCAGGCAGCCATCAGATGGCGACCTTGAGTCACAGGATTTGTAAACCCGCTCAGGATTATGACTCGTGTTTGTGATTGCAGCAGGCGGAGTGTGCACACATGAAAGGCCGTCTTAAACCACTAGTTTACCCTTCTTTACAGGACTACTCTCGGTCTATTACTGACTTACATATGTGACATGAGTAAAGGAAGTCAGTTCCTTTCAAAAAGAAGCCAGCCCTGAATTGGAAAGAGGCTTCAAACTTAATTAAAAAAAAATCTACTAAATCGTATGCACTGTCTCACTAAATGGCCTTGAAGTAATTTTAAAACATCTGAGACCCTTATTTCAGGCTGTAAATGTAGACGCCTGAGCATTGCTACCCCCCCGTTTGGTCCAAGACAATTGTGACAACTTTTTCTCATGCTTTTGGGTGCCTGAAATGAAAAGGAGGCATTTGTGACGATGAAGATGGGAGTGAAAGCGTACGAGTGGGAAGGAGAAGAGTCCAGGCAGGGTTGAGTGATTTGTGACAGAAAGACAAGGTTCACAAGATAGTAGTGACACCTGCTATGATGTGCCTTTTGGAGATGGTGGCACTGATAAAAAGACAAAGAGGCCAAGCTTTAGATGTTAAGATCTTCATTGGGAGTGATCAGAATGGACAGAGTTAGTAGATCAGAGGGAACCGTTTGCAGACAAAGTAAGAGGGGCAAGGCTGACATGTGCATAGGAGGGATGGTGGATATGCTGGACAAAGGATGCTGAAGATGGAGGTGCCAGGGAGGAGGCAAGGAGGAAGGCCACAGAGAAGATTTAGTGAAGGAGGACACGCACAGGATTGGTGTGACAGAGGATGGTGGGGATAGAGTGAGATGGAAGCAGATGATCTGTTGCTGCCATGACCACAAAAGGGAGAAGCTGAAGAAAGAAGCAGAAGTCTCTTTATTTACTTCATATTTGCAGTATTTGTGTGTATTACTGAGCCATATTGGCCATGACATCAAAAGAGTTGCGTTTTCCTGAATAACAACAGTTAAATGAATAAAAAATTTAAGTACAAATACATTTTTCAAAGATCTGAAAAAAAAAAAATCTATCTTATTAATAATGAGGTAAACATGATCGTGTATTAAAAGTGAACGTTTTAGAGAAGCTGCTTTGTGGGTTGGAGTTCAAAATAATGTAACCTGATATGTTTGCAGCGGGTTCAGAAACACCCCTGAAAACCATCATTGGTGCACACAGTTCACCCCTGCATCCACAAACTCTGCAAACCCAGCAAATATAAAGCAGACACGAATAAAATCCAGAAACGCTACTGCCCAGACTGTTTCAGAGGCCATTAGTGAACAGGATATAGATAATGAAGGATATGTGCAGGTATCACAGAGCTTGCTTACTTTGTGAGATGATGCCAAATCGCTTTGTGCACGTACTCTGACAGCACGGCTCTGCACTGAGAGAGCCCGAGCGCCAAACTGGCCTGTCTCCAGTCCAAACTTGTCCTCCATTAAAGATATTTGGCACGTTATGATACAAACATATAACAAAAGGAGGCCCGAACTGCTGAGCAGCTGAACTTGTTAAAGTAAGACGTGATGCAACACAGTGGGAAGGTGACACTACTCGGCTTCGATCTTTTTATACGTCGGCTTTGCAGAATATTCAGTTTAACGCAGGCTTTAAATGATTTTCAAATCATTTTGTTTTTATTTGCATTTCACACAGCCTCTCCACTTTTTTTTGGAATCGGTCTTGTATACGCAGCTGCTCCAACACCGCTCGCACCTAAAGCACAGCAAAACCCAGAGAGCTGCGACCACATTGGACTTGTTCAAACAAAAAAAGTGGACCGGGAGAGCAGTAGCATGTTATGCTTTGTGGATGGTGGTCAGCGCCTCCTGTCCAAGAAATATAGGAGGCTGATGGACTGGTTTGAAAGAGTGGTGCTCGCTCCTGCTCTGTCACACCGACGTCGGCGTCCAATATAACCCAGTGTTAGAGCTGACATTTACGTTGAAATAAAGCTCGTGCATTGAGGTGGAAGCTGAAGCGATCACCTGCCACCTCGAATGATTCACGATCAGTTTAATTACACCAGCACCCGCTGCAGTTGAGCGGTCGTACAACCGCTTTGAAAACTCGCAGGCATTCCTGTGATGGTACAATGAATCTTTGTTCTACTGCGAGCAGCTGCCAAGTCATCCCGAGTCTTCATCAAGGTCAGGTGAGGCACATCTGCTCCTCTTCCTCTTCCTAAATCCTCACGTAACTGCTCAGTTTGAAGCTTAAGATAACCTGAAATGACCTCAGACTTCAGAGCCTCCCTGAGCTTTTCCCGTGCTTACACTTCTCGTGATATGATTCAAGGTCCACCGTGGATAGTAAGCAAATTCAGAAGCCAAGAGGGAGAGAAAACACCTGTACGAGGACAACGTTGACTGGTGAAGTGTAGAGTTGGCACTCGGACACATTCCTTTGAACTACAGCTCTCTTGGCAGGACATAACAGACAACTGATGTAAGTCATTCCTCTGAGAAATGAAAAACAAGTTCTCGGCATAAACCAGACAATCCTGCCGTTTATCTGTAGCTGACCTGAAGTGGTGGTCAGAAATGAGAAGAACAAAGCTCGAGCGTGCAGCCAATTCCCATCAAATTCCACACAAACTGCACGAATACCTGGAAAAATATTTTATTGAGCACAAACAGAAACAGGACGCAGGTTTCCACAACAGATGTCTACATCTCAGTCATCCAAAAGCAAAGCTTCCTGTCGCCGCCGACCACACAGAGCGGCAACGTCCGGTGCCAACTGAGGCCTGATCCGACGGTCACCGACCCGATCGCCACTGGCTGTAACGACATGAGGTGCGTGACTTCAGCTGATGGTTGGAAAGCACATTAAATTTAATTTTTTAAAAACCCATAACAACTATGGAAAGCACACACAGACCTGCGGGTGGCCGAGATGGTGGATGATCAGCTGAGTGTTGATCTTTCCTGGACATCCCGTGGTGGCAAAGAGGTTTTCATTGGCTCGAGACCACCTGGAGAGAAGAACAATGTCCTGAAAGCCTTCACACAATTGGAGATTTACTGTCTGAAACATAAAATCATCCTCCTGAAACTGACTTGCGTTAAATCATGAAAGTTTCTTCTGTGATGCCAACCAATTCAGGTCTTTGTAAAAAGACCAAAAAGAAAACTCCAAATCTTTCAATTTCAACAAAATTAAAATATTTTTTAGCGAATCACAGACTGACCAGATTTAATGGAGAAACCTGAGCAGGTATGAACCAAAGCAATAAGGCTTATGGCAGAACCTTCCTCACCTAAACAGCCGTGCTTTATCGATGTGAGCTGGTCTTTTTTCTTGTGGGTAACTGCAAACAACAAAAACGTGACTTAGACACATCCCAAATCAATACCTCGAGCAGCATCAGCACCACACATCCTCTCACCTGGATCGAGTTATATCCCAGATCAGCCAGTCGCTGCCCGACACCCCGCCTACTTTGATCGTGTTGGTGAGGCACCAGTCTGCCGACATGAGCGGTTCGCTCTCCAGTGACAGGATGGCCTGCTGGGTGACCATGTCATAAAAGCGAATCGTCCCCTTCTTCTCTGCCACCATTAACTAGAGAGCACAGGACGTAATGAATGTATCAGGGATTTCACAACACTTTGTACTTCTGCACCAAATTCATGCTTTATTCTGAAAGTGGTGCTCGTTTTGGTTGCAACAAAGGTAGCAAAGATGACACGGATGCATGGTGGGTACTGGAGCACAACTAAACCTCTGTACCAAGGTGATACCAAGGTTATATGAACAGAAAACAACTGGTACCAAATATCCTGTCAGTTCATAGAGATTTCCTAAAAGTGATGGTACTTAAAAAAGTGATGGTGATACACTAGCTACTCCACATATTTTACAGTATGGGCATCAAACACTGAGGCATCAAAACTCGTCATTAAGGGTACTGGGGAGGTCGTGAAAGGTCTTTATCAGGGAAACAAGATGAGCTTTTTTTCAATTAAATCTCTTCAGTGAGGTGAAGGACAATCTCCTTCAACATGACTTTGAGAGAGTAATTCTCACCTTTAATACCTCTTGATTAGACTGTTTTAATTCTTTGTACGTTGGCTTTGTTAAGTCGTTACTTCGTAGCCTGCAGGCTCTACAAAATGGAGCAACTCGCCTTCTGACAGTAAAGAAATGGTGTGACCACATCACACCTGTATTGGCCTCCCTATACTGGTTTCCAGTCCATCTCGGGATCCAGTTTAAAATTTTATTACTTGTTTTTAAGAGTCTCAGTGTTTTGGCGTAGAAGCTCTACACTCCTACCAAAGCACTGAGGTCTAGGAACCAATTGTTCTTGGATGTTACTACTTCCAGGCTCAAAGGCAAAGGCGATACGACCTTTTCGGTGGCGGCTCCTAATCTGTGGAACAACCTATTTTTTCACATAAGAGCTGCCCAATCATTCAGTCATTTATTCTCACTTGCTTTCAGATCTAGCTGAGCAGGACATCCTGGCGTTTGTTTTTGTGCAAACAAAGCTGACAGATTTATGGTTTTTAGTGTATAATTTATTGTATTTTTATTTTTGACTTTATGACTTTATGCAGTAAAAACCATATTGACAGAGACAGTGGTTTAGAGATGTGGAGCTTCAGTGAAATATATACTGATTTATGTATATGGTGTGCAATATATCGTCCCAGCATGCAACAGTATAGAAAGTAGAAATTAAGCAGAATGAACTCTGTTGGACTCTGCAACATTATAAAAGGATTTAAGAACTATATTTTTTTGTTTCTCACCCTCCTCTGTACACTTCAGCAGGCTTTTTGTTGTGGCTTGCTGAAGCACTTTTACCCAAATGTGTGCTTTGGGCACCACATCAAGATATTTCACACCAAAATCTATATTTGAATGCTGGGCAGAATCTTTTATTTGGCTTATTTGACCACCCACGTGAACGTCAAGTGTTTCTGATAACAATGAGGATGTCTAGGAGGAGTGAGGGCATCCATAAAGTTGACCTCACACCTGACCCTCCAGCTGTAAACCATCTATACTACTCAGGGGTTTTACCTCAGATTTAGAGTAGGCAACTCCTACCTTAAAGACTTCCTTTGGGTGCCAGCACACACTGATGCCAGGAGACTGAAGCCGGAAAGTAGCGCTTTCATTCCCATCCAGGTCCCACACCCTGCAGACATGAATTCACGTGGACAACAAAGATTAAAATGGACACCAATAAAATGCAGAGTGATCTCAGAGTGAGGCACCTTGTTTGACCCACTTTGTTTCCAGAGTATTGGAACTGACACTGTGTTCGCAAGTGCTGTGAGAATTAATTGCCAAAACCTGTATAACTGTCTCATTATTGTGTAGGAGGTAAAAAAACACAGGGCTCTAATCATTTCTAATTAGTTGTGCTACGGATTGATTCAGTTTGACATGTGAACTGTTCTTGGCCTAAAATCCAAAAACAAAATCCACTACCTCTTAATTAACAGCAAAGATGGGGCTTTAGAGCAGGCGCCTAAAAATAGCATGGGATTTTGAGCCACCCTTAGCGCTTACATAACATTAGAACGAATTGACCTTCCAAAGGTTTCTTTCTCAGTAGTGCTAAATGCAAAAGCATAATGGCACACACAGCCTTGACCTTTGCAAATATAATGCCCTGAGTTTTCTTATTCCTATTAAGGCATGCAATGATCCAATATTTGGATCAGATACGGCTGATATGGTTCTGTGTTTGCTGCAGCTGTGTATGTTTGCAGTAGTTATCAAACTCCCTCAACTTGCACCATCATCTTGTCTTGAGTGATGGGAGGGTGGAGCATGAAACTGCATGCAGATGTTGTGGTAAAGAGAGCCTAAAGGTGAAGCTCTTGATTTATAAGTTGTCTACGTTCCAGCCTTCACTTGTGTTCATGAGTCTGGATAAATGACCAAGTAAACAAGGTCGAAATGGGTTACTGCTGGCTGCAAGCTGTCTGGACTGATCAGAATGCCTCCCTGGAAAGTTCTCTAGACATGCCCCTGGTAGTCCCAGAATTCACTGGAGAGACTATTAGATAAACCTTGCTAGCACTGGGTTGGACTCCCTTTTACCTTAAGAACTGCCTTAATTCTTCATGGCACAGATTCATCACACAGTTGCTGCAAATTTGTCAGCTGTACATCCATGATGTCATTCTCTCATTCCACAGCATCCCAAAGAAGCTCTTTTGGATTGAAATCTGGTGACTGTGGAGGTTATTAGAGTACAGTGAACTCACTGTCATGGACATGGTGCATTATCCCGCTGGAAGTAGCCATCGGAAGAAAGGCACACTATGGTGTTTTTAACAATGCTCAATTGGTAGTAAAGAACCACAAGTGTGCCAAAAAATATCCCCCCACACCATTACACCATCCCCACTGGCCTGATAAGTTAATATCAGACAGGATAGATTCCAAGATGTCATGTTGGTTTTACCAAATTCTAACCCTTTCATCTGAATGTCAGAGAGGAATCTGGGACTCATCAGACCAACGCTTTTCTAATCTATCGTCTAATGTTGGTGAGCCTATGTGGGTTGCAGCCTCAGTTTCCTGTTTTTCGCTCAGAGGAGGGGTACCCAGTGTGGTCCTCTGCTTCAGGCCATCTGATGAGACGTGCGGTTCGTTCAGAGATACTTTTCTGCATTCCATGGTTGTAGTGAGTAGTTATTTGAGTTACTGTTGGTTTTTTGGGTTGTTTTTTTTTTTTTTTGTCCTATCAGCTCGCAGCATTCTGGCCATTGTCCTCTGACATCAGCAAGGCTGTTTTGCACAAAGACCTGCTACTTACTCATATATTTTCTCTTTTTCAGACCCATTCTCTGTAAACCCTAGAGATCGCAGATCAGCAATTTCTTAAATACTCAGACCAACAACCATGCCACGTTAAAAAAATCACCTTCTTCACCATCCTGATGCTTTGCCTGACCATATCTAACTAACTAAATGCACTGAGTTGCCTCCATGTGATTGGTTGATTAGATATTCGTGTTAATGAGCAGTGGAACAGATTTAACCAATAAAGTGGCGGATGACCATATATCTCATCTGGGCTGATGGTGTCTCAGAATCTCTCAGAAGACACAGGGAAAAAACATCTGGGCAGAAGGACGTTCAGAATACCTCGGTCTGCCTGCCGCTACTATAACCTCTTTGGAAGCGTGAAAGGAAATGGATGGATGGATATTGTTCCTGTTGATTTAACTCTTGTTGTCTTCAGCACAAAATTTGGTTAGCTGTATTTGTGAGTTGCTGGTTGTTGTTGCTATAAAGATCACAGCAGCAAAGATACCAACTAATGCCAGACTGGTGAATCGTGTTGGAGCTAGGAATATAGCATTGTTACTTTAACACTGGATTGATACTGATATCAGCAGATAGACTAAGCCAACAAATCCAAACTGGAAAACCTGGGATCTCTAGTTCCCACACACCAAAATCATCTTTAAAAAAAGATTTTGATTTTTCAATAAATCTGCAGCTTTGTGGAAACATGCCTGGCTTTCACAGTAAAAGGCTGGTGAGTAAATAATGGGTGGCGTCTTTTCACTGAAGTTCATGGTTGCCTCTAATCTGCAGCAGGGTACAGTTGTCTTCATCCTTTTCCAGGGAAAATGGGCTCTTTTCTCAGATTTGGGCCTTCAAGCTTCGAAGACAGACAGACTTATGCTGGACTCCTCTTACAGAAAAAACGCCAGCCTCATATTACATTGAGCTATGACAGCAGGGGCAGAGGAAGGTGGGTTGGAGTGGAATGGAGGTAGGGGGCTAAGCACCCTCGCCTGAGTCGGCGTTATGCTCTACTTGCATTACACCAAATGTTTCACTGTGGGCGGCCCGCTGCCATTCATTTTCTGTGGAATACAGTGTATGGCGGCGAAACGCATGTCAGCTGGGGAAGCGTGGCGGAGAAAAGTTGAACAGCATCCTACTTTATGCAAATGAAACAGAGAGCTCTGGGAGGATTAGGACCGATCTTAATTAGAGTGTGGCTCCAGCAGCTAAATAAGATGTATGATCGCAAAAGCAGCTCAGCAACACCACGGATGTAATGAATCACTTGGACTGAGAGAGCTGCGGTTCCTGAGACCTGGATCTACGGTTAACCACATCTGAACTAGAAGAAAAGGTGGAGATGGGGGCACAGGGAAGGCTGCAAGTGTTTCTGGGAATATAAAACAAATGCTTGTGAAGCATGGGAAGGCGCTGACTGATGAGGTCATGCAAAAGACATCATGTAATAAAGTACCTCCAAAGACTATCTAAATGTCAAGTGTGTTGTTGGAGAGATTGATGTCCTCAGCGGTGCGGTGTAGGGGAGGATATGCCCCGTCTCAGATGAAGACCACAGTAAACACTCAACTTTTCCTGCCTCGTCTCCCGTGCAGGCAGTAGGATAGGGTGCTGTCAAAACTCTAGGCTTCTTTCCTCTGCCCATGTGCAGCCTGGGCCTCCATTGTGGAGAATGAAGGAGGGGGGAAAAAAGAAAAGAGAAAAGAGAGAGGAAAAACCCCCAGACCACATGAGGAAAACAACGACTAAACCCTATTCTTTTAGACCACTAGCCAAGCAGAGCTCAATTGCACGCTACACCACCAACGGCCAAACTGCGGTCAACCGCTCTCCCCTTCAAATGGAGAACGCCAGCTCCCCAAAAAAACATAACCTCTGCCGAATGAGGTGAAAGACATGAGACACGAAAACACACGTCACCGCTTCTGATAAAGCACTGTTATTGCATCACACTACATCAAGCAATAACTCTCTGCTTCCATGTACAACAACAGAGATGAAAAGGACATTGGAAGTGATCTAAGTGAGCAAACAATAAGGTTGGAGCGTTGTGGTTTTTTGGGGTTTCGGATAAATGAAGGAAACGGGAAATGCCGTTAGCACTGTGTGACCCAATTTGTTTTAGAGAATAGAATAAATAATCAAAGGTGAGAAATAAGAATCATATTCCTGGTACCTTGAAGGGTCACTACATGAACAGGGAACACAAATATATACGGCTAACAAACTGAAAAGTCAATATTTGGTGTGACCTCCCTTGTTCTTCCACACAACCTGAACTCAATTACTAAGTAGTCTCCAGGAATAGTTCTCCGGGCTTCTTGAAGGACATTCAGAGCTCTTCTTTGGATGTTTCTGCCTTTTGTTCAGTTGTCTGTTAAGATGATGTTGAGGTTCAGGCTCTGGGGAGGCCGATCCATGACTGATGGTGTTCCCTTGTGTGTTTTTCTACTCAGGTATGTTTTTACTGCATTGGCAGAGTGTTTGAAATCATTCAAGCTGTTGATAACGAGATGCTTTCCAGGTGGTTTTGTATGGTGGTTAAAAATCTGACAAGATCCCCACCATCACTGGCTGAAATCAAGCCCCAAAACCATGAAAGGGCCTTCACCGTGTTCTACAATGGCTCCAGATACTCACTGTTGTACCTCTCTCCTAAAGCCTCCGTACATATTTCAAGTTTGGATCCATCACTTCATCAAATCAGTGATTTTCAGTGCAGTTCTTGAATAATTTGGCATACCTCAGCCTTTCTCCCGGTTTTCCTTCCTTTAGAATGGCTTCTTGACATTCATCCTTCCAGTAACACCATTTCTGATGAGGCTAAAAGGACAGCTGGAACCATATACTGTATATAAAAGATGGACATGGCTGTTTTTTGTGTGTGTTTTTTTCCATAAAGCCCCCAGATGGCGATAGCTATAATTGCAAAAATATTTCAGTTCCTATATAAATCTATGGGAAAATATCAGTCAGGCACAAAGTCTGTAATTTGACAAATCTGTTAGCAGGAAGCAACACTGAATCTCGATTATCTAGAAACATCTAGCTTCTTCTTTATAAGCTAAGACCAATCTAAAAAAAACGTGGTCCAGAGTGTGAAAAGGTGACAGGAATGCTCTCTCAAGACCCAGAAACAACTGAGAAAGGTGGAAAATGTTGGTTAACGACTTATTTAGTTGTTGACATCACAGAGCGAGAAACAAAAAAAATGTATTAAATGTTTTATAAAAATAGCATTTCTTACGCTCTACTGACTTTAAAACACATGATCACACAGGATTCACACAATTTTCCCAACTTCCAAGATTACTTATTAAAAAAAAAAAAGAAAAAAAAAAGGCAGCAGTAATGGAAGCTGCCCACATTAACAAAATATCCACCTTTATGTAACTAAAAGTGTTGAATAAGGTCAGGTTTGTAATCCATGACAACAAATTCAGAACATGTTGAGTGGGTGGGGTTACAGAGGGTTATTTGAACTAATCTTATAGGGACCCAAAAAGGTTGGGAACCAGTAATCGAGGACAGGCTATCACAGTACTGTAATTTTTTCTCCCCTTACACAAGATGAGGGATTGAGGAAAAAACAAACAGATTATCAGTGAGAACAGGATATACTGCTTTAAACCATACACATAATGCAGCAGCAGCAGCAGCAGGTGGGCGTTTTCCTGAGTTCAGCGGTGAACTCAGTCAGCCCCAAATCCTCTCAGGACCCTGCAGTGTGCCCTCGTGATCTCTAGGTGGCATAACCCACACCCTTTCCACCTACACTGACACCATGAGTTGTTTAGACTACATGAAGCAAGACTCCATCTCTGAGGAAGTGCAGTCTGGTTCCCCACCTTGATGCTCCAGCGTCAGGTTGCATACTGGAAACAGCAGAGGTCCCACAGCTGCAGGGGACAGTGATGACAACACTAAACAAACTTATAGTAGAGGCACTCCAGCCAAAGCTAACAGACTGATGGAGAGGTCATGAGTCTATACATGCAGATAGAAACCTCCCTCCCTTTCTTTCCTGTTCACATATCGAGGCTCAGTTTGTGTGGGCTGACTGGAAGGTCGTCTCCTGTTAACTTGATCTATCCCTTGTTCCTCCTCTGTCTTCCTCCTGCGTCCCATATTTTCTCAACATGACAGAATTTAAATCTTTCAGCAGAGAGAGCGCACTCCTGTTTTCTCTGGACACTCGGCAGAGGGAGCGGAGGAAAAGAGTTGAGGAGACTTGTTCAGATGTGAATGGACAGGCCGATCACTACGCTGATGACAGTCAAAAACTGACCAAGTAAAGGGCTGTGAAAAATTATTTGCCCCTTTATAATTTCTTACAGAGAGCAGGGTACAAAAGAATCACTCAAAAAAGTAACACATCATACACAATCTAAAGAAACAGCTGAGAAACAAAGTCATGGTTAAAAACCCATTTCTAAAGCTTTGAGACTCCAGCGAACCATAGTAAGAGCCATTATGCACAAATGGAGAAAACTCGAAACAGTGGTGAACCTTCCCAGGAGTGGCCGGCCGACAAAAATTACCCCAAGAGTGCATCGATGAGTCATCTAGGAGGTCACAAAAGAACCCAGAACAACAGCTAAAGAACTGCAGGCCTCACTTGTCTCAGTTAAGGTCAGAGTTCATGATTCAACAATAAGAAAGAGACTGGGCAAAAATGGCATCCATGGGAGAGTTCAAGAAGAAAAGCACTGCTGACCAATAAGAACACAAAGGCTCATCTCAAATTTGCCAAAAAACATGTTGATGATCTCCGAGACTTCTAAGAAAATGTTCTGTGGACCGACAACACAAAAGCTGAACTTTGTGGAAGGTTTGAGTCCCGTTACATCTGACATAAAACTAACACAGCAGTTCATAAAAAGAACATCACAGCAACAGTCAAACATGTTGGTGGTAGTGTGATGGTCTAGGGCTGCTTTGCTGCTTCAGAACAACTTGCTGTAGTTGATGAAACCATGAATTCTGCTCTCTACCAGAAAATTTCTGACCATCAGTTGATATCCTGAAGCTCAAGAGCACTCAAGTTACACAGAAGGACAAAGGTTTGGAGATCTAATATTAGTATTTGTTTGATGATGTGAAAGAAGTAAATGTGACAAATACGGAGAAAATCTAAGAAATTATGCCATGATTCTAAAAAAATACATAAATACCTTTTCAAAGCACTGTATATGATGCCATTATTTGTGGAAATGAAAACATAAGAAGAAGGCACAATTTAAAAAAAAAATGCTGAATTATAATGCAGTTTGACTCTCAAGACAAATAAAATCATACAATACTAACGCAAACGCACATAGTTTCACAATAAATTACTGGAAAAATATCCTCCACCTCAGAATCCACATCAACTGGTACAGGTATTAATAGCATTTTTTTTTCAGAATATGAGATTAAACTCTCTCTTAATGCCAGCATGATAAAGGACTGTCTGTGATGTGGTAGTAAATGCCAACAAGGTATTGGTAGTGGTTAGCTGCATGCCTGGGCTTTCATATCTTGGTGTTTTGAAACCAGACACGAAAAGCAAGGCATGGCACTACCTGTGTAAATAAGAACAAGACAGGAAGGACTTAGATAATGCTCGTTTGTAACTCTTAAAATTATGATAATCTTCACTTTTTATTTGATAAGGCCTGAAACTAGCAACTGAGATCATAAAGCCATGTGGAAAGTGTTTACTGAGGTCACAGAGCAAGGGAAATGAGCAGTCGTTTCAAATATACTTCTATAACACTTGAAGTCTTTCAGCAACCAGACTAGCCAGTAAAAAAACTGCATGTTGAAGGTATTTCTGCTTTGGATTCACTGCCTGGAAGATATCAAAATCTGGATGTCAACCAACTTTCTCTAACTGAACAACAATAAGGCTGAACTCTTGGTTGTGGCTTCCAAGTCATTGCTCTGGAAAGTTCTTTGCACCAAGTCCTGCTAACCCATCACCCCCACCAGCTCCCAGTCAAGGTAGGTCTCCTGTAAAATCCTTCTTCTCAGCTACAAATCCAGTAATTATCAGAACCTTCTCCTCCCCTACACCCCATCCCAGACACTGGATTCCTCAGTTAAAGGTCTACTCTCCATTCCCACACCAGACTCCCCTCTGAGATCTACAAGGCCTCGTATTTTGGAGGTCTTCACAGAGAAACATAGCTACATATGCAGTCTACAGTCAGGTCTGAAAAACAAAACTTTTTCTTCTTTCTATTAGCCAGAAGGTGTCGACTCAATCAGGTCCAACTGTATAAAAAGACTATGTGAAAACAAGCCTACTCCTAACCCAATTTATGACTTGATTGAAGTTCTCATGTGATGTTGTGCGCATATTATTCAAGATATTCCCCAACTGGTTGACATAAAGCAGAGTAGGATTTGGTGCATGGAGTCGTTACTATGTGTCCACAGTCTTGATTTACTTAGTCACCCCTTATTCCATGATAGGTGGTGTAAGAGTAGCTATGTTCATCTTTATATCCAGTCCGTTATCTCCAACTAACTGCATTTTTTTTGTTTGAATCTAAAAATATTAGAGTTTCTACAATGCTGCTGCTGCCATTTGACATAAAAAGCAACACTAGCTGAAATAACTAGCTAAAAGTATATGACTTAACTACCTCCAGGGCAGCTAATACTGACGGCTATGTGGCTGAAGGGGGCAGCCAGAAGTAAAAGCTAAATGACATGCTTGTATGTTGCAGCAGAACCAGCCTCACAATGTTACAGGGGTTGTCCCTGTGGTGACCCCAGCTACTGACACACTTTTTCCCCTCCTCTCGGCTTAATTGAAAAGGAAATTTTGGGGACCCTGTTACGGGACACCCACCCCCCTTTAGAGAGAGGAAAATCTTTCTGCAGCTAATTGGATTTCCATATTTAACCAATTAGCTAGAAAAGCTACAAAGCAGCTCTGTGCTTACGCACAGTCACACTGGAGCATGTTGTGCTTAGCATCGTGTTTCACTGTGGAAACACTGTCAGAACTTTCTGCACCATTAACAGAGAACAGAACTGAAAATCAGAAGCTGGGAACACACACACGCACGCACACACACGGCAATAAAACGGGTTTGACCTGCAAGTGTGGTCATCACTGACGGAAGCAATTTGTTTCCCCTCCATGGGCTCGAACACCAAATGGTTAATGTAGCTGGTGTGACCCTCCATTACCTAGTGACAGCATGGGAAAAACAAACGTGTGAACAAAAACAGAAAATATACCAATCAATAAGTTGTTAAATGAATGTTTTCTAGCAGTTTAACTACTTCCTCTATTGCTAAGCACTGAACGTCAGCACTAAGCAGCAAAAGTTTGATGCCAAATGACAAGCGCAGTTGTGGCCAATGCGCTCCAGATGTTGTATTACCTTGACTTCATGCCTATCCTGAAGATCAGAAGTCAGCAGGCGTAGCTTTCTGTCAGCTGCAGCCGTGCACAACCTGCAAAGAGAGGGCATAAAAACACAGAGTGAGCATCAAAACAGTCAGACCGATGACAAACGAAATCATGCAACCACCTACACTGACACCTCTGGATGAGACTCTATGTGTGTGTGTGTGTGTGTGTGTGTGTGTGTGTGTGTGTGTGTGTGTGTGTGTGTGTGTGGTAGAAACTTGGACGCCGATCAGTAGAAACACTGCCAGGGAGATTCTGATTGCAAGCTAAGATAAACACGTAGAAAAATAAGAATCCTCACGCCATTTGTGCACGCCTCTGTTCAAAAAAACCTGTGCAGAGCCAGGCAGAGGACTTTCCCCTCTAATCAGTCCTCGTATATACCAGCGCCTGCAATTATTCACACAATTACACTAACTCACTTATGACAAGAAAAACACACACATATCACCAGAATAAACAGACAGCAGTTCACACATTTTCGAGCACAGGCACAGATGGATTTGGCATGATGTCACTACAAACAGCCTTAACGTGCTCCAGGGTTTTACTGCTACAGTAGATTAGATTATATTAGGACAGGCCCTCTCAACCTACGTATTAGTGTTTGTTGTAAAACATGGAACACACGCTGGCGTTTTGCCTTTTTTAAAATTAAATGTCAAAGCCATTCCCATTGAATAAAAAGGGGAAACTCCAGTGGATTTTTGTTTTGTTGACATAAACTCACTCTACCTTGTGCCATCATTTCAACCCCACAGAGGTTGAAAAAGGATAGGTTTTTGAAAGTGAGAACATCTTTGAAAGGTCTGCCTGACCAAAATTAGCAGAATCTTGGCTTAATGTTTTACATAAAAAAGAAGCAACATTTAGAGTGTATATACTGTATGCATATGTGAATTTTTTCCCCTTTCATCTTGTAATCATTACATTTATGAATCCCTGCTTTATTGTGGTGGGGAGGTCTGTGCCCCACTGATCCCAGGAGCTATGTTGAGGGGGCATTTGCTCCTAGTTGGGTTTTGCAAGGCAAATTGGTCCTGGGCAAGAGACCAGACAAAGAGTGATTCAGACGACCCTTATGAACAAGAGAACAAGGAGCCAGTTTACTTTGCTCAGGATAGGGTTACCAGGGCCCCCTGGAACCAGGCCCGGGGAGAGGGGTCTAAGAAAGAGCGTCTGGTAGCCGGGCCTTAGCCTATGAGGGCCAGTTGGACGCAGCCCAAAGACGAATGTGGACCTGGCCTTCTGTGGGTCCGCAACGCACAAGAAGCACCGCATGGGTCCAGTAAGTCGGACAGTAGTTATGGGTGGAAGCCCAGTGGTCTGATCCCCAGCGTCCCAGTGATTCCAGGAGCTATGTCGTCGAACACTAAGACTTTCAGATACAGCTGAATAAAACTGGAACTTCATTTTTAAAAGGACACATTGGAGAGATCGCATCTCCCACCTGGCTTGAGAACACCTTGGTGTTCCCCCAGATGAGCTGAAAGACGTGGTCGGGGAGGTCTGGGCTTCTCTGCCTTGGGTGTACTTGACATCCCCTTGTTGGCGTTCTTCCTGAATCATCATAATTAATCTTGGTCAATCACATATGTCATAGTTCTGTGACATGGAAAAAAAGCTGCCAATGTCCACTCGGGAAAAAAAAACAAACAAAAAAAAACAGGGCTGTTGGGGACATGGTTAGCGTTAGGGTTAGGGTTTGGTGTGCGGTGTGAGCATCACAGTGTTAACCCTGGAACAACATTAGTTTTGGTGTTTGAGGAAGAACACCAACGCGGGGATATCAGACCATGCCTCTTCTTAGACTCCCCCCATTTTAATGCTATTCAGTCTCTTCTTATATTACCATCACTGCAACTTATTCTGCCTAACCTGGTCCGGGTTGTTTGGGCAGCAGAGATGTCCAAACCTCACTCTTCCCAACCACCTCCTTCGACGTTTCCATGGGAACACCGAGCCATTCCAAGATCAGAGATAAAATCTCTCCAGTGTGTCATGTGTCTGCCCCCTGACCTCCTTCTGGTAAGATATGTTTGAACCACCTCAGCTGCCTACTTTTGATGTGGAGGAGCAAGAACTCTGGTTTAGTTTTTTTATCTGACAAAGCAAGGCTGAATTAAACCAAACATAAATAAAATGTCAGGATAAAATAAATATAAAAACCAATCACAAAATACAAAACTATAATAACTCTGTTTGAAACAATGAAAGGAACCCAAGACAGTAGAGTTGGAATTATAGGATTATACGATATCCATCAGTTATTTATTTGTCAGAGTACTTCTATTATTTGCTGAAAGAAATTTAGAAAATACATTTAATAAAAAGAATACATCCTTGCAAATATACCCATGCATGCAGCAAACTAGGATGCCAAGCTGAGGTTTTAAAATATGTTCTGTGCAAACTACAGAATATATTAGCATGTAATTTACTGATGCATGTCCGTTTCTGGTTGCCTACTAATCCAAGCTGCAATCATCTCTGAGGGCATCTGAGGGTAAAATGCCACAAACATGAACTTTAGCTTCTATGGTTTGAGCCTGGTTGGGGGTCTTTGTTGTCACGTCATTCTCACGTCCCTCTCTCCGTCTTCTCTTTGTGCCTTTAACTCTCTGATAAAGGCCAGCCTGTTGTCCACTGTATATAGTAAATGACAGGCAAGGCTGAAAAATGTGTGTGTTCAGTGGAAGTCTGTGGTTCTAATAGTCTCCAGGCTTGTTCTCATTATAAGCTGCTGTGGTGGCAGCTCGAGGCCCCTCTTCTCCCCTCTCTGTTACTCTCTCTGGGCCCCCACTTGAGGCAAACCCGTGAGAACGTTGTACTTTTCCTGGAAGGCACAGCTATGTGCAGCCTGAAGGGAGGGATGGAACCTGAGTGGGTAGTCATCAGCGCAATAACAAGTGCGCACGTCACAGGGCTGGCTCAAGGGTCCTGTGGAGTAAACCACAGAAGACCAGCTGCCTTTCCTTTTCAATTACAGAAAGGCTAAACACCTCCAGGGGGACCGCGAAACCTTCCCATCCACCGCTTCAGTTAGGCGGAAACTCTTGCTTTCTAACAATCTTTGCTTGGGCTACTTCCCTCCTGTCCAAAGGCACCAGAAACAACTTTGCTCACATCCTGGCAGTTGCAGTGTGACAGCAAGAGGCAGTGATGACTACTTTCACTGGCTGGTGTGCTTTCGCTGCAAATGTCTCTTCTCTGGTCCCAAAAACTGTGTTTACAACAGTCATCCTGTTATGTTAAAAGACGTAAATGTCTAATGTGGAAGTGAAAGTTGGCTGGAGACCTAATCCTGCCTCATCGTGACCTCTCGCGCAAAAAGAGGTCCATGACCTACAGATGAGCTACAAATGTCCAACCAAATGTCTTTTGCTAATAAGGCACCAGTTACATTGGCTTGGACACTGTCAACCACCTGTTGCTTGGGTAAGAATGTGTATATATTCCAACCGGTTAATAAATAACATGGCTGAACTTTTTCCATTTCCAGTTTGCATTACATTTTTTTTTAAATTTTACAGTCACTCACCTAGTAGTTGGCGAGTATTTGCAGACCTACATGGAAAACTACAGGCAACTGTTGCAACCTGCTAGCAACCTAAGCAACCTAAGGAACCACTGGAGCTGGTGGTCATATCACATGAAAACCTACAGGCAACTGTAGGAATCTGCTGGCATACACAAAAAGGTTATGCTGGAGGCAACTGATTTAACCCAGCGAAAACCAGAAACATCAGGGAACCACTGCTAACCAGTTGGGGAATATCTTGAATAATATACGCACAACATCACATGAGAAACTTCAATCAAGCTCAAAAGTGACTACCCATGTTTTTAATTAATGTCTTCAGCTCCTGAAGCTGAACACGGGTGTCTTCATTCATGTTTCAGAAAGAGCTTACATGAAGAGTTTTAAACAAGCCACCAAGCTACAAAGTGAACGATGTTAATAAAAAGACTTGATTTGGATATCAAAAAAAGAAGAAGGCCAAAGCACGCGGGATGCAGGTGGCCTAGTACCTGATAGTGGGTATCCTGTCCAGCCGAGACTCAGGGCTCCAGGCTAGAGCGTCGACACGCAGTTCATGGTGAAAAGCTCGAAGAACATTGAATTCAACTCCCTCGACCTCCACATCCTCCTCCTGTAGGAGCAAAGTTGCATTCAGAGAAGGAAACAGATGTGCACTCAGTGAACCAAAACATGTGAGACTGTATCTCTAACCTGGAAGAGGCAGGTGCCCACCACCAGGTACTGGTTTCCACCATAGGCCAGGAGAGATGCCGGGGTACCGGAGCTGAAGGGACTGAACTCCACCACATGAACGTAGTCGTCACATGGCACGGTGTAGCTGGGACTGTGGCTTGAGTCCTCCTGCATGTTGCGTGTACGTTCCACTGAAGGAATCAGAAGGATAACCGATAGGAAATGATTAGGATGATCATCAATAACTGTTGTTTAAAACCACTTTTAAACAAGAACATCAGTTTATTGATCAGATTATTATCGGTAAATGTACCAGCAGTCATGATAACTGTGATAATTAAAAGTCTCAACACTACATATATGATGATATTAAGCTATTTTGTTAAAGGGTGCGTTTAACTTGATTTTTAACTGATTAACAAAACAAGCTCCCAACTTTTAGGATAAATAACATTAGGTTTGTCTTAACGCTTAAAGGGATCGAATGAAAATAGTCAGGCACAAAATAAATGTTGTGTTAATTAAAATGTCTTAAAATAAGTCAGTTCTGTTAAGTAATGCAAAACAGACCCACTGTTTTTCTATTTTGCGTTGTATCAATGGTTCAGGCTGGTAATGCGGGATATTTTCTTGGTTGGTTTATCACAATTTGATCACTGAGCCACAGTTGACCATCAGAAGCTGTTCATCATGTCAAACTGGTTTCTTGAACATGTACTCAACAGTACAGTACTCAAATGGCCTCCACACTCACCAGATCTCAATTCAACAGAGCACCTTAGATGTGGTAAATGGAGTTGTTCTTATATAGCGTTTTTGTACTCTACTAGAGCAGTCAAAGCGCTTTATACAACATGCATCATTCACCCATTCAAACAAGCGCTTGTTTCTACACCTATCTTTCTATCTAACATTCACACACATTCATACATCATACCTACATACTCTACCTCCTGAGCTACAACCACTTGTTGTAGCTGTACATCATGGAGGTACAACACACAAATCTGCTGCAACTGATGCCATTATATCAAGAACATTTCCAGGACCTTATTGAATGTATATTTTTAAAAAGTCTAGACTGGATTTTATTTCAGTCAACTAAAATTGTTTTCAGGCCTACTTTTATCTTAGTTTTTGTTAACTATACTAGCTGGGGATTTATAAACCCTCTTTTGTATCTTGCAGATAAAAAATAAAGTTAAACTTAACTAAATTAAATCAGTATTTTTGCTTATGTTCAATAAAAAAAGAAAAAAAAAGTCTGCAGGGTTACAGTTGCTAAGGATCTTAAAAACCAAACGTCAATCAAAAACTTTCTTGTTTTTCATATCCCAGTAGTTACAGACTCATGCACAGCAAGTAGGACACAGCTGGGCTATGTTTTACCAAACTACATTGATCAACATTAGATTCGGCGCAGTTAATATACACACTGAGTAGTTTTTCTCTCTCTCCCCCCCCCCCTACAAATATAGACAGTGCTTAAAATTGTGTTACTGCTTATGAGTTACGTTTTTTTCTCGCTGAGTTACAACAAGGTCGCTTCTTTTCATGTTATTTCTGTGAAGGAAAACTAGGTGAATATGATATCTCAGCTAAACTAGTGTGGCTTTTGTGGAAGAATAACCGGGAGAATAATAATAATAATAATGGTGGTAACATGTCACCTGTCTAGAAGCAAAACGTGAGTGCTTCTGGTTTAAATGCGGGAGCACTGCTTGTCGTTTTTACCAGTCAAACCGCAGCCTGGCAATGTCGTAACTAACCCTTAATGGTGAGGGTCTATCTAAACTCAGAATACAGCAGTAACTGACAGACTTTACTACCTTATTTTCAATGAATCCCTTGAACGAAACGCTGCCCGCGTTTGAGATGTTTTCAATCTTCTTCCGATTACGACACGGAACGTACCATCGAGTAGAAATGTCAGAGGGTGGTTGGGTATTAGTTATAGCGACAGAATTTTGGGGGGGAAAGTCTAAAGCACTGTAGAAAATTCATAAGCGTTACTGAAATATTTTATTTAAAACACGTCCAATAAAACGAACTTGTAGCTAGCTTTCGAGTTTTAGAATTGAATATCTCTACGAAAAGAAAAATCTCACCCCCGCTATTTGCTGAGAGGTGATTGGACAAAAGGCAACAACGTCATCGGCAATTTAAAATTTCAAAACAGCTGCTTTGTGTCGTGGCTGTGTGCTCTTGGAAGACTGCAGCAATTTAAGAGGTTTGCGTTGTTTAATCAGTCTTTTTTAATGTAAAGTGAATAAACGCTGTGTTATATGTATGTATATAGTTGTAAATGTAAAATGTGGACACATTTTTGCAGTGAAATACTTATAAGTTATCGAAGGTGTTACATGCCACTGAGTCCCTGTATGAAAATTAAGTCTTTAAATTAATTCCAGGTATGTCTTTCTGTATTTAAAGACCTATATATATATAAATTGGTTTTGAGGAGGGGTTTTTTTTGCCAGTGACTTTTTCCTGTCTTAAAGGAAGCAATCAATAACTTAAGACCTTCTAATTCCCCTCAAGATATTCTTCCTTCTCGCCTTTTCAATGAAGCTCTGTTGACTAAGGTTGTTCTGTTGTTTTAGTTCTTTTAGATTTGACTGCCGCCTTTGACACAGTTATTCATAACATTATTTTTATCAGACTGGAACATGTCGTTGGTCTTAAAGGCACAGTTTTATCATGGTTTAAATCATACCTATCAGAGAGGTCTTTTTCTGTTGCTATTAAGAAATACTCCCCCAATTTGTTGTGGTGTGCCACTGGGGTCTGTTTTGGGTCCAACTCTCTGCTTTTTTTTATACATGATACCTTTGGGATCCATTTTCAGGAAATACACATTCCCTTTCACTGTTATACTGATGACATCCAAATTTACTTCCCCTTGAAAATGGATGTCTCTGTCCCCCTTCAGCCTCTGCTTAACTGCCTACATGATGTTAAAGAGTGGTTAATTTTCTCGCCCTAAAAGGAAATAAGACTGAAGTTATTGTTTTTGGAAGTCATGCCCCTTTTGGATAACTGATACCCTTGGTCCTCTTGCTTGTCATCATTCCCACACTGTAAGAAATCTCGGCGTGTTTTTAGATGGCTCTTTTAAATTAGAGATGCAAGTGTCCACAGTTGTGAAATCAGTTTTTAATCACTTACGTGAAATTGCGAAGCATCATGTTCCTCCTAAAGACCTAGAAAAACGTATTCATGCCTTCGTCACCTCTAAACTGGACTACCGCAGTTTTCTCTATTTGGGTCGTCAACACTCATCTCTCCATCGCTTGCAGTTAGTCCAAAATGCTGCTGCATGTCTTTTAACAGGTGTTAGAATGTATGATCACGTCCCCTCACATCACTTGCCAGACGATATTCGTACTTCAGAGTCTACAGTCTTTCAAATCACGTCTTAAAACACACTTTTTCTTTTACGTTGGCTTTTAAATCAAGTTAAGTTGGAGTAACATCAGGCTTGTTTTGTTTTTGTTTGGTTTTTATGTTAATACATTGTCATTGCCTCATCTTATTTAGCTCTATTGTTTTTTTATTGTTTTCTCTTGTTCTTATCTAATTGTGAAGCACATTGGTTAATTTTGTTGCATTTAAATGTGCTATAGAATTAAAATTGATATTGATATTTTTTTGTTGCTTTTGTTTAAGGGAATAATGGAGGGTTTAGGAGAGCGACTCAAGCTGATGGTGAAAACCTTCAGGAGGGAGTGTCACCGGGTCTTACAGTCTGAGAGGACCACCATTCATGGAGCGGATGGCATGCTTATGGTGCTGCAGGTGGCCATGGCAGAAGTGAATAAAAAGGTAACCCTAACACCCTGAAAATACCACAGATTATGGATTTCTATTTGTATCTGTCCTCTCTCACCACCTCCATAAACCTCATCTGTGGCCTTCCAGTTTCCCCCCCTGCCTGCCAGCTCCATCTTTAGCATCCTCCTCTAATTTGCGCAGAGCTCAAAGGATATGAAAAGACAACACCAGGCACAGCCTGTAAGCCAGGCTGCCATCTGGCGAGTGATACAGAAGTATCAGCTGCCGAACTTCCAGGCGTCAGAGCAGTTTATCTCCTCAGGCTGTCATACTTCTGAATTCATCCTCTACACTCTACCACAAATAGTAGCTTTATTTTTATGTGCTTATTATTTATTGATTTGTGTATTTTTGTGAGCAACATAAGAGGCTGGTGTTGGATAATGATTAAAAACATGGAGATCTTAAATAACCCACCTTTCTGCACTCTTCCCTAACAGTCCCACTCAATCACAATCGTAGCATCTTTAACTCGACTGCATCCAGCTGAGTGACTGTCTGTAAGCCACATGACATCTTCTAACCCTTCTCCTTATATTCTCATCCATCTCCTCCATCTCCTCCACCCTGCTGCTTCTTTGAACAGTTGACCACAAATATTCAAATTCATCTTCACCAACTCGTTCTCTGCTGTGCTCCTTTTTCTTTCACCTGCATGCACTTACTGTCTTACTGATTTGCCTCTTCTCTAGATGAGATCTCCCATCAGCCTGCTCCTTATTTTCACAAGCCACAAAAGTCACGTTTTGACCCAAAGTACTAGTCGAAAGGTTTTCAGACTGCGTAGCTGATGGGCTTTTTTCATGATTGCATCATTTTTGCACAAATAATACACGACGTGTATCTTGATTTCTTCCACAGCTTTGTTGTTGTTAGACCACAACGAATACACATAAACTACAAAAAAAGATTAGATGTAAAATGCAGTTTAAAATAGGTTTATTAAAATGTTGCAACACCACCTCAAAGTTACTCAGTTTTAAGTAATACAGTTCTGGACTTGATTCATTTATTCATACACTTTAAAAGACTTTTACTGATCTGATTCATATCTATAAAGGACAGGTCACACAGATGACCCTTGATGCAGTCTCACCTCCACTTTGAAACCACCTATCCCACGTCATTGCCCTCGTGTGTGCCATTTGCCACTCCTGAGTTCCTCATGCAGTAACTCACCTCCTCCCTTGCCACATGCTTTGACTAAATCCAAGTCTCAGTGTGTCTACGTCTGACTTTCAAAGTGCTCTTTCCTGGCACGAGACCCTACTGCCACTAGCAAATCATCACCTCCATTCTTAATCGAGCTTCCACTATACTTTCCCATAATTTCATGCTGTGGCTGATCAGCTTTATATATGTATATATATATATGTATATGTATATATATATATATATATATATGTATATATATATATATATATATATATTCCTCTGTATATATATTGGTCCCTTTATGCTATATATGTATAAAATATATGTCTATATATATATATATATATATATATATATATATATATATATATATATATATATATATATATATATATATATATATATATATATATATATATATATATATATATATATATATATATATATATATATATATATATATATATATATATATATATATATATATATATATATATATATATATATATATATATATATATATATATATATATATATATATATATATATATATATATATATATATATATATATGTATATATATATATGTATATATATATATATATATATATATATATCTCTAAATATATGTAAATATATGTTAAAGTAGCTGAAATGCAGTAATTCTGATAGCCAAAGGTTGTCTGAAGTTATCAAACTTTGTCTAATGGAAAATATATATATATGTATATATATATATATATATGTATATATTTCTTGCACTCTTGCGACTGATAATTTGCATTGTAGGTCCTTTATTTAACAAAAGGGTCAGGGTATCCAGTAACACTCTGAGAAATCTTGGAGCCATTTTATAACAGGATATATCCTTCGCTGCACATATTAAACAAATATGTAGGACTGTTTTCTTTAATCTGCACAATATTGGTTAAAATAGAAACATCCTGTGTCAGAGTGACGCTGAAAAACTAGTTCATTTATTTAGTACTTCCAGACTGGATCTCACGCAGAGCCTTCAGCTTTCAGGCTCCTCTACTATAGAACCAGTTCCCAGTTTGGGTTCAGGAGACGGGCTCTGTTTTAAGAACAGGCTTCAAACTCTTACTTTTGACAATGATTTGGTAAAGCATGGTTATGGCTGCATCAGGTGAACCTGAATCAGTTGTTAGTTAGGCTGGTGTAGGCTCAGGCTGGTGGGGGACTTCCCATGATGCACTCTGCTGCATGGCATTAACTTTTGTCTTCTCTTGTTCTTAATTTTCTTCTGCCTCCCCAATTCATGGCAGATGGCTGCCCCTGTCTTAGCCTGGCTCAGCTGGAGTTTTCTTCCTGTTAAAAGGGAGTTCTTCCTTCCCACTGTCACAGATGCTTGCTTATGGGCAATCTCGTCTTGTTGGACGTTTCTGACACTTGCCAATATAAAGAGCTTTGAGTTGATTTATTGTGAGTTGGTATTGGATAATTAAAACTGAATTGAAACGCACTATTCTGTGACAGCAACCATGTTATAAACCCAGCCTTTCACGCTTCACTCTCACCAGTCGCTCTGAGGATACTCATTTTTTTAACGTTAATGTTTCTGGACTCATTTAGGATAAAGTTGAATTTTGAAGGTGAGGCTAACGGCGGTTTCGAGCAACTGATGAATTTCCTCTTTCGCAAAATGGAAAATAAATGGAATTAAAGAGGAAAAATATACAGTGTGTCTGTTATCCGGTGTCGTAAAAGCGAGGCTGTGTGAGCCCATTTCACATCATCATCACGGCATAGTTCAATTGAACCATCAGGCCGACTGTCATCACGTCTATAACTGATGACATTACTGCAGGTTTCCGGGTGAGACCACTCATGGCTTATTTTTGGACCGCTGCAGAAGGTCTCTTTGCTTTTGAACTGATTGTTTCCAGGCCATTTGTAATTGCACATGCTGCTTTCGCTGCTTTCTCTCTTCCTGTGACAGCATGGCGGAGAGTTCAAAGTGGCTCTGAGTGATGTCCTGATGGCCTGGAAACACTTATTGTTAGACAAACTTCACCTGCCGCCCCCCAGCTCTGCACGCCTGGAGAACTATGATCTCATTGTGGAGGCATACGAGTCGTTCCTGAAACGCTCCAACACCATCGACCTGGTTGATCTCCTCTTCATGTACGAACAGCTGAGGCTGGTGGACTCTGATGCAGAGGAGCCTGTGAGCCCGGTGAGCTGGTTGAAATCAGGCTGATGATGTTGATTGTGGATGATCACACTGGCTACAGAGTTGAAGATAAGGCCAATCAGTTTATCCCCTCTCTCTCTGCTTTTGTAAATTCTTTTGCCAAGATCCAGCTGTTTGAGTTCCTATCGGGCAACGTGGAAGTCCCAGAGTTGCCAGTCTCCTCAGTCCCATCAACCCCATCTGGTAAAGGCAGATCCTGCAGCTCACAGGTAGGCCCAACTGTGTTTTTTTTCTGCTTCAATGTAAGGTGCAAGTTGTTTCATAAACTCCCACAAGAAATCCTTTATTTCCACTTTGCCTTCTGCCTTTGAATATTGCTGTTTTAGTAATATGAAATGCTTCTCTCCTGCAGGCAGTAATCCATGCTTTTACTTTCCCAGCCTTCAGTGTAATTTCTGTCTGGAATCCATCCTGCTCTTATTGACAGGAGCTCTATGTCACATCACTCAGATTTAAGGGTGCAATGTGAATTCAATTACCAGGCAGATGTTTTAAAACACGACACAGGAGCTTCTGTAACACAGTCTCTTTGCTGCTCTCTTCTGCCCCTTGCAAATTTATGAGGTTTTAGAGAGGAGGCTTGCTGTGCTGATGTAATTTTTTACTGGAGCGATGCCAGCTGCTGTTTTACTCGGGAACTAAAGCTACTTTCCAGTTTGGACATTTCAGACCAAAGGTTTCTACTAAAGTAAATGTTGTTGCTGGTTTGCTTAGCAGAAATAAAAACAGACACGGAGAGATTATCTGCTGTTTTAATATAAATAATGAAATAAAAATAATTTGCCGCTTTCCTGTCTGGTTCCAGTAACTTCCTGAAGTCTCTGCTTTGTTTGGCTGCAGAATAGCAAACTAATACAGCAGATAACTCTCCAATAAATCCGTACATTTTTGTTTCAGTGATATCTCTAGCCCCTTACCCCTAAACTAGTCATGGGAGGTGGTCTGTTCCTGTTGAAAGGGAGTTCTTTCTCCTCGTTGTTGCCAAAATCATGTTCATAGGAGACCATCTGGTTGTTGGGATTTTCTATCTATCACTGTACAATATAACAGATGGATGGTTCGTTTGTTTTTTTTGATTGTTTTAAGACCAGAGATACTAATATAAGTTTTTGTTTTATTTCATTTTGAGTATAAAATATTGCCTCCAGGTAGGTTTTTTTTCAGATTTAGTTTTTAATGTTAATTTTCGCCTTTTTTCTTAAACTATTGTAATATCAAGGCAGGGGAGAGATTTGTAAACATGATACCTATCTGCCATCTATGATGTAGTGGTTAACAGTCACCTTACACCTAAAACACCCCCTGTTTGAAACAATGAGGAGACACAACTCTATGTGGATCTATCTGGTATGGTCACTAATTGGGAAACAAGGGAGCTGAAGGTTTAACTGTATCTATTAGGTGCCTGGCTTATTGATCGGGCCTGTTTCCAGTCTCCTTGGCACCAGCAGTCGGTAACCTTTGAGGTTATTTAATTCAAAGGAAAGAATAAATATATCTTTGCCTTTAGACAATAATTCTGATGGCAAAAGAACCAAACGGGACTGTGCTGCCACTGTCTTCCCCCACCATATTTAAATACAGTGGCCAAGGAGGACACCTCCCTTCTGACCAATTGAGAAAAATATGAATATAATATGAAACGGTATTCATATTTGTTCCTACTGTACCTCTGTTGCTTTTCAATTCTGCTACCAGATAACTAGAATGCGCTGATTTTTCTCTCTTCAAGTTGACCCATACACTTCCAATCTATTTGAAGTAGAAGTTGCAGGAAATGTACTTGAGGAAACGATGGTACTGAGTTGGCTAATCAGTTGTTTGAGGAGGGTTGACACAATGTGTAGTTACACTATGAGTCAGATTGCAGTGCAAGTTCAGAGCAGAGTTTCTGAAGGGTTTGGGGTTATTTTATGCCTATGGCATAAAGGTACAAATCCCACTTTAATGTTTAATATGCCATTCCTTTCTCTTCACTTCCCCCTCCCATTCTTTTCCCCAGACAGGGCAAACGACTAACTATACTACTAACCTTAAAGGATCGCCATTAGCCGCCAACACAACAGCTCCACTCAGCTGTGATAGTCACAAGATGTTATTCAAGTATCAATCGGCTAAAGAAGGCTTAGCACTGGCAGTACATATGGACAAATGCCACTAATGGGTGAAGTGCATGAGCACTAACCTTTATAGACTCTCAGCAGAATGTTATTTACTTACAATAACCAGGCACTTGGTGAAAGTGGGAAGGAAAAACTCCCTTTTAACAGGAAAAAAACCTCTGGCAGAAACTGGCAGCCATCTGCTGCAATCGGGTTGGGGGTAAGGAGAAGGAGATGGGACAATCATTGCTCATGTTTACCTTCTTTTCTGAAAAATGAAGTTGTTTTTGATTTCTACGCTTCTTTCTTGTTTAGTGACATGTAAGTAAACAAAACCCAAAATTTCCAAAGTGCAGGTTAAGCACTTGTAATAATGCCGTGAAGTTACCTGTTCATTAGCCTTTGAATGTCATATCTATGAGAGGATGCAGCCAAAAATGCACCTCAAACACATTACCCAGTTAAAGATTTAAGAGTTTCTGTCTGTTAGTTTCCCTTATAATCATGGGGAACCATTGACGGCATTTATTAAAATGTAAAAATCTTTGGTCTTGTGTGTTTTCTATTTGTCTGTAGGTGAAAATGGCTGTGAGACGTGTTTTCTGCTCCTATCTGAATTTGCTTGTAAACACCAAGAACGACATCGCCTTGGCGCTAATTCTCGACGTTCCCAGTCGCACTCTTGGACGGCAGGCGTTTACAGACATCAAGCATGCCGCACACAACAGCAACACTTCTCTGTTCTTGGTAAGAACACCCCCAGTCATTATGTGCTCAAGTAAATGAGAGTAATCCTCTCTGGTGCAACATCTGGGTCGTTCTCATGCTTTTTTTTTTTTTTTTTTTTTTTTTTTTTTTTTTGCAGGCCGTGACGTCTTTCGTTAGGGCTCTCCAGCTTGGAGGGAAGGGCTATGCTCCAGCTGAATCTGACCCACTGAGAAAACATGTCAAAGGCCTGTCTGACTTTGTCCAGTTTGTAGACAACCTGGAAGAAATACTGGGGGAGATCCCCGACCCAAGGTACACAGAACGGTTTGATCCAGGCTTCCACTTGCTCCCTGTCTTGCTGCTTAGTTTGACATACACCTCCACCGTTGAGACAGAACTAAATGTAAATGTCGGGAAGTTGAGATGCACTCTATCACCTGAACTGGAAGTTCTTTGTTTTCTAAAGAATTAAAGTCAAATTGAAATTGAAGTTATAAATATATCAGGCAACATTTAGATTTTCAACAACAGAAAAAACAAAATTGTTCATACTTTTTTTTTCCCAACCATATCATTTTTTTTTTTTTAACATTGAAATTTTATTTTTTCAATTTTCTTTGATAGCTAGCAGCTTAGCTTAGTTTCACATAATATCTAAATACCAACAGAACACGCTACTCTAGCTTTATCAAAACACTGTAGTCTGAATAACATAGCTTTTAGTGCCTCTTAACCTATAAATTATCACACATTGGTTTTCATTTGACACAAGATGAATTATTTTTCCCACTTTATGTTTACAGCTTGTAAGCTTAGCATAAGCATCTGCTTAGTTTAATGTTAGTTACATTGTGAGGCTAGCTATATGACTTCATGTCATTCATTCATATATAGTATATTTTTTATGTAAGTAGCTGTTAATTAATAGTCTTCTTAAACAACATATTAACAACAAATGTTTGATTGATGTCAAAAAGCTCTTTTATTTATTTTTTCAAGTAATCATTTCTAGAACACCTTAAAAATCATGTAAAATAATCAGTCATTTTTTTCCTAGTTTACTGTAACACACATACTGTTGTGTGTTACTGTGTTGATGTTTAAGCATGACTAAAAATATTTGAATCATGCAAAATAAGTAAGATTTCTTTACTTTTATTGACCTGAGGGAACCCCGAAAAGGTTTTCAGTTTCAAATAAATACCTAATAATTTCAAATTGTTCTACAGTATTTAATAGCTTGTGCTTTTATAGTACACACACATGTATTTCATATCCAGAGTCATCCTAAGCTGATGAGGAGAATGCAGAGATTCCAAGAAAAGCTGAGCACCTGGCGGCAGCTGAAGTCAAGCACAGTGAAACTTGTGATTTATAATTGGATTGGATTTTTCTTTGAATTTCTCCACTTCAGTTCAGGTTAAATCCCGCTTCCTTTCTGGAGGAGCTGACTCAGTTCTTGTGAATTCAAGGATTTGGCAGTGCACTGCTACGACTGGTGGGAATATTTGTAGCAGGGCGGATCAGACTGTGCGCTGAAATCACACCTGTGATCATAAAATCCACCTGTCCCCCCACTGCTTCTTATTATTTCCTCCCAAAATCCCTGTAATGACTCCCATCTAAGCATGATAACATTTGGATTGCTAAAGCATGTTCATCTTTGCTACATCAAAGCCCATCTTTGTTAAATAACTTGTTCCCCGTGTGTTTGCTTCGCTCACTTTGATGAACTATCATCAAACCTGGAGCTCCACAGATCACTCTCCATACTGTTACAGATTATTTTAGATGTCAAAGCATCTGGCACCACAACAGAAGTGGCTATCAGAAATAATTTAGCAGTTCAATCGTGTGAGCTTTGAGCTAAAACTGCAGAAGGAGCCTTTTGTAAGCAGTCCCAGTAGCAACGGCGGACTCGCTCGAGCCATAACAACACATGATGTTTGTGCAGCGCCGTGTTCAACTCTCGCTGCTCTTCTGAGGGTTCTCAGTTCACGCGGGCCGTTGAGAGCTCCCGTCTGATGAGATGCTGATGAGCACGGCCAACGTGTGTCTTTCAACAGGCAGTGCCTTTACGCTCTCAGTGGAGTACTGTATTTCCTCATACAAACACCTTCTGTGGCGAGTTCAGGGCCCCTTGTTCAGCGAACATCTGTTTTCCCAAATGATTCTGTTACTGAGGCGCGCTCGCCCCCTCGCATCAGAGCCGGGTCAGGTTTGGACCACCGCCTCGCCACCAAAACACTTTGGTGCACTTGACTATTTGAAACTTACATAAGTGATATGTTGCTATGATTTTTGGACATACTGTGGAGACAAAGACGGATCAACCCCCCCCCCAACAACTGCGACATAAAGAGGAAAATCGGACCAGAGTGCAGTGACCATGTAACTGTTATAACTGTTAACATTGGCAAAACTCTGCTACAGTGAAATAAAGCTCTACTGGATGTTAATGCTGAAACAATTACTCTGAGCCCTGAAATTCAGTGTCCAATTAATTGAAAGTGAAGAAGCAGTATATCTTTTAAAGACATTCAGACTAAAGCCCCGGCTTTTCTGGGAGAGCGTTATTCATGCTGGCAATTGTTGGCTGAACTCTTGAAGACTGTTTACTCCATCCAGATGAAAACCGCTGTGTGTCCCGCATAAGAAAGAGTCTACTCCTTTCCAAAGTTATTCAGCGTTTCTTCTCTTCCTGTAGCTCTCCCGGCATTTCTTGTTCACTTGTCACTTTGTTGACTTCCCAGTGTATGTGGAGCCAGGCTGGTGACCACCATCAGGGCGGTGCTGGTGAAGGGTCGCAGCAGCGGAGATGCTGTGTACGCTGCTGCTGAGGAGACTGCACAGGAGCTAAAGGAGAGGATCTGCCAGCTTCACCAGATCCAGAAGCAGTCTGCTAATAGAAGCGGGACGGGGATAAGTCCTGCAAGGGTAATGTATAACCTCTGCTTTCAGCCAGCTGGCTCCACTCTGGGCTTTTCCTTCTCGCCACAAGTCCATACATTGAACCCACTTCATGTTTCACTGTCTGTTCACCATCTGGCAAAGCTGTGACTGTAGTTATGTTGGTCTTCACCCCCAGCCAAAAGCGTATGCAGTCAATCACGCTACAGCATACGGAGGTCGTGACACTGTGAAGGTGCTGATGGCGCTGCTGGATGAAGAAGCCCTGACTCCTCCGTGTCGAAACAAGGCCGACCTGCTGTCCGAGGATCAGCCCGTCCTCAGTGGAGCAGAGGGGACCTGCATCCTCACGCTGTTCAGGTTGGTTCCTGTTAATTCTGCAGGTCACTCAAAATCTGATATCTGCATTTTTAGTTGGTTAAAATGAATATTAAGGCTACATTTGGCAAAATTAAGAATTAAAGCAGGCCTGACTTACTGCATTATGTGATGACCTCTAGAAGAAAGGTTATAATAGAAGTAAATTTAGGGGAGCTTGACTAATAGTGGGTTTTAAGGTCAACCAAAAAATTGCTTTTAAAGAAGTGAAACAAAAATACAATATTAATTTATCTAGTTTTAATTTTTAATAATATTATTTGACAGTTTTATCCAAATATTAGATTTCTAGTAGCACAGTACCTAAATTTCATGAAGTGACTGTTACCATTCATACCATACCTTCAGTGCCATGTGCAAACACAGTAAAGAGCGCTTACATTATATAACACTGTAATAGAGCAAAATCACTACTTAATCTGTATTTATTAAACTAACTTTATCGTGTGCACAGCCTCGTTGGATCCATTCGAGTTAAATGAGCTTGTAGTTTACTGTCTGCCTTAATATGATGGGGAAGTTCTTGAAAGATGTTGCTGGTCTTCTTATAATATTGTGTATGGGTTATTGATCCCAAAAGTCCAAATATGTGAGTTTCTTTCCAAAGCAATACCATCACTTGAGTTCTTTTTCCTCAGTTCTTTGTCAGTGACACAATAATGCCAAAGGAGAGAATAATTACATTTGTGATTAGTTTGTTGCAGTAAACTCTGAATCTGAGTCTGAATCCAGTAAACACTGTTTTCACTACCACAGGGTTCAGCGAGACTGGGAATCCCCCTGAAATATAAAATAGGCCAACATGGATCTGTGCAACTTTCCTCTGAAACCGTATGGAGGAAAATCCTCCCACATCACAGTGGAACAATTTATCTGCTCGAAATAAAAATAATACAGCCACTGGTTGTGTTTGTGGCTACAGGGGCGGGTGACACTGTACGGCTAATGCTAGTGAAAACATCTTTACATGGTGAGAGTTTTAAAGGGAGAACGGTGTTTGAAGAAATAACAGGCAGATTTCTTGGTTACTGTGGCCATGTAACCTTGTAGCTCTTCTAATTTATTGAAAACTTTTCTTTGCTGCTTGCTGCGGCTCTCTCTCCTCAGATCCCCTGAAGTGTCTACTGGATGTTCTCCAGAACCCCTAAGGAACAGAGTCCAGAGCCGACTAGACCTGCTCAAACCCAAGGTAACATGGGCCCCTTCGTCCAAGAGCCCCAAATCCAAAACATGAACCACTCCAAACTGAATCAGATGTGCAAACATTGAAAATAATGTCTTTATATCCTGTAATTTCTTCCTGGTATTATATTATTTATTTGCTTAGCTGAAGCTCACATCTTAACTGACTTCCACTCTTCCCGTTTGCACAGCTGGGTTTTAGCTCTTAGTGTTGGTTCGAGCGTGCTGAAAAAGTTATGTATGGGGCATTCAAACCAGTAACTAACCTGTTAACAGTGCCTGTTTTCTTACAGTTGCCAATCACAATGCGCATACCCTGGAAAATCCGCCTTTCTAGCACCTACCTAGCATCACTAAAATTTACAAAATTTCTATCCCGTATAAACTGAAACAGGTCAGTGAGACCATAAATTTACAAAGGAAGTGTTTACAGAGACTTGGGCAAAGGGCAGTTGTCCCACAAAATGTTCCATCTGAAGTCTTTTTACGGCGATACGAGTCGCCCCCTGGTGGCCTTCAAAAAGAATGCAGGTTTGAGCCCCTCGCATGTTGGCTTCACTTTTCGGACCTGCAAGTCCACCTTTTATGCAGATTTCTCAGGTGATATCATTGTACATGTTGATCAATAGATGTCCCTCATATTGGTCGGGATGCAACATGTTGAGTGTTTACATTAAACGTTTAGCTGGTTTATCACTCGCTTCAGTCACACAAGCATCACATTATGACCACCTGCCTATATTTGTGTTGGCCCCCCTTTTGCTGCCAAAACAGCCCTGAACTGTCAAGGTATGGACTCCACTAGACTCCTGAAGGTGTGCTGTGGTATCTAGCATGGTTGGCAAGATGTTGTACGTTAGCTGTTAACTACAAATCCTTTAAGTCCTGTAAGTTTGGATTTGTTGGATTGACAGCTGGACCAGCACATCCCACACATGCTTAACTGGATTGAGATCTTTGGAGACCAAGTTGACACCTCAAGCTCTTCGCTGTGCTCCTCAAACCATTCATGAACCATTTCTGCTTTGCAGCGGGGCATATTATCCTGCTGAAAGAGGCCACAGCCTTCAGGGAATACTGTTTCCATGAAAGGGTGTCCATGGTCTGCAACAATACTTAGATAGGTGGTACGTATCAAAGTAACATCCACATGGATGGCAAGTCCCAAGGTTTCCAACTACAACATTGCCCAGAGCTTGTGAGGGTCGGACCACACAAGCCAACCTTCACTCCTCAAGTACATCATTGAGCCTTGGCTGCCCTATTCAACCTGGTTCTTTCCTTGGGCTGGTTTTCATAGATACTGACCACTACAGTCAAAGAACATCCTACAAGATCTGCACTTTTGGAGATTCAGTCTAGTATCAGTTTTTTGGCGGGGATTTCAGACACTTTACATTTTAAATTCTAGTGTGTTGTTTGTCTTTCTTCCTCTCACCACAACTGACCTCAATGAGGGCTGCACCTCCATGAGCCTGATTCTGCCTGAGGTTTTTTCCTGTTAAAAGGGAGTTTTTCCTTCCCACTGTGGCCAAAGTGCTTGCTCATAGGGAATCAAGATTGTTGGGGGTTTTCTGTTTTGTTTGTATTATTGTCTTTACCTTAAAATATAAAGCACATTGAGTGTGACTGTTGTTATGAGTAACACTGAGTGAAATGTAATACTTAGCATATTTTAGCAATTTGATCTATTTTCTGAAATTGAAAATTGATTGTAGCAACAAAAAAAAGACACAAATCCTATTTCTCAGAATATAATGCCATTTTATTTTTCTTGCGGTGGTAAGAAGGTATTTTTAGGGTAGTGCTGCTGCATCACCCAGCTCTAGATTGCAAGCTATTATCCTTTAAGCAAACATGAAGTGTGAAGCACTTCTTAGAAGATGTATGCTAGACACATTTTGTGAAATAGCTCCTTTATTTGATTGTGCTACCAGATGTCATTTTAGCTCCCCACAATCTGGCTGCCTTCCTGTTTGAGTGCGCTGTAATGGTCCCTGGGCAGCTCACCGCTTCCTGAACTCGGTGAGCGGAAGCTTTCTGCATCAATTTCACTTTGAAGATGCCATATCAGTCGCGTAACTCGACTAGCAAGGGAAACTTGAAAGGTTATTGTTTCCTGTTGTCTGCTAAATGACTTTATCCTAGACTTCTCCAGCGGTTTCATCATGCACTGACGTCAACCGGCACACACAGAGATGGACAGATTTAGTTTCTGCTTTTGGGTTGTTTCCAGGTCTTTTTCTTTTCTTTTCCTCCTCTTTCTTCCTCCCACCATCGCCACAGATGATCAAAACATTGAAAAACTCCTGCTCCTCTGTGACACAAGTAACGATGTTCAAATGAGGTGCATTCACCTTTAGCTGTATATGCATTTTATTTTATATCTAGCTCTGGTGCCGCTGCACCTGCTACTGCTTTGTTCTCACTTCTACAAAAGCAGATGTCAGAACACAAAGCTGCAGAAATGGCTTGCACCTGCTTTTGAAAATGCTATCAGGAATGTCTCGGTCAGGTGTCGGGTCAGACGGTGCGTGTAGGTTATTTCAGGACATTTGTGTTCGGAGGAATGAGGGCTATGTGACCTCAAGGTGCCATGTCAGGCTCCCACCTGTTGTAATTGGATTAGGTGTTCTCTGTGGTTCATAGTTTGGCCGTGCAGCTCTTCCATCCCCTTCCATCTTCTTTAGGTTTTATTAGCATGCAACCAGTAGCTCTGTTACTGAAGTGTGCCTCGGTGCTGGGGTTTCTGTTGTTTTAGGTCCTCTTTAAAGTAGTTCTTTTGAGAAGCACAAAGGCTTTGATCCCTTTGTGCTCCGCGGACCCACCAAGCTTTGCTCTCTCACATTTCTTCTCCTTACTGTGGCCCATTGGCCTGAACGGTGAAATCCCTGGATTGTGATAATCCCAAGCAGGCGTAGATCAAACAGTGGATGAAAAGCTGTGGATCTGTGTGTGCCCCAGGGCTGGGATTGTAGGCTTCAATATCATTCACTTTGTTATAGAAACTTGGCTGTTAGGTTTTTTTTGTTTTTATTTTTTTTAAATGAGTTTTTTTCTTTTCTGTCTCTTTTTTTTTTTTTTTTTTTTGTTAAAGGATGTGGTAATTGATAGGAGCAATGCACAGTATATCAGGTGGCTAGTAAAGAAAATCTCATCTTTCTCATTTCTGGGATTTCAGCAATATATGAAACTTTTAGTTGTTCAAAAAAAAAACCCCAACATAAAACATGCTTTAAAAGCCAGGAATCTTATCCCCTAATTAAAAACCATACCCTTTTACTTTTTTTGTTATTGAAAGATCTGAGCGACTATTGGATGGATTACAATGACCTAATAATGGTAATTGATGCTAATGACTTTAGTGATCCCCTTACTTTTCACACATTGTGTTTTTTCTGGCTCTGAGTCACGTTTTTGGGGGCTACTGCAGACGTAAGCATGACTGTTTTGTGGTACCTTATTTGACAGAAATTGACGCATTTTCTTGATGATAAAAAGAAAAGTCTATTACACTTGAGTACATGAAACCCCACTCAACAAAAGTGGTTTAAAAAAATAAAACTTTATTGCAGTGCTGGTAATTTTCCTTTAGCTCCAGAGAAAACCTCTTTGAGATGTGCCAAAAATTCTTCTGATTTAACACCACAGAAGTTGTGCTTTCTGTGAAATGTCTTGACTGCCGTTGGTTGGATTTCCACGAATTTTAGTGCAGATATGCATGTTCCCTTTTAGGTTTGGACTATAATACATTTGATTACAATATCAGAGCAAGGAAAGAAAGAAGTAGTTTGTGTACTTCAGTGCTAATTAGCAGATCCAGCTGCTGAAACTCGCTGAGCAAGAGTGGAAAAGTACTTGAAGGGGTCTTTGTTTCAAAACGCCAAAAGAAAGGGCCAGAAAAATCTCGGCCACCTGCCCTGAGTTGCTGATACTGATCACCAGTCGCCATATCAGCTGGATTTAAGTTGTTTTGCATTTATTCCAGGTCCGAGAAAGAGTCATCCGATCCCAGTTCGCCTGCACTTACAATGACGAAGAGCTCCCTCTCAACCGTGTGCTGGACTTCCCGAGCACTAGCCAGGTTCCTACTTGCGTGCACCCAGCACCCAAAGCCAAAACCACCACATCTGTGGATGATGGGTGCAGCTCTGATGTGGAAGACTCAACAAAAGGTAAAAGTTCATGTTATTTTCTTTACAAGCTACACCCCCTACCCCACCACCATCTTTTATTTTTTTGTACTCAACAACATGTCAAATGTCAGAACAAGACGTGCTGCATTTTATCTGCTGGAACGGACTTCTGTTTCCTCTGACGGCACACAGCTGGACCGAGGCCCAGGCTCACCTTCTCAACTCCGGCCTTGGAGCCTTCCCAGTCCCAGTTGTGGGACTGGTACTTACAACTTGCTGTTAAATTAATTCCCATTCTATAAAACCTCCTCACCCCCACATCTGTCGTAAAAAAAAACAAAACACACACACACACTCTTGTACAGACTTTTTGCCCATTTCCCCCTTCTGCTTTTTGTTCCGTGGGAATTCAGGCTCTGCTCCATCAGGTTAACATGACAAATGTTGAAATTCAGGTTCAGAGAATAAACACACAGCCTGCTTCAACTAGCAGCTAACGTAAGCAATTTCGTCACAACATTTTTCCCTTTCTCCCCCCTACCAACTTGTCACACTTACTTTTGCTTTTTAATTATTTATTTCAGTTTTGTTTTTCTTTTACCTTTGCAGCCAAGTCCTCTGAATGTACAAATAAGGCACGGGGTGAGATACAGCGGGGGGCTGCTCTCGAGCAAAGAAGTGGAAATGCCCCAAAACAAGGTGCAAGCCTGGTTAATGGAAAGAGAACTGGCTTTCAGATGCAAAGCAGGGGTAACAAGAGAAAGCAGCTGGATATTGACCAACATGGTGGATCTGAAAATGAGCCTCCGGAGAAGAAACAGCCAACTCGCACATCAGTCAAAATGCCTGGCAAAAATGCCAGCAAGGCCTTGAGTAAGAAGAAGCTCATAGCTGGACAAGGGAAGCTAACCAGTTTCTTCAGAGTCTAACCAGTGTTTGCACTAACGATGACACAATAAGGACTTTTCTATCAGATATTTATATGAAGCAGCTGAAGCTTGTGTACTACGAGTATACTCCAGCTTGGGCTGCCATTTAGAATCATTTGTCATCTTGTTTAACCTCGAGTATTTAAAAAATATATATATAAATATACATGTAGCTAGTTGCTTGGCGGCTACTAAGTGTTACCTAGTTAGCATTTTCTAGCAAAAGGTTCATATGTGGATTCAAACAGAATTTGTACTCGCCAAACAGCCAAGAAGTATCATTGGTGACTTCGTAAGTTCTGCTAAAAATATTTTTTATCAACAGCAAATTGGCACTGTCTCCCGTTTGTTTGTTTGGTGGTTTTATTTTTTGCTTTTGTTATACTGACTAAGCTAATTGCTGACTAAGCTAATGACTAGCCATTTGTTAGCAATAACATTAGGTTTAACTTTCAGATCAGCTTTTGTACACATTGAAACACAAAGGTAAAATATCACGTGATCATTAGTGACTTCATGATTGCTGTTAAGAGTTACATATTTAAAGCAAAGCCAAATAGCCATTTTTTATGTTTCATTTTTATGCTAAGCTACACTGAGGCTTCACATGAAGTGTGCGCAACAGTGTTATTTAACTCTTTCTCAAAATGTCAAATGTATAAATAATATTACTTAGACACTAAAATCTCCAACATTGTTGGGGGAAAAGCAAAAAATCTTCATAAAACTATAAGTCATTTAAGTTTTCTTTGTTTCAAGGCTAGTTGGTTATTTAGCGTGGCATTTAGTCAAATGTGTGGTAGCTATCTGAACTGATCAATTGGGTAGCTGGTCATTGCACTTTATCACTAATCAATTTTAAAATTAGTCTAATAACGCCTTCGTGGAAATAAAATGTATATCATCACGACTAGTATGTAAATTTTACCTTTCAATTATTTTCAAGATTCCACCATTTACATCCACTCTTTAAACACACAGCTTGCAATTGTTAATAAACTTTTATTTTGTCTTCCATGTTTGTCTGCTTTATTTCCTACAAGTAAATGAATCTTCTTATACCACACAGGAGGAAACATTCATTGACGTCGCTCATGCTTCCCAGCAGGGCCGGTAAACTCTTCCAATCATACATCGCAGCACTAGGGTTAGGAAAGGAAACCACATAGAGCAATTGAGTTTATATGGCATTTAAAAAAAAGAAAGAAAAAAGTTTATTTTCCAAGAAATATTGGTTTTCCATATGCTTACTGTCAAGGTCGGTATCTCTGCGATCTATCTTCACGCTGTACTCGGCAGGAGTGTAGCTCAGGCTTCGATCTGCGAGTAGAGGAAGGCTCCGAGTGAAGGCCGGGTTCAGCCCTCGAACACTGTGCCCTTTCAGCCTTGCATCCTGAACAAAATCATATTGATCAGTGATTACATGTGACACCCGGAGCCCACACACACATTCCCGTACTGTAGGATGTGAACTCTGGATGGTCAAGTTGCAGGAACAGCTTTTAAAGATTATCCTTTTTACTTGTAGTACAGGTGTTGGATCTGCTTTTACCAGCTGATCCAAGCCACAAGAACCCCAAATGGAAGAAATGTGTTCCCTCATTTTTTACTATATCACAGTGGCCCGTTTTCTTCCACAGCTCCAGTTGGCCCACATGTCTTTGTCTCCATCATGGCTGCCTGTTTCCCATTACCACAGAGATAACCACCCTGTTCATAACACACAAGACACAGTCTGCAGATAAACCTTTTACACATCGCAGCCAAACATTTGGGGGAAACACTGATATATCATCATTCTTCCCACTGAGAGTCCAATAAATCTTTATAGGCTTGTGATCATTTGACCTTTTCGCTTAATAGTATTTCCCAGTTTTCCAGCGTTGCCGTAAAATATTTTTATAGATGTATGTGAAGTATTGACTTAACAGTAGAAGCGAGGACGGTGGCCAGTTGAAAGGGGTCAAGTATTCAGTCACAGGATGGAGATAATGTGCTCTTTGTTGTTGAACTATGGTTAGCCGAGGTTGTTTATGAAAAGAAATCTCATACAATGAAGATTTATGAGGCATGACCGTCACTGGCAGAACAGTGTTAGGCTGAATGAGAGTGGATAGTTTGCTGTTAAGTTAATTTGATCCAAAAAAGAATCAAAATTGCTGGCTATAATTTTCTTTAAGCTCTAATTAAAGTGCTTACCCTAGGGGTGTCAAACATGAGGCCTGGGCGCCAGAATATATCCAGCCCACTGTGAATGAATGAAAACGTTATATTTTCTAATTACAGGATAGTCTCTGCAATGAACTTCCATAACTTTTTTTTGTAATTTTACACAGTTTAGCACATAATTTCACAGGTCCGCTCTACTTGATATCAGAGTGGGCTCGGTATGTGGCCCACAATGTCAAAGGAGTTTGACATCCCCGTTCAGGAGAGTGTAAGACTATGTTTATGTGGGGATTCGGAGCAGGGTTGGTCTTTGGTTAAATAGCCTTTTAGTATTGTTAAAAGTGGACCTTTAATTGTTTTTTTCCATATTTTCTGTGGGTGTTTGTAAAAAATAAAATAAAATAAAAATGAGGGGCAGCCAATCAGAAGAAAGATGGCTTAAACAGTTGGGGAAAAGGGCTGTAATGGATTATTTCAGGGTATGTACATGGGTATTTTGGCCTTTTATCAACAACCAAAATTTAGATTTTTTTTCTTGCAACATCAATAGTGTGGAACTTTACCTCCTTTTCTAATGTCAGACTGTGCAGTGCATTATTGTTTGTTGACTTTTGACTGGCCAACTTTTCTTCACGGTTAGGGTTATATGCCTACCTCTTGCTTTGCCATACTCTTGACAGACCTTAAGGTAATATTTTTCATTTTTATTTCAAAGGAGATATTCCCTTGTGTGGATATAGCCTCACGTGCACGGCTTTTTAAGCAGTATTTTGAACTGTGAGCAACTCTAGTCAAGTTCAAGAATAAAAATGAACTATACATAATAATAATAATGATAATAATGATGATACATTTTATTTGAGGGTGCCTTTCTAATACCCAAGGTCACCTTACAAAGAGAAAAAAATATCAATTCATTATTTCCAAACCAAAAATCAGCATATATCAGGCTCTTGTCCATAGATTCACTCAGAAATACTGTCTCAGATTAACATAGACCAACACTGATTTTGCAATATTAGTAATTACATTTCAGGAGGAATGTGTTTTTGTTACAAGCTCCTTTGTTTTGTGGGGACTTTTGGGAAAGTTAGAATCCTTCATGGGAACAGTGTAGAAGCAGGGGTGTCAAACATATGAAGTGGCCTGGCAACTGTAATCCGGCCCACTGGACAACTTTGGAAAAAGTGAATGAGGGCATAAGAAGAATATTAATTTTTATATATTAATATGTATATATATATATATATATATATATATATATATATATATATATATATATATATATATATATATATATATATATAATTTTAAGCTTTAAAGCATTTCTTACTCAACAGGGCCGCCTGTACAGGCATTTATTCTACATCAAAGTACTTGACAATTACCTACACAGTTAAATGAGATAAAAGTTTCACTTTTTTCATAATCCAATATAGAAATTTCAGGATATTTTTTACAAGAATTAACGAACGCTTTCTCTTTTATAATTACAGAACAGACTGGGAATTTTAGCTACCAGAACTTTTGCTGTAATTTTACACATTTATTTCTTACAATACAAGCACAAAGAGTCAGGCTGCCACAACAGCTTTTATTTTCCATGTGGAAAAACTAAGACGTGCAGTTGAAATTGCACGTCTTTTCCTTATATTAAGGTATCTCGGGGATTAAACATGTAGTTAAAACTATATGAAATTTCACTGGTCTCCCCCACTTCAGATCAAACTGGACTGTATTTGGCCCACGCTGTAAAATTAGTTTGACACAGAGGTTTCTGGGATAACTTCACCTACTTCAAAGGCGCATGGACTACGAAGAACTACTTTAATACTTCTTAATAAGAGTTACTGGAGCTTCAACCAATTCAGAATCCTTTATAACATAACCATAATGATTGACACCTGATTATTATCAGGATCAACGTAGTAAAAATTGTCGTATATATTGTATATTGAGTACAATTCAAATATATTACTGTAAGAAAAATGTTCTTTCTTCAGTTTAAATCAATTTTGTTTATATAGCGCAAAATCCCTTCAAGGCATTATATACTTTATATTGAAAGGCATAGACCCCTACAATAATACAATCAAACAAATGCCTTTGAGGCCAAGCAGTTGACAACAGTGAGAAGGAAAAACACTCTTTTCATACAGGAAGAAAAATCCAGCAGAACCAGGTTCTGGGAGGGGCAGCCATCTGCCCACACCATTTGGGGTTCAGGGGAAAAAGAAAAGAAATGGAAGATCTTGTTTCCACTGTGCGATAACAATAAAGGCTAAAAAGTCACAACAAAAAGGAATAACGTTGATGCATGATGACAGTTGCAACACTTACCGAGATGATGATTGTTGGGTTCCCATCTTCATCCCTGATTCGGCGCCGCCTGAACACCGGCGGGATCACAGCGGGCTCAGAGATCGACTCGTCACCCAGTATCAAACCCAGGCCGTCTTCTTCTGTTATACCACCCTCTGCATTAGTTGCAGGCATGGCTACGGTGACTGAGTGGCTGCTCAGCTCAGTGAAAAGCAGCAGAGTTAAGAAGACAGAGTAGACAGAGATCATGGTATCTACAATGTTTATTTCTTAAGACTTTCGCCAGTTGAGCCTTGCCTTAACAACTGGTATGATTGGACTTTAAGCTGCTTTATATATTGAGGGAGAGAGCATTTTGCTGCCAGCTTGTTTAATGTACAAAATCATCATCATGTCTCCAACAGGGACACATCAACGTATAAGATCAAAGGTCACAGGAGATGTGGTATAAGTCCATTAATAGGGAAGCAAAAGGTGACAAACTTCATTTAGTACATTTAAAGATTTGATGAATTAAGGTTATTAAAGATGGGGAAACATGGTGTGCTATAATTTTAACCACATTAAAGAACTCGGGGAAAGAAGGCTCATAGAGGGTCAAAGGGCAGGAACTGATTCAAATCTGTCCTTTCAAAATCCGCATGTTGAAATTAACCCAGCAGGTGATAAGATGGAGACTTGCTGCAGTAAGAAAGACAACTCACACAGGGAGTCTTTCAGAGGTATCAGTGACTTAACAGGATCCCCATCACCAAGGTGCTGTCGCCTCCAGACTCAGGTAAAAAGGCACCTACTTAGATTATTTGTCTGGTATCACCAATCACTATTATACCTTCTTGCCAAGACTTTGAATAGAAGAGCAGTCTGTTAGTGGAACTTGGCTCAGTGACGGAAAATGGGCTGAAATGGCTAGCATATTCTGTTTGATGAAAACAAAAGTCATGTCAGCTTATCTAAAAGTCACAAATTTAACAATATATCTCTTTTGTAAATTCTGGAGCCTGGAGGAGGGGTTCATCTTATTTATAAGGAGACTAAACCCACAGGTTGCTTGTCCAAGCTCTTATTACAAGTTTTATTTAAAGTTATGTTCTTGTGGCCTCGTTAGCTGGTGCGAGTACAGTGTGTTCTGATGTGGTCACTTTTACATGGTTTTGAGCCAGGTTGGTCATTTTATCTTACAATGTAATAGGAGAACATTTTTAGGCAAACCACGATCCTTCCTACTTGCTAACCACATAGTTTATGTTCCTTAATCTAACCAAAAAAGTGCAAGTAAATGGCAAGTGAAAGCTTATCTTAAAGAGGTTGCGCTCAAGCCTCCTGGTTAACCTGGGTTAGGGTTAGCATTCTTCTTCTGCTGCCTCTATATCACCAGCCAAGTGAAAGCAATTCTCTTTGTTGTTTAAAGAATGTTTATATTGGTTGTTTTGAAGCTATATTAAAAAAAAACAACCCAATCTGATTGTTTTGCTTGAAGACTTCGGTTTTTTAATCAATGCTTTTCCAGTAGTTCTGGGAATCGGGAGTACACCTCTTAAATCAAGATTGCAAGTACCTCAAGAACTATTTGCTGGGTTTCCATGTAATCTTGTGCAGGCATGTGGCTTCTGGAAAACTGATTCTTCTGATTTTGGTGACATTTGACAGAGCAAGCATGCAAACAGCTCTCTGTAGAAGTGACTCTTGGGGTCCTTTCACACCTTATTGTTTACTTGTTGCCTTCAAGGTTTCCAGTTGATGCAAACCAAAATTACAGATGTGAAGCACCCCTGCGAACAAAGACCTTAACCTTGGTCCAACAAAAAATGGTGGTTGTGGTATGAAATATGGTGTTCAGAAGGTTTTGATGTTCACACAAATCAGAGAAAGTTAAAATAGTTAAAGTAGGCTGTGGTTTGAAAATGTTGTCATGGTCCTGTACTGTTCAGGGGATTTTTCCCATGCTTTTTACTGACATAGCTCTTTAGGTAAGGGATGGGTTTGACCTGTAGATGGAGTCTCCTGTTCGTGCCCATTCCTTGACCTGTTCCTCATCTCCTATCTGAACTTAAAGACCAACTAAAACATTCGATCTCTGCCATATTTTTGACAATAGTAGAGCAGTATTCAGGCTTCTCTATGGCTCCTGTAATTTCCAAAGTTCCCCCCTGTGCTAACGTCTTTGATCTCTTGTTCCGTAGTTGCCCCTGAAAAGCTGAAGAGTTCACTTTCTGCCTGTATCACTTACCTCTTTCTATCATGCTGATCTGGCTCATTTGGAAAGTCTTAGTTAAGTACTCACCTCTCAAACCCACCTGCCTGTCCATCCTCCAGTCGTTCCACCCTGTTGTTCTCACTTTGGACTCTTTAAGTAAAAACTCACTCTAATCCAAATAATCAGTTACAAGCTCAAAACAGTGCCTCGACTAATTTTGTTCTCTTCATTCCTATTGCAGCCAGCCCTAAGACTCCTTTGTAGGAAGTTTATCTTGACATTCCAAAGTCATAAAAATCATTAACTGTTGTGTTTTGGGTCCTGCTTTATAATCCGCCAGTTAGTGTTGCCTATAAAGATCATGGCACATGTAAATGGTCCATCCATCCATCTTATCTTATCTTATCTTATCTTATCTTATCTTATCTTATCTTATCTTATCTTATCTTATCTTATCTGTACTGTAGTGACAGTTGGCTAAGTAGTGTCCTTTTGACAAACAACATTTTCCAGTCTTCTGGTAGTTCCCAAAGGAAATCCCAGACTTTTTAAGATGTATAACTCCATGGAGTTCTGTGTCTGCCCTGGATGTCCCGCTGTATGGGTGAAACAACTCAACCTATTTTCATTAATGCTAGGTTTTCTCCAGGGTACAAAAGGAACCAAGGTATTAAAATACATTCCTACAATATGATAAAAAGTAAGCCGAATGATAAAGAAAGAACAATGCTATACAAAAGGCCAAGAAAAGGAATCCTTTGCTTCACTTGTTGCCATTCATTCAAACGCCAATAGAAGGCAAGTGGCCAAATTGACAAAACGCTGATGTCATACTTTAAGGTGTAAAAAGGTCATTTGTGAGATGCTGGTAGGAGGAGTGAAAACAGCTGGGTTAGCTGTTTTCACTCTTTATGCTAAGCTAAGCTAACCAGCTGCTGGCGGTAGCTTTGTATTTACTATACTAATCAGAGTGGTGTCAGGTGTTAGTGGGATCTTCTCATCTAACTCTCATCAAGAACGCAAATAAGCGACCTGTCAAACTTTTTGTTTAAAGGAGAATTTGATCTGCAACAGCCCTGTGATCAAGCCTTCAGGCCGTTTGATCACAAGCTCTCACACCAAGGTGCTGACCATCAGCTGACGATAAAAGGCGGAGGCAAGCAAAACTGTTGACATAGCGCCTGGTAGGCTTCTTCTCAGCTCAAAGGGCTTACCTTATTAACATCACAGGAGCCGTGGAGCAGGGAATGGAGAACCAGGACATGAATAATAGCTATTGAACTCAGCTGAAGTGATTTTACTTGGAGCGGTCAGCCTTTATTTTGTAAGTATTATTGTTGGAGGGCGAGGACTTCTACTGAAGGACTGAACTTGTCCACAGGGGCACGGGCGTTCCAGCAGAAGCACAACTGAACTTGTGAGCTTCGTGCTCTGTTGTTGTAACCTTTCTCGCTCTTTCTTTCTGATAATGTATCCCTCCCTTTTCCCATATTTCTTCTTATAGAGGGTGCATTCATGGACAGTGGATGGACTGGGAATTCAAAGCAAGTCCACCTGATTTATGAGCCTCTGGGCTCTTTCAGCTCCCCTGGCACTTGCCGAGAGGAGTCAACAAACTCTGAGCTGTGGTGAAGGTCTCTCTATCTGGTAACTGTGTTTTTTACCCGGTCCGAATTTCTAAGAAATCATTACCATAATTCTGTAACAAAGAACATTAGTAGAAAAGCCAAGAGTCAAATAATCTTATGAAGACCAGATGTGATTCAGTGGGTATCCATGAACATTATTTACTAAATCTTTATGTTTCCACAACACCGCTTGTCAAATCTTCAACTCATGCCAGCAAAGTTTATTCAACTACTGACTGCAGTTGGTCTTGTTTGTATGCGCTTGTAATTGCATCCAGATCTGATTCGGCCTGTGCGTCTTTTAAATTTTGAGCTCGGTTAAGCTGCAGAGTGTTATTTCAACGGTTTTGTCAGCTGCTTGCATCACCTGTCAGTTGCCGGTGCTGTATTTCAATCACACCGCCTACATCTTTGTGCGTAAACGAGACCTCATAATAAGACTGGGCTCTATGACATCAGTAGCAGCATTGTTTAATAGTCCTTCGGGGTCCAGCATGTTATTTCCTCGTCCTGTATTAACACGCTGCCTTTCATCACCGACACTCATCTTCTAATGAAAAACAAAAAAGAAAGTAAAAGACAAACACTGTTGCAGTGCAGGGGAAGCTCCGGTTCCAAGGAAATGTGATGCTCCGTCCAGGATGCTTCACATCTATGTGTGTGTCTTGAGCTGTGCCAAAAGCCGGCGTGCTGCATTCAGCAGAGATGCGGGTGCAGAAGAGGGGGGATCGCATTTTGGGCAGGATTTTTTTTTTTTTTTTTTTTTTTTTTTTTTGCCCAGAGAACAGACCATGGTTTCCTGGAACAATGCAGCTGATGAGAGCCTCTCCAAGGAAAATAAGGCTCTGACATCATGGGTTCTTAAAGCACACAGCTGAGCCAACACTCTCTCCTGCTATAATCAAGTCTCAGTGAATTTCCACTGTTGACTGAAATTGAGAGAAAGAGAATCTCCAATTCTGAAGCTTTACACAGTTTTTTAATACATTCTTTAATCTAGCTGCTAATATTCTTGAGTTAGCACCGTGCTCTTGCACTTTGCACTGCATTTGGCTTGCAGTAGCAATCAATTAAACACAGGGCTACTTGTAAATTTCTCACGGTAAACTCATCATTTTCCAAGACTGGAATTTTACCTCCAAAATGTAAGAACATTTAAGATTAAAGACAAAAAATGCTGACAACAGCAAGGAGCAAAAGTTAGAACTCGGTGAAGTGAAATCCTGGGTGTCCTTTTGGAAAAAAATGGATGGTGGGAGACTGATGAGGCCTTACAACTTCTTTTTCTTTTCTTTTTTTTGTAAAACAACCAGCAGAATAAGTAGTAAAATTGGTGAGGGTAGTAAAACAGACCACAAGGTCATTCAAAAGACAATTGTGTGCTTAAGATGAGGAGTTGAAGAGTGTGGAGAGATTGTGTTTCAGAGCCCAGTCCAAAATCTGTGTCCTCAGATGCACTGGATCCCGAGTGCACGTAGATCAATGGGAAGAGATTGTTCTTTCCACAACCATCCTGGTTCTTGAGGTTATTCAAACATGTTTGTGTGTTGCCCTCTTTTGACTCACCATGTAATTCAAAATTAGCCCATATAAGAGTATAAAATGAGCATTTTAAAGACATCCTAACCTTGATATTCACTCCGATAACTGGCTTTCTTTCTCTCCACTGCACACGATCTCTCCAATTTATTTGAACTCTAAATCTTGCAAGCTTGCAACCTGCAATTGTCCCATTAGGGTAAGATAATTGATTCAGTATTAGTCATGGAGAGGGATGAAATAACATCCAGGATGGTCGAGATGACCGGGACCTTGCCAGCGTTCCTGCTGTTTCACATTTTGATCTCCGCTGTGTGCTGAGCGTCAGCCAGAGAGTCAGTTTATCAGGGTTTTATTGTTGCCCCATATACATCAGTTCTTTTTTTTTTCAAAGTGCTGACAGCGAGCAGAGCTCAGCGCTGTCACTGTTAGCATCCCCCAATAGAGCTGAGACATGCAGGGAGCGCCACGCCCCTACTCTGTTTGCTTTGGCAGATCCTGCTGCCTCGTAGGAAGTATCACTTTGTCATTTAGCCCAACCAGATTCATATGCATGGTGCACAAAGCCTCAGCTTGAGTTATGGCTTTATCCATGACCAAAATGTCTTAAAAGATTTAAGAGGGACGAACTTCTACTTTGTAATTATCTGCTGTTTATGTGTCTGACTCCACTGGGTTCCTAATAAAAGCCATATAGACGTTACCAGTGTGATGTTGTGTGACAGGGAGAGTAATGTCTTTACAGGGTTATGTTTCCCCAGAGATTTTTATAAGTAAATACACATGCAATATGAAAGAACGCTCCAGCCATTTCTGTGATGTTGACAAGTGGTTTATTCAGCAGGAATGGTGAACAGTTTGTCAGTATTTTTTTTTTTTTTTTTTTTTGTCTACAGAAGGCAATCAAGCACCATGAATAACAGCGCTCCAATCAGACAGTTGTTTTGGACAGTGACCTTCAGGAAATTGTATCATCTCGTATAACACCTCATATAATCATGAATGACTCGCACGCTCCCATGATCCAGGCTTTATTGATCATTGCATACCACTGACAAACTGGAATGTTTCATTCATTGTTTGAAGATGGCTGCTGCAGCTTCTGTTTTTTAATGCACAAACTGTATTTCAGGTACCAGAAACATAGTGTGACGGGTGTACTGTTGTTGTAGTGAAGTTGAGACAGTGATTGCATCATTTGATATTTAATGAACAGCTCATTGGTTTCATTCATGATACAATAATGGTGAGTGAGGCTTCACTTTAATCAAAGAGTCTTTGGTTTATACCATTTATCTGAAGATCTGGGAGAACCAGAGCTGTTCTCCAGCCAGCTTCCTATTTCATTTCTGCTGCCAGGTCGACTAATAAGACAGTTTGCTTGGAATAAACACTAAAGAATATAGCAAATCCACATTATACAACCTTTTTAGAAACAAAAACACACTTTTAAATTAATCTGTGAAAATAAGTTTTAATTGAGAATTGATAACGAATATTTTGGACAAGATAAATTAAACTCCTGGGTTACTCTTAAAGCCAGACAATGCAATCTTAGTTCAGTTCTCAACATGGGCTAATTAAATTTTTAATTGTAGCTTAAATATGAAGCCAGGTTCAGTAGCCCGTTAGTTTAGCTTAGCAATGTTAGCTAGGAACAGGGAACAGCTGCCTTGGCTCTGCCCAGAGGGTTTTATTTATTTATTTTTTAAAGCTCCTCTAAAGCTCAGAATCTTGTTTATCTAATCTTTAAAAATTGAGGTGAAATAACACACAGGGTTCACTTCCTGTGTTAATCTGTGAGCTTTAGGATTGCTAGTGGGCGGATTACATTGAGTACACGTAGTCAGCAAGCTAAGCTAACTGGCTAAATGATAAATGTAGAGACAAAGCACGATTAATAATTCAGCTCAACATTTATTTTGTGGGAAGATCACTTCTTTTCTGTCACGACTGTTAGCACCAACAGACTAAAGAATGGAGAAGTGTGTTACAGGTAATTAGCCAGGAGTGGGAACGGGAAGAATGGGGAAAACTGCAATTATGGCTGTATTTTTCTAAGCTCTGCTGAACCACTGTGTTAAAGTTATAAAGTTAATATATCTGCAAATGGCTTTGCTAGTTTTCTAATAGCTAAAAAAACTAAAGATAAAAATAATCCTCTGGGGTTTTTTTAAATCTGGGGTTTTGAGATAGCAGCAGGAATTTTGTTAACATTTCAAGTACAACTTGTGGTGGTGATTGTTTTCCCATGCTAATGGAGTAGTTTTTAGAAGAGCTCACGATCTCTGTGAAACAGCTCTTTAATTTTAGTTACATAGAATAAAATATTTAACTTTGTGCCATTATTTTCCATGTTGACAGGTGCAGGTCTGACTCAAAGATATTTTTTTTCAATGACCCTAATCCTTCACTGTATGTCATACCCATTTTAGTCTTATCTGCTGAAGCCAGTGAAGTTGTATCTGGATAAATCTGCAGGTGTAAGTTATTATCAGAAAAAATATATTAAAATATACTCAGGCAGACATGTTGGCTTACAATTTTTAGATGATGTGGTTTGTTGGTAGTTGAACTGTGATTTTCAAAATGCTGCAAACTTTAAATGTTGTCAGTTACTTTGGAACCGACTCTGAGTAATAGTTAATTAAATCTATAAATAATAATTACATTGGCTAGCCGACACTCATAGGCATAGGCAACCAGATGCCAAAGCAGAAGAGGTTTAAACCTGTATTCTTTTCAAATGCTACCAGAGGGCGACTCCTGCAGATTCAACATTACTTTTGGTCCTATATAAATTTGTGTGGTTTCAAAGTTCATCTTTTTTGGTTTCAAAGCACCAAGAATGGTTAAAAAAAAAAAAAGGAATAAATAAATCAGCTCAAGACCTCAACAGGATTTCTCAAACTAGTGGCTGACTTCAGTGCCCATCTCTTATTCTGTCAATGTACTCAGGTTTGGGTGAGTCCTTAGTTGTGAGCCGAATAAGACTGAGGACCGTATAATCAATAAAAATGTTATCAGGTAAGAGCGTGTCAACTAAACTATCGACCAGTCAACTCTGAGTCCACAGCCCTACTTTTGTAGGGTTCGTAGAGACTGAGTTGTGCTCTGTCTCTACGAGAGTAGCAACGACCTTTTTTTTATTTATGTCATTAAATTAAAGATCCAGACTCTAGATATGTTACTGAAATGGGTACATTTGGGATTTTTGTTGGATGTATGCTAATTGTCTGCTGTTTGACAAAGGTTGCATTGTCTCGTTTTAAGTAATTTCAATAGCTGGTACTTTGACTTCCAGTTACGTGAATTATCACCAACACACACATCTGGACAGACAAAAGTACAGGATGACTTTTTACAATCTTAATACAATTTGAAGAATCATTGTTCACAGTTCTTTTGTCAAGTTATTTGGCATAAGGGATCTATATTGAGAAAATAATTTAAAACAGTAGAAAAAATAGCATTTTGCCTTCTTGGGAACACAACATGGTATATTCATTTCCTTTTTTTTTTTTTTTAAATTCTTCGTGCATTCACAGATTTCACACAGATACATTTACTCGCTTAGACTACTACCTTATTGAAACAGCTTACAAATAAAAACACTATTAAAATGGTGGCCACAAGGCTGTGCAAAAGGGAAGACCTCCAATGTAAGCCCTGCCATCAGTCTCTTAGCCATCTCTTGCAAGTAACAAACTACAAAATAGCACCATTATACAGTGGATAGGATTCTTAATACAGTTTTGTTATATGAAACCATCATGTACAATGAATGATAGTAATGCATAGGTTAACATAATGGGAATACTGTTTGATTATACACAGGCAGAGGAGACAGAGCCAGAGATGAGTCGTCTTGGGCAATTATTATTTTTTTTCTTATCGTTTTTTTTTAATCTTTTTTTTTTTTTTTTTTTGAGGCTTAAACAAACAGCCGTTTTCGTTAGTCCTCATGCAAGGACTTCTCAGAACTGGCTTTTCATGAAAGTTGGTGTATGTGTGCATGACCTTTGCTTGTAGTTGCACAACTTTAATTTACCTTGTGAGTGCTTTTGCATGTGTATTTGTGTTCTGATATGCGAACATCACATCACCAGAAAGATTTGTCCTTGTGGTTTTGCCAATGTTCACCAAATATGCGTGTTTCTTGGGTGCACTCTGCAATGAATGCAGTGGAGGTTCATTCTACTCTTGCCATCAGATAAAGTTGCAAAGTTCTCATCCTCCCTAAGCTAATAAAATATCCAGGTCAAGATCAGTCACTTAAACTCATACGTGTGACGGTTGTACTTCTTTTTAGAGCACTTGCTTTGACTAAACTTTCATAACATCGTGTTTACCCTTGAACACGGGTTGTGAGTGGAAACCTGTGTTCAAGGTTAAACACAGGTTTCCACTCAAACTGAAATGTTGACTGAACTGTTGTCAAAAATCAAATTTGGCTGGGGTGTTGACATGTGAAAGGATGCAGACGACAAACATTTTGCCTGATTGTCATTATTTGACTTGTTCCACTTCAGTTTGCCAAATGCACTTTGACTTCACCGAATGACACACTTCTGAGGACCAAACGAGAACTCAGTTTTAGCTTCTGGTTAATTTGTTTTTCTGTTTTGGAAAATGTGAAAAATCCCAGTCTTTTTTTTGTAGTACCTTCTGTACTACCCACTTTCTTTAAAATCCCCTCTAATAGTGCTTGAGCTCCTTTTATAATGTTTGGATTGTAGACTCAGTCCTCAGGTTTTGAACACTTCCTGGGGCTTAAGAGGGATTTGGACTGATCTCAAACCTTCCAGCGACTCCTCTTAGTAAGGTTTAGACTTAGACTCAAGTTAAAATACCTACAACAATGTTTAAACTGTGATGAACCACCTGGTCTTTGTCCTTAAAGCAAACCTTTTTTATTTTTTTTTACATAATAAAAATATCCACAGTAATGGATGGTGCATAAAAACAAACTCTGAAGGTAATATATCAGCTTTGAACTGGGGTACTAACTGTTAAATGTGACCGAGCCACAGCCATGCTGCTCTCTGATTGGCTGAGGCCCAGATACGTTCCCATCTTTCCTGGAGCCTGGGGAGGCTGCAGCTCCAACATGGAGGTATAATAAGCTCTTGTTCGTGTCTTAGCAGCTAAACTAGTCTGTTACATTGCATTAACAAAGAATTCCTCCCAGTATGGAATGGTGCAGTGTATAAAATAATCACAATTTTCCACATCAGACCCTTACACACCACCTAGCTCTCTGTTTTCAATCATTTTGAAGAGCTTTTCAGGTCATTATTAGCATCTTCTTTCTTTTGTTTTACAGTGAACCATTCCACAGGGGTACCAGGTAAGGCCACTCCCTTCTCTCCTCCCAAGTTGCTGGGCATTTGTCCATTTGCTCCTTCCCTACATTCTGTAATTCCTGCCCCCCGAACTTCCTCGACTTGAGTTTTTCTGGTGGACTTCCTGCAACAAAATAGAAACACATTTTTTTTTTTTTTTTTAGATGTACAGCAGAGATATAGAAGATACCGGATGGCCTGGTCTTCTGTACTTATTTGGTCAAAATCCATCTACCCGGCAGTTTTCGTATTGCTTTATCCAACTTAGGGGTCACAAGGGGTTGGAACACATCCCAAATGATATTAGGTGAAAAGTGCAATACACTCTGTGTGGTTACCCATGCATCTTGGGGCTAATTTAGAGAAACTTAGAAACACACACTTTCACATCTATGGCCAATTCAGAATGACCACTTTACTTAACAACCACATCTTTGGTCAGTGGAAAGAAATCAGATATGTAATCTCCAAACAGAAAGACCCTAGCCAACCAGGATGCTCAAACTTAGAACCTAAAACAGCTGCTAACCACAGCAGCATGATGGTGATGGTGATAAACAATAATAAAACAAAACAATTTTTTTATTTTTTATTTCTGGTAACTTCAAATAGGAATCAATTTTTAGTACTAGTAACGCTAACTTCCAAATCCCAAAAAGTTGATTTTATTCATCTGTACATTGCACTTTCAGTGGGAGAAAGGTTTTGTCAATGATCTGAGTGTCTTTTGTAGTCCAGAATGAACAGAATCAACTTTCTGGTATGATGGAACATGCATCAAGACATTCCAACATCCAAATGTTGGTCTAAAAGTGATCTTGTCTAAGTGTAACGTCAGTCATATGCCATAAAGATTCTTACACTAGTTGGGGTAACGCTAGAGCAGAAGGGGCATCTTGGTCTTGTATTCAAGCAATTGACAGCAAGGGGAAATCAGGGGAAAATTGCTTTGGACTGTGCCCTGAAAGAGGCCGGAATCCTTCCCTAGTAATAGTAAAAGCCCTAAAAATTACCAGACGTGACTGCTGATCACTTTCTTCACCCTCAGTGTATAACTACTTCCACCAACATCTGCACATCCTAGCCTCTAAACAGGGTTTTTGTGTGCCTGAACCATGTAAGACCTAAGATCCCACTTCACATTCATTGTGCCACTGGGTAGTGCTTGCACATGCAAGACTTTTTGGGAAGGCTCTCTGAAGAAAGAAATAAGTGCACCCTTGACACAATAGCTTGTAGACCCATCTTGAGCTACAATAACTTGATGTAATGGTGTCCTGAATCACTTTACCAGTCCCAAATTGTTGTGGAGGAATTCTGAGCCACTCTTCTATATAGTGGTGCTTCAGTTCATTAATGTTTGGGGGTATTTATTTATGCACAGCTCCCTTAAAAGACCACCACAGCATTTCAATCAGGTTGAGTTCTAGAGTTTACCTGGGCTATGGTAACACCCTGATTCTTTTCTATTGTCCTGGTTTGTCTTGTGATACTATATAAAAAATTAACTTGTCTAGGGAAAGTACATAAGTAGTTCTGCCTGTACTTATTACAGTACTTATTCTAGTAGATTCTAGTAGTAGTTATCTACTTAGTTCTTAACTGCTTACCTCCCTGCCAAGGAGGTCTGCATATTTTAAATCAAAGATATGTTCTTTATATAATTGATTCTTGGACTCTAAATGAATTCAAACAAATGCAGCTCACTGAATTTTTCTTCAGCATCTTTCCCTCTACAATGATTGATTTTACACTCTGCCTCTTCTGAGTGTGGTTATTCTGATCTGATGTGGGCACTCGGATTTCAAATGCATTCAGTGAGAAAACATGCTATATTCGGACAGAGTATGATCTCAACCTTCGAACAGATCTAAAATTGTTCACCACCAACTGCCAGTGATGTACGAACAGCTGCAAACATAAAATGGTAAATGGCCTGCATTTGTATTGCGCTTTACTCAGTCCCTAAGGACCCCAAAGCGCTTTACACTACATTCAGTCATTCATACACAGGCAATGGCAAGCTACATTGTAGCCACAGCTGCCCTGGGGCGCACTGACAGAGGCGAGGCTGCCGAACACTGGCGCCACCGGGCCCTCTGACCACCACCAGTCGGCAAACATGGGGTTAGTATCTTGCCCAAGGATATTTGGCATGCAGCCAGGAGGCAGCTTGGGCTCGAACCACCGCCCTCCTGATTAGTGGCTGCCCTGCTCTGCCACCTGAGCTACACCCACCCCACAAATCACCAAACGTGATATGTGTGCTTTGGCTCGTTCCCTTGCATATGTTGTATTGTAAGCTATCTGAATTTTAGGACATAATGTACAGTAGCAGAGTGGAGATTGTGCCTGGGGAGTGCCACTGCAGGTCTACCACAAAAACCACTTAGTTTCTTCTTCCGATTCTAATGGTGTTCTTTTTGGAGAAAAGAGTAAAAAGCACATGGTTGAATTTTAAAACGCTCACACTATGACACCGAATCCATATTTAGAAATGACACTTTCTTTAGTTGCCCCCTGATGTTTTAGAACTAGGATTTATATAAAGTTTTCATTTCTTGTAAAAAGATTGCCCTGCTTTTGAAACTCTTATGTCATTGGAGAGATTGCGTGTTTGGTAAAGCTTAAATGACAAAAGGACAATGAAACATGAGATCATTTTGCATGCATACCTTGAAGGATGAACTATGTCCAGGTGAAGGTCTCTGTGGAAGAAAAATTAGGTCACTTTAGTTGGATGGACGAGTTTCTGCTAATTAAGCTATATTACCTTAATTAATCAGGATATTATGCACGTATGCTCTGATCATGTAACAAAATGTAAATTCAATCCAATCAACAATTTTTACAGTTTATCTGTTTTGATGCTTAACTCACCTTCTTGTTTTTTGTCTTGTCTGGCTGAGGCGCTGTCCTACGCTCTGTCCCCTTGTTCGCTCTGCTACTAACCTTGGGTGCTCTTGGCATGTCTGTGTGCCGCTGTGAACGCACAGAGCGAGAAATCTTGGGAGTCTTGACAGGTGCACAGTACATCTCAAGGCGCTGCAGCTCACAGCTTTGGAAGCAGCACTCGTCCACGATGCCACGTGACCGCCTTGCACTGGGGCCATAGCCTGTTGGTTTATCTGTTTGAGAAGAACGGCAGCAGGTTTTAGACAATGGAGAGACAGAACAAGTTCCATTGCTTAATTCTAATTTTCTACCCAACAAAATTGGTGGCTAGTGCGCTGAAATAAAGGACTCATTTCTCCAAACTTTACTACTTCAGAAAGAAAGCTGCACTTGTTTACATGAGCCGGTATTAAAAGGCTAGATAGCATTATTTTGGCTCTTGACTGGACTTGAAGAAAAAACAGATTTGTTTAATGATTTCATATGACTGGATTTATTCTAAAACTATATTTATATAAAAAGTCAGCCAGAGACAACATTTTAAATCGGTTAACAAAACTATTGCTAGCTTAATTTGCTATCATCCTACAGGAAAAGAAAAAATACGTTAATGGTAAATATCCTTTCAGCCAGTAAAATCAGTGTTGTCCGCATTCGTTTACCTGCTTCTAAATTAAGGGAACTTTGATTTGAAATTTAGTACATAATTTAAGTGGTAAATTTGCCCTCATGCTTATGGCCAGTACAGGTTTAGCTGAACCAGCCAAACTCAACAACAAAAATATTGATGTTAGCTAGGAAGCAAAAAGGAACAATTTTGTTTCATGATTTCCATGCTTTCTACATATAATTTAATATATTTTTAATTTATACAAGTATAAAGCATAGGCCAGAAAAAACACTTTACATGTGTACAGCTGACAAAACATTTTTATATTAGCCAACAAAATCTGTGCCTTTGTCTATTTTTACCCCAAATACCCATTGATTTGAAGTTTACTACGTATTTTCAGTTGAAATTGTCACTTTTGAATCTTTAAAATTATGATATTATTATTTTCCCTTTCCTATGCTTCTCATTTTTTTCATAGAATTAATCAAAGACATTCTGGCGATGGCCGGACGCCGACGCCACGCTCGTAATAAAGCTGTGATAACAGCCATATGGCCTCAGTGACATTGATTTCTTACATGTAAAATTTACAACATATCACATTGCACACTGTGGACTCATTTTGGCAGCTGCATCAATGTAAAAAAAAAAAAAAAGGAGGGAAAGGCTGGGGGAAGGGGGGCAGTCACCCAAATGGTGAGAATATCCTGCTCAGCCATTTTGGCCCAGGTGTCTTTTACATAGTCCAGCGAGGCCAAGCCACAAGTCCCCTGGGCCCGATCCACCTGCAGAAACATCCAGGCAGGCTTTTAGGACCACACCACCATTGGCTATGTCCCACTGTTCATTCACATTTTTATTTGGCAGAAGCACCCTGGAGGCTCGTTCAAATAACACAGATTTTGAGGATGGAGACATGATGCATGCTCACTGCATGAAGTAAAGAAGCAAAGCCACAGCTAGCAAAGGTGTTTTGGGTATTTTGCTTTTTGGGGGAGGTTTTTGAGTCCAAATAACACATCTCAGGGCGTGACAGATTTTTGACTCAATGACCACATTTAGTTACAGTGACGCCAGTACTCACTTCCTCTTTTAACTCCCTAACCCCCCAGAACCCACCCTCTTTGGTGGCTTTTAGAAAAACCCAGACTCCCCATTTACAATTCCCTGCTCACCTTGAACAATATAGTCCTGATGGGCTTTTCCCTGTTACCAAATGAAATAATAATAATTTAATATGGCATTTACAAGGAGGAAATGCCTTTCCCTCTCAGAGTTAATAGCTCTTGGCTCAGAAGACTGCCAGTGCTGACAAAGTGCATTAACTTCTGCTCTCTGTCTGCCTTGTCCTGACAACGTTATTTTGAACAGAGAGTAGCTTTCATTCAGAAACAGAAGCATCTTTCTCCTCAGACCCCCAGACACAAAGCAGAGTGGAGGCTAACAGAGGTGTGAATGAAGAGGAGGAGATGGGAGGTGATAGGGAGGCTTTCATGTTGCTCATCAGGTAGCAGGATGCTAAAAATACCTTGTGCACCTGCATTATTTAGGAAACAGAAGAACTGGATTTACCCAGATCTCAGACTTCTAAACTAGATGTGTGCAAACTAGACAACTGAAATATTTAAACGGCTGAAAAAAAAAAAATCTTAATTTGGATATTCAAATCTTTATTATATACAGTTCAAACACTTATATTCACTTTGTTTTTCTAAGAAATTCTTTCAGTGCTTGTCCCACTGAGTAATAGTGGGCCAAGCCTTGGCTGTTCTATTAACACCAGACGTGAAGACATTTAAAAAGAGAAAAATACGACACTGAGCCCTGGCTGGTGATTATATAATGGTTTCTGAAAGCCAAAAGAGGGGCTGTGCTTCAATGCCTGGCCTGTTTTTCAATCCCCCCCAATAAAGCCTTACAAATTAACATCCGCTATTATTCTGAAAATAGTTTGCCACCCTGCTGCACAAACAGCTGGAAGGGACAGGGTAATCAGCTGGTGCCGGTTGTAACATGTAGGATAATCAGCTCAGGCAGGTTAGGGGAAAACACGCATATAATAATCAGGTCTAAAAGCTTTGGATAACTGCTGTAATCCCCCATCAACAAAGAATTGTTTTCTGTGACTGTTAAATAAGGCTAAATAAAAAGGGTAAAACGCTTTGTTTCCCGCCTCAAAATGAAGAAGATGCAAAAAAAGGTTTTGCCAATTTTGCAAAAGTCAGTCTGAAGGAAAACTTAAAGAAAGAATGTTTCTTTTGATTATTAAACACCAACTGTCTTTAGGAATGACCTTTAACGACTTACTTCTTTGCAGATGATGCCAGCCTGTACAAATATCTCTAACCAGAGCAGCGTTTTTTAGTGGGGATTATTGACAAGATGCTGAACACAGAGATTAATGGATAGCACATACCGTACTCGATGGTGAATTCAAGAAAATAAAGAGAAAAAAGCCAGAGGTTTATTTAGGAGGGCCTGATACACTGGATAGCCATGTACGTCGCACACCTGGTGACTCAAGGAACCACAACTAACACACACATCTCTGAGAAACCCCGGACGTTGAAAAAGCTATTCTTTTCAGAAGTTTTATGCTCATTTTGATGTGTTCTGAGGTATTTTCCTTTGTCCATAAGTGTGTTAACTTTGGAATAAGTTTTACCGGTTGTAAACTGAAAACCACCACAGTCTTTGTCCACTACGAATTAGCCACTTAGACATTTACAGAACCTTCTTTTAAGTGTTTTATAAAGGCCAAATCATTGCTTTTGTCTCATTGTATCACCGATATGCACTTTAGCACTCAACCCAAAATCTGAAGCCATGTGGCCTAGCACCACTGCAGTCACACCAATTAAAAGTGAACTGAAAGTTTGTTTCATTCACCATATGTAGTTTAATGACGTCTTGCACAACCTTGATCTTGTTCTTGTTTTGAATTTGCACACACCGTTTTCTCTTTTTGACTTTTTCCTGTTGTTCAGCCAAACACAGCAAACTAAGCAGCTCTTCTTCGTCCATCAGGAGGTCCACACGATTTCTAGTGAGCATGTGTTGAACGCGTCTGCGTAGACTTGACCCCGGTTAAATATGTATAGAAGCACTGTTTTAAGTTTAAGTCTACAGCTGGCTGCACAAAAACCACAAATTGGTCTTTGGGGTGGAGAACTTCTTCACCTTGGATGTCACTCTGACAGCATCCTTCTTAACAGAAGCTATGCTATAGTTTTGACTATCCGCAATCTATGACTTGTTAGTTTTTCGTAAAGTCTTTCATCTGATGTCACCGCACGGTTCCCTGAAACATCTTTGATTTGGTATTTGACAGGCTCAGCATGCATAGCGTTCATTCCTCCAAGGAGCAGCACTGGAGAGAGATAGCTCGATTTCCCCATTCCAGAGTGGCACAGAAAGCATCTGAGTTTTACAGCTTGGTCATGGTCAATAAAAAGCAGTGGATTCTTGGAGCCAGTGCACTGCTCCTCCTGCACAGTGTCAAGGAGTTTACGGCTGGGCAGGGACTATAAGAGCTGCTTTAAGTACTAGAAACTATCTCTTTATCATTGGTACCATGTTTTATGGCTTGTGAGAATTTGAACCTTATCCAAATGCATTATGAATATTTAAAGATGGATTTTTCAGGGTATGTGTTCTTGGCAAAGTTTTGCAATAACTTTTGGAATTTACAAATGTAATTATATATGTTATAATATTATTGAATTTAAGTTATTTATGGAGTCATTTGTTTTCAAATCCATGTTTTCTGAACAATGGGAAGTCTTTTTGAAAAGTAATGTCTGGAATCTGTATAAAAATATAAAGATTGTGTAACAAGACTTTTTGGAAATACTGCAGTGGGACATTTTGGAGAAGGTGGTCTCAGTCCAGCACCAAATGAACTACAGAGCAGTTCAATTAAGGTGAAAATGATATGCAAATTTGAGCTAAATGTCATCCCATGACCACGTAGCGAGGTAGAGCTTCCCAGAGTTTTCTGGTTGTAGCTGGATGAAATCAGTTGCTGCACCAAAAACCTCCTTGTGACTGCTTTAGTTGCAAGCGGATTGCTACAGTTGCCTGTAGTTTTTGATGTATGTATGCAAATACTTGCTAACTGCAAACTAAGCAGTAAAAGAGCTTGATAAAGTGCAACCCAAAACAGAAATGGAGAAGTTTCACCTTCAAAATAAAAGGTGTCTGTAGCGCTGAGGTACGCCTTTTCACTCTGAAGGTGAACCTTCTCCTTTTCCGATTTGAGTGACACTTTTCTTATTTGTAGACAAGTCAGCCACTTCCATCCAAACTGCAACCACAACATTATGCTAGTATTTTTAGCAACCAGGTGGGGAACACAGGTAGTTGCCAGGGGGTCACTGACGGCTCTGTGGGCCTGGGTGACTGGGACTTTGGCAATAATTTGCCCTGCGGACTGCCATCAACCTTCAGAAACAACTTGCAGCTGGTCGATGAAAATTGTTTTTCTCTCATGATCGGTAGTTGGGAGACAAGTTAAGTTATCATTACATGGTTAGTGGTCATGTGTCTGCAAAGCCTCAACACTGGAAGTCTTTATCACCAGTTGGTGGCCATTAAAAAAGATCGCAGGTGAAAGAACTTTGCCTGGAAGCTGCATCCATCTTTTATATTGTCTGTGGTTAATGCCTGTGTTTGATTATTTATTTCCATTTGCTTATCATGGAGATAAATTTCATTATTTATTATAGCCTTGAGTATTTGAATAGTTATCGAATTTAGAAAGGCTACATTTCTGCATTACAGAGAAATGTAATGTGATCACTGCTGTGCATGAGTCTTTGGTTACACCTAGAAAATGAAACCAAGCCATTTTATGAGATCTATAAAGACAAAAGAACGCCATGAAGAAGATATCTATAAATCTCACTAATGTTCCCCTGTTTTCTTTGTAGAAGGCCTGCATAATGTGAATGAAGGAAAAGGTTAAGTACTCTTTAGTGTCCTCAAATCCCTCGAGTCTCAACTTCACCTAATGTACAGATTTAAATCTGGACGACGCCTGCCTGTCCTTTTCATGAGAAGCCTCTTTGTTCCACCGAGCAGTATTTCACAGCGGGGGTCAGAGATTTTTAGTTTCAGGTCCTCATGGGAAATCGACACCTTTTCACAGTGATGGAGAAGACACAGGAGGGCTTTCTTCGGGCCTTGGTGCCTTCCGTTGTGTGCCCAGGTCCAGTGCAAAACTATGGCGGGAGGGGATGGTGGAGGGTGTCCTGATCATCCTGTAATCCACATAATCCCCTGCTGCTGAGGGACCAGGCCTCACCATGCATGCATGTGATGTGCTGTTTACACATTCTCCCTCTTTCTCCAGCTCAAGTGGCTCTGAATAAAACTGGCAGGGACAGACACTGAAAAGGAAGTCATATCTCATCCTCCACTCTCCTTTCCACCTTCAACTCACCTGAGCACACTGCATTTTATATTTGGTTGCCTTCTTATTGGGTATTTGTGTAGTGACGATGAGCTTTTGGCTGAAAAAAGATGGATTATTTCATCTTCTTTGCAGACACTATGCAGAAGTCTCACAGAGTAAGATTAAATATCTCGTGCTCACTCTAAAACAGCTGAATATTTCAGCATGAACTAAAAGTGACTTAGAGCGCGGAGCTACTTAGCACTCACACTTCAGCCAAAAAACGTCCCATAACAGATCTGATTCATGGAATGAACATCCCAGTGAAATCACCCCGCAGTCCTGCCTGCTAAAGCATTACAAAGACAACTAAGGATTTTTTAGGTCGGGCTAATAATTGGAAAAACTGACTGCAGTTTTTTTTCTCTGTTTCATTGACCGCAGTTTGTTTAATTACCCTTTAAAAAAATGAATTTCCACCAACTAATGTTTTCTGTCAGGGTAGGAAATCTGCAGTTGTGAAATACAAGTGTGCTTCACTTTACTGGTGGCATGGCAAAAAGCACTGTGAGCACATAAAGCCTGCTGTTGTTGCAACACTGTCTCTGCACACATTATCAATCAGAGGGCTGCCAAGTTCAACACGGCCAGACTGGAGGGGAAGAGTTCAGGGAAAGGATCACGCTTCCTTTGGCCAAGCCGTTACTCTGCCGCGTCCTATGGACGACAGAGCCCAAATGGATTCTCCAGATACTTTACTGACTATAAGTAAAGGAAAAGGGATGACAGCGAGAATATGAGAGAGTGAGAGAAACCGAGGACGACGGCGAGAAGCATATTTTCCAAGGCACGGCACCCTGCTGCTCAAACCTCGTCATCTTTTTCAGAGAATGGATGGAGTGTTCATAAAATACGCCTCTTTTTAACAGGAAAAAGTAGCATTGATAGATGGATGCTGTGTAGTCCACTGACAGCTCAGTGTAAGGTAATGTGGGAAAGACAAATACGTTCCACCAACCACCACAAAAAGGTCTGTTCCTGTTTAAGAAGTATATTCTACATGAGGACTCATGAGTTGCATTGGCTTCTGTTCAACACTTTCCCGTGGACAACAGTAGAAGCCAGCCTCTGAGAAACATTTAATAAACTGCAGTTAAACCCCGGTATCAGTATCCAACCCTTTGTCACATTCCCACATCACCCCGGCTCTGAACACTCTCATATCATGTCAAAATCCTAAACATATCAAAAACTTTTAAGCTACAGCTGCAGACAGGTCACGGGACCATTTCAAATTCGCAGAAATGAAATGTTCAGAGTTGGGTTTTTAAAAAAAATGACTGCTAAGGATAAAAAGATGCCAAAGTCCAAACCTGTTTACTCAGAATCCAAGGCCTGCACTTATTAAAATGTTATGTTTGATCATGTAGTTAATTTTTTCTGACTCTGTTTCTCAGCTTAAACCATTTAAAGAAGAAGACGCTGAAGCCGAGGGAATCCAAAGACCAAAAAGTCTTAACAGGCAGAATACTGGCAATCAGACTGGCTGTCAAGACCACTTCACAGCATGCGGGTATTGCCAGGAGCATCTGGACGAACACGGCTTGCAGCTTTGCAGTAGCTTGGTGGCTCTCCAAAAAACTTTCTGGCAAATGCCATTCAGAGGCCCTGACGCAGAGAATAATGTGGACTGGTCCTGGAAAAGCTGCAAGGAGCAGGATTCGGGGAGAGGAGCAGCAAGGTGCATGTTGACACTGCTATCTGTAAAGAAATCTATTTACATTCAGAAGACCGAATTCCAAAGACTTAAAATGATTTAATTTGTGCAATCTCTTAGCATAACAGCCAGAAACATGGTTTAGGTTATGCAACTCAGATGCTTTGTTAAGGTTAGAGAAGGGGTAAGAGAGAGATTTTACAGTGATGTGTGAATTGTATTGTGCCTATTTAATTTCCAATCTCTCCGAAACAATAAAGTCATCCATAAACAAGCTGGTAGAAAGCAGGAAATAGATCTGAGAGTAGCTTCTGGCTTTTAAAAGAGAAGCCAACATGCAAGTGCTTTAAACCTGCATTCTTTTCCAGGCCACTAGAGGGCGATAGCTGTAGTTTGAAAAAGACTTCTGGTCCTATAGAAGTCTTTGGGAAAATTACCTTCTGACTTGAGTTCTGTAAACACTTTCCTGCATAATGCACTTTGCATGCAGTGTCAGACGTTTTTCATGACAGGTGTAGCTAGTCCCATCAAAGCACAGTTCGGTCGATTCTCAGTGGTAATGGTAGGATAATGTAAAATCTTTGTGTTCGTGTAAATTACCAGGCACACAGACGCCTCCTCAGAGCCTCATACTCGCATCACATGACACAAATGGACCCGAGCCTGAAGCATATCCCATCTATTAGCCTGTCCCCAGTTTGCTATACACATGTCTGCACGCCACTTTACAACCCACTTCCATGGCACACCTTTCCATGCATATGGAAGGGTGGGAAGGTCCCAGAACAGAGCCACGCCACCACATGTAGAGATCTGCAGATGGAAATAACCCTTCAACAATAAGAACTATGGTGGATTTATTATGTGAATTCAACAAAAAGAAAGCTTCTAAAAGATTTATGACTGCAAGAGACTCGTCGTTTGAATGTTTCTTCTCTCAGCTGAAATACTCAGGCTGTTACATCATGATGTTCTTTACAGGGGTGGCTGTAGCTCAGGAAGAGCAGGTCACCTACTGATCGGAAGGTTGGTGGTTCGATCCCTGGCTCCTCTAGTCTGCATGCCAAGTATCCTTGGGCAAGATTCTAACCCCAAGTTGCTCTCCAATGCATCCATCGGAGTATGCATGTGTGTGAATGTAGTTAGAAAGCACTATGTATAGAGAAAGTTCTTGTGGAATGAGTGTGATTGGGTGAATGTGGCATGTTGGATAGAGCCCTTTGAGTACACCGAAAGAGTAGAAAAGCGCTATATAAGAATCAATCAGTCCACTTGTATACGTTATGTTATGTTCTTACTAACTGCAGTGCTAACCATGACCTAGTGTGTTGCTGTAATTTTTTCACAAATACTTAAGATTAGTAGAAGTAGCTCTGCGGTCCAAACCTATAATTGCAACTTTGATCATCACTTGAACTGAAGATGAGGTATTTCCTAGTTTGAGGTTGTGGCCCTGCAGTACCCTTAAAAGCTGGCCCACATGTTGTGGAATCACAGCACCACAATACTTGGTTTAGGTCAGTTAAGGATTTAAATCCAGCTGTTAAGCATTGTTTGAACACCAGAGTGTATAGACGATATTTGTACTGAAGTCCCTTAAACCTGCATTTTTTTCTTCTAATGGCCAGCAGGGGGCGACTCCTCTGGTGCAAAAATGGAAAAAGTCGGAATATGTAGAATTCTATGAGAAAATGACATTCATCTCCTGCGATCTTTAATTTCAGTAAACACTTTGCTGATTATTGGTTTTTAGCTAATGCAACATGATGATTACGTAGTAAATTATGGTCAAATAGGACCATTAAGCAGGGTAGGTTTTATCATAGGGTGAAGTCTTTGCTGCTTGGATTTAGACTGGGCTTGTGATTGCCATCCATTCTCTTCTGCTTATCCAATTCATTTCAATCAGCTTCATTTTAGTGATAATTAGGAAAAATTAATGGGTTATCAAGCCAAACTAAGTTATCGAACGCAGTAAAGTTACCTGCTAAACCTGAGCATGGCTTTAGACCACTGCTGCCCTCCCCCTGCCTTCTTCTGGCCTCTAATTGTCCTTCAGGATTGAAAAGGTATATTTTCAAACTATTCAGGTTCAAGTGAAGGTGAAAGAAATCAATTACTGGAAAAGAGAAGAACTGCAAATGCATTATAGATGCTGCTGATCTCCAAGAGAAATCTTATATCTTCTTCTTCTGTTTTTCGAACTGGCAGCTGACAAAGTCTACCACATGTGGAAAATCTTTCATAACTTTGGGACCAAACCAAACCATTTAAAATGGATTGTTATGACAAAACTGCACAGGAGTCAGAGGGAGAACTAATAATTTTATGAATAAGAAATGACTGTTGGTGGAGATGTGATGCTCGTTGAGGACATTTGCTGAAACTGGCTTAATTGATGGATGCCAGCCAGAGAAAAGTGAATCATGAGCTTCTAACCTTCAGCTCTGTGGGAGCCAGCTATACTGTTAATGTACAGTCATGCTGCTCGTCTCTGACAGACAGAGCAGGATACATGTCCTGAGAAACTCTGGCTGCTGGTGGAACATTGCACCTAACCTTCATAGCTTCATATATCCTGTGCTGCTCTGGGCTAGGTTGTACCCTTAATGGAAAAATTGGAGATTTAAATCCTGGTTTCTTGGTCGAGGGTTTTCTTTGGGTGGCTCTCCCTTCTCTGGTGGAAAAAAGAAAAAACTTCACTGCAACATTTACTTTCTACCCCTCCTTTTTCTTGGAGATAGCCAAATTCCACTTAAAGCCCTTTCCCTCTGGGCACAGCTGCGATTTGCCACCAATAAGAGTTACTTATCATTATTCCATATTTCATCTAACTTTTCTCATTCAGAATTTGACCTTGGTGATGAGAGTGGCATTAAAACAAATGTACAGGGAACTTAAATATAAGATGTAAGAGTGGATGAGGAATGAATGAATGAAGTAAAAAAAAAAAAAAAAAACATTAAGAGAAAGCCAAGACGAGATGTCAAACTGGCTGCTCTTTTATTTATGAGCTCGCAGGAGGTGGAGAGCTCTGGGACATATACAGCCAACCTTTATGAATAAATAAAAAGGTGCACTTACTGAAATAAAAGCCTCGCTCTCCACAGACAAACTGCAGCGTGTCGACCAGCTCCGCCCCGCACAGGGTCTCAGGGCCCGCCCCTGTTGCCGTCGGAGTCAGGGTGAGGACGCACAGCAGTAGTGAGAGGGTGTGGCTACAGGAGATACAGCACATCGCACTCTGCGCACAGGGAGAGAGCAAGAACATTTTCACAGCATCATCGGTAAAAGAGTTTCTTTTAACCACAACTCAAAGCTTCATGCACTGTTCTCCATTTAGCGCATCTGCTGTGACAGTTTGTTGCAGTGTCTTGCTCAAAGGCACGTCAGTAAGTGGCAGTATTACACATGCACTGTCAAACACAGGGTTGAAAAAAAAAAAGGCAGCCAGCTTAAAGTTGGGCATCCAGGATGTTCCATCCGCTAAAAGAAGGCAAAGAAACAGATGGTAACTTTACAGGAGTTTGGAGATGTGGAGGAAAATGTATTAAATCCAGACTCGCACTCGGTGCCAGAGTCAGTCAAACAGGAGGCTGAGCAGCTCTGATGCTCCGGAGCGCCTGTGCGTAACCGAGCGGAGCGCGTCCAAATTGAAAACACACTATACCCCCCTCCTCTCCTTCTCGTCCATCCGCCCGGCTTCTGTGTAGTGGGTCTTAGCAAGTTAACAACAATCCGCATTAATCACATTAATTAAATGCAGGCTATCCATCACATCTATCATTAACAACCAGTTTAACATTTAAAATGTGCCAAAGCCCAGCTGTCAGCGCATTATTAGGCGCAAAAGTGCTTCGACACTCAGAAAGGAGAATAAACGAGCTGCCAAGGGATCTTTCCGATCCAAAATGTGAGATGGAAAAAGGCTCTCCCGCCAAAGCCCGCGGAGGAAGCTGACTGGGCCAAATGCACATAATAAAGAGAATAAACACGGAACGTTATCCATCTACATCACAACCGCAAAGTCCCGACGCCCGCAAGTGTTTCTTGATAATCTCTCCTCTCTCCCGCTCTCTGTCTTTCAACCCCGCAGAGGTATCAGGTTAGATATTTAGCACGTAAATTATGCAGACTCAGCAGTAATTACTTTGAAAGTTGCACAGCTGCATTAGGGCTTTCTGGTGGAAAAAGAGCGCCGGGCGCACGGAAAATGTCCAAATTCATACCTGCGCTGAAAGTCATGCACGATCCATGTCAATGATTTTTTTTTAATTGCAAAAAAGAGAAAAGAATCAATTAAAGCAAAATGTAGAAAATATAATTATCTCTGGAAAAAAAATAAAATAAAATAGATTACCAGGACATGCGGGAGAGTTGTTCCATAAGTGGATGAAAAGGAGAAAAATGTGAATAAATCCGCACCAATGCATGCGTTCAAAAGCTGTGAAATACAAGCAAGCGATAAGAATCCCCTTTTATTGTTTCTTTTTAAAGTAGGCGAGGATGCTCTGTGCAAATAGTGAGCAAGTGAAGAATCAAGGTGATAATGTATAGTGTCAAAGGAAATCAGGTAAGTTACCTTGAAGACATCACATAAATGCCACTGAAAGGAAAAAGCGCTAGACATCCCCACGGGTCTCCACAAGACAAAGCCCGACGAAAATGAACTTGTTTAAAGTCATTAAAAACAGGGAGAAAGAGGATGAGATGCGGGCAATGTCACATCTCAATATTCCGACTTTGTTCCATTGCGCAGGCTCGTTTTGGAGAAGTGAGATTTAGCGAACAGGAGACGGATTTAGAGAGAAAATCCCTCACATTTATCTACATTACACAGACATTTTCAACAGGAAACAGCTGGGGCAGCATTTGCCTCCTACTCGTCCTAAGTTATTCATTAAGGATTTTGGGCACATATTCAAATAACGTCATTTCTGTTTTTTCTCAGAACGGGATTGAATTTTGATCTCTCTAAGACTTGGTTAGTAGTTCAGATCAGCCCCACCACCACCACCAGCAGCAGCAGTGGCGGCTCACACTCTTACAAACGCATTATTTTGTGCCCTGAAAACTCATAAAGGAGAAGTTAAAGACGAGCTGGCGGTTGTGATATGGCTCTTTGCTGTTGTGCGTAATTTGGCACCGCGTAACTGAACAGCAAGTCTCTCCACTAGTGGTTTGATTAAATAAATCATTAAAAACACTTTCCCACTTAGACACCGCAGTGCTCCTAACCTGAAAACCTCACAAGGAAAAGCTAAATAAATGTGAACTGGAGTGAAAATGTAAAAATGTGACATTTTTATTACAGTAAGGAGCAAACTTGAGCCAGAAAGCCACATGTGAAGCCCTGTTCCCTCTAAACTGAGAGCCACTGTGCAGGGTTTGCTGCCTTTCTGCACACTGTCACTGCATAATCCTGGTGTATGTCTCTGGTTTTCTCTCCCTTCTTGCTGATTTTCACTTAATAGAAGTGGGTTCGCCTGTAAATGACATCTGATGCTCCTGTGAACTAGAGTGGAAAAATAAAAAAAGGAGGAAAAAAAGAAAAACACATGGGATTTTATGATGAAGAAGACATTTATTTCATATCCTTGGAGCAATCGTCTGCACTGACAGACTCTTGATGCAGGGCCACCCACTGTCATCGTGTTGAAGTCGGGGCCCCGCAGTTCCCACTGTGTCACAGGAAGGGACGAAAGCAAGGGCTTAAAGAGGGTTGTTCTCAGCAGTGATGGGATATCAACACTGATCCAGTCGCTAAACATGAGATCAGTGCTGTGACCCAATCATAAAACAGGACACCGGCACGTATCCAGGCATGCTCCGTCCGTGTTTGTGTGTGTGCATCACGAGCAAGGTTGGTTCCAAAGGGGACTTAAGACACGCAACAGTTAGAGTTGTTTGGGTAAAGTGGGTCAAAACGCGATCATCATCAAATGTCACAGGCAGCAGCACTGACACACGCTTCCGATACAGGAGCTCAACTTGCAGATAAAGTGAGGGGTGTCCAAGCTGAGGGTCCTTGATGGCGTAAATGAAGCCGATTAAGGCAGTATTTTTGTCTGGTTTTGCTCTTAGTGCAGGATTACAGCTCAGTCTTCCAAACTTTTAAAACAGGTGCAGCCTAAAGTGTCACATGCAAAATGAGGAATGCTGCTTAATTAGAGCTTAATCTGCTGTTATTAAAATTGTTTTCTTTAAGCAAAAAACACCCCAAAATGTGTCCCAATGCCACACAAATCAGTTTTTTTGTCTTTTTTAAAAAAAAATTTTTTTTATTGTTTGAATTTTTATTTAACAAATAGTAGATTGATTCATAATCTCAATAAACACATATATGCAGGTTATCTGAGGGGGTCATGAGCTGGCTTTTATTCGGTTTAACAGGTGAAGACGAGCCAAAAGTGTCTGATATTTATTGTTCTCCGTATGGTAAATGGTAAATGGCCTGTACTTATATAGCGCTTTTCTAGTCCCTAAGGACCCCAAAGCGCTTTACATATCCAGTCATTCACCCATTCACACACACATTCACACACTGGTGATGGCAAGCTACGTTGTAGCCACAGCCACCCTGGGGCGCACTGACAGAGGCGAGGCTGCCGGACACTGGCGCCACCGGGCCCTCTCACCACCACCAGTAGGCAACGGGTGAAGTGTCTTGCCCAAGGACACAACAACCGAGACTGTCCAAGCCAGGGCTCGAACCTGCAACCTTCCGATTACAAGGCGAACTCCCAACTCTTAAGCCACGATCGCCCCATTGTTGCCTACATCTGTAGTCGTTCAGCAGACATGAGCTGTATTCCTTAAGATCTCAGTCTGGGTTGATGTGGTTTCTCCTTCACTAACGGGTGCACTTTACTACAGCAAACACTCACTTTTACAAACATCTGCATATGTGTTTAGAGCGCAGCCAAATGAGCACATTGATCTGATTTAATGCTGCACAGGGAGACACAGGATATCTAAAAAATCAAAGCCAGTGTATAAGTGCCCTAAACCTGCACTCTTTCTAACGGCCAGAAGGTGGTGATGCTTCAGGAGTCAAACAGAACTCTTTAAGAAACTATTAAACATTTTCCTGATGAGCTTAATGTCTCAGTTTCTAGTTTTGGTAGTTGTTTGTAATTTAGGGTCCTGAATCCTTCCCTTTCTCATTACGTACACTTTGAAAACACCAAAATAGACCAACAAAAATGTTCAAGTTGATGCTCCAAACAGTGACTCCATAAACCAGTGCCAATGTCCATCTCTGATATACAGTCTATGATAGCTACTTTGTTACTTTGCTGAGGAGATGTATTCGCTTGTTGCCTAAAGCTCCAGAGGGATCCAAGTGGGACAGTCGATCTTTGTTTTACCCCTTATGCCTCTTTTCCACTAATAACTACTCGACTCAACTCTATTCTACTCATTTTTGGTCATTTTCCATTACAATTGAGTACCTTCTTAAAGTGTTTGGGGTCGTTATAGCAATGTAGCCAAAAGTCCTGTCTTGTCATTTGTATGTAACTCAAAAACACCACAATGGAGGACATTGGGGCGATGCTATACCTGCTGCTGCTAAACCAGCAAGTGTCTGCACCTTAAATGGCGGGTTTTATTTTTGTTAAGGGAGACGCTCTCATGACTTGTCAAGTGACGCCAGTGACTGGCCAATCAGTGGCGTGCAGTCTGTTGACGTCAAATTTTCGGATCGACTCAGATCACCTGAAACCCCTTCTGAGTAGGTCCATCCATCCATCCATCCATTCGCCCTTCTGAGTAGGTATTAAATAAAATACCTGGTACCAAGTTCTATCACCTAATGGAAACCCCTAAAAATCGAGTTGAGTAGCAGAAAAGGGGTTTTAATGTCATAAAAACAGTAGATCAGTTGCCATTAGCATTAAGATAATAACACAGACATGTGTGACAAATTGATTCACCGTGACACAAACCCTTCAAACATCGAGAGGTGGACTTTAAAAGTGGAAAATTCCATCCACAGACACACAAATCATATACAAGGGAATAAAAACAATGGTGGCGAATTAGACTATGCAGTTTCTGTGGAAATTGCAGTGGGTTAGATCGTATGATTCCGTCGGGATTTATTTTAAATGTATTCCAGAACTGTTCAGAAGCATACGCTGCACAATTGAGGCAGTAATTTCTAAGTTTTAATGGGTGCTGGAGAGTCTGAGTTAAGTAGGCCCGCCCTGAATGTTGAGTACAGTTTAGAGCCCCTTTTTACTTTTTAATGAGCATCATTTCCAAAATGAAAATCATGATGCATTTAGTAAGACTAAGATTTGAGACCCAAAACAAAATAGCTAGCAGGCAGGAGCTCAAAGATGATTGTCTGTAAGACTTCTGTCACCCCCTACTGGCCGTTACAAGGAATCTAGACTTGCTTTACTTTCCGCACCATGAAACTTCTTTTACATACAGTTTTTGTCTGTTACCATAGAGAATATAAAAGATGTCTGTAGCTATTGTGACATCACCAGCTTCACAAACCCCAAAGCACAACCATCTTTTACATACAGTCTTTGTTTAGTACAGCTCCCATACAGTGTAAGGAGAGTGAATAGCAAACATTTAAGGGGGACATTGGTATATCATTATATAACGTCTGAGTGTATCATATGAGTGATGCACTGTACCACTTCAATGCCTGCCGCAGACAAAAATTTGACCATAAAGTAAAAACCATGTAAAATTCTGAAAAGTCCTACTAGAAAATTTTCTTTATTTTTCCTTTAAAAAGAAAGGTCTTTATTGGTACTGGCTTCTAAAATGTGAAATATGACTGTAAATTTAGATGTGACAGCTTGGATTCTGGTGGACTTAGGATGGCAATTTTTCTCGGTTGATTAATGGCTAAAGATATTAAACTTAATTGCAGCTCTACTTTACACCATCACAGTCCAGCTAAATGCACATTCAAGGACTCTTGGTGCATTAAATAACACATTTGCACTGCCAAAATTTAGCTTGATGAACCATCTTTGATTGCCCTACCTAACTTTAGGTTAATGCACGACCTGACTTTTCTTCCTTTCAGGACAGCAGCTTGGAGATGTAAACCGAGCGCCGTCTCCATTTGCAGGAGATGCTGATTCAGTATAGAATGTGATGATGATGATGATGAGGGTGATGCTTCTCTCTTTAGAAGGACATAGCTGCTTTCAAGCCAGAGGACAACCTTGTTAGCATCAGTTCATTCGCCGATGCCCGTAAGCCTCTCTGCTGATAGCTGATCTTAGATGTGAAATCTCATCTTTCACTGCCTGCTGACATAAAAAGCACACACACAATCTAGCGTGTAAATGCTTCATCACAGACTTTCCTGTTATCACTGTGGCTGTGGTCTGGCAGTATTGATGACGGGCTTGTGCAGTACATCTGCTGATGCAGTAGTAGGAAGAAGAAGAGGAAGGGGGAGTGGGCAGGCTGACCTTCCCTTGCTCTCTGTTTCTAATGCCCGGGTCTCTGAGCTGCCTCGGTGCCAGGTTTCCCTCCCTCTCCTTCACTCCTTCTCTTTTCTCTTTGGTTGCAAGACTTTTGAATCCCCTCATCCAACACCTCCCCCCCACAGCCTTGTCTAAGAAGACGTCCGCCCCAGTGAACTCATTGACCAGGGAAAGGCTTGTTTTTACTCCCTTCTGGTGTAGGAAGGGAGACAGCGCTCGCTGCAAAGAGTGTCCATCTGTGCAAGGTTTTTTGATCAAGATTGCATCTCAGACATATATATATGTATATCTATATCTCTCTCTCTCTCTCTCTCTCTCTCTCTCTCTCTATATATATATATATATATATATATGTATATATACATATGTAGTTCCACTTATTAATTCCCACTTTTTTTCCCCATCCTGAGTTTGTAAATAAAACCTGCACTTTTTGCTTAAAAAGGAGAGAGACTCACACAGGAGAAAGCTCTTGGTTACAAATGGAGTTATAATCACCTCATTTGGAACAGCTTTAAGATGTTAACACAGGAAGGCTTGTAAAGATGGACACTTTTTGCAGTGTTAACAGCATCCCGTCGGGTCCCTCCTGCCAAACAAACGTCCGAGTCAGAGGATACGGAGAGCGGTCCAGAATGCAAATGAATGCGAGTGGATGAAAGCGAGAGGAAGAATTAGAGTGGATGAAAAAGAAGATAAAAGCTTTTTGGTTTTGCATAACCTGCATGAACGCCGCAGCAGCAAGGGAGGATGGAGGGCTCTGTGTGTGTGTGTGTGTGTGTGTGTGTGTGTGTGTGTGTGTGTGTGTGTGTGTGTGTGTGGATTGCAGGGCTGGTACCCAAGATGGGAGGGAAAGTGTGAGGCTGGGGATATGTCTGGGCACACACACAAGTTCACTTGAGGACACGCACACATGCATGCACTTACACACACTTGATTAGGAGAGCAATCCTGCTCTATTTTGTTGATTAGTCTGAGGGTTTTTCCAGCTCAATGGTTTCTCTGTGTTATATTTCCTCTGCTACCATTGAGTAAAACAAAAAAGCTTTGCAAAAACAATGAAACAAGGGTATCTATTGCAAGTGATTGTAGGGGTAATTTCAGTTTTTTTTCTTCTTCTTCTTCTTTCTCCAAGTTGGGTAGTTAAACAGGGTGTGGTGCTACATGAGTTTGTGTGTGGCACTCGGAGCAGATATTGTTATCAAAGCCCTCCGCTGTGCCATACGCTGTTCATATGGAAGAAATAAAGGTGCGTCATGGAGAGAAACGCAAGAAATGGGGTGCTTGTTTTGATACGCTATGTTTCCACGGTAACACAGAGGGGTCACAGTATTCTGGCAAAAAGGCCGGGAAACTCTATGGTGCCTGTTGATGATCAAAACCTACTTTTTCACAAAGATCTCTGGGATGGTTTAACTGCTTGTTGTGGGATTTTTAGCAAACTAAACTAGGAACATGTTAATAAACAATATTTTTTGTTGTCATTTTCAGTAGAAATCACTGATAACCCTACCGTACACCAGTGGTTAGAAGCCAGACTGTGGGGTGGGCCCCCTTGGTGGGTCATAGAGAGAAAAACATGCAGTGAATCAAAGCTGAAAGGTTAGGATTTGTGTAGTAAATATGCCAAATCGAATGCTGATGCTGATATTGACCTTAATTTCACTAAAATTCAACTTGGATGTTTTTTTAATTGTTAATGATTGATAAAAATGTGGTGTGCGTGGCATGAACTTGGCTTTGCAGGAGAGGCGTGCCAGAAAATGTTAACAAACCTCTGCTGTAGTTACCTGAAAACAGGAGATTATTACGTGACACCAAATACTGGACTTCAGGTGGGTATACAAATAAACAATAACAAAATAAATATTTGTGCTGCCACAACACGTACTGGTGTCATTCAACAGCTGTACAGAGTTCTTCCTGCAAAATAGATTGGATTACACAGAAGTCTATGTTAAAATGAGCAGAGTATGCTTTCAGGCCTGGCTACGTTGTTATTGACTACAGCTTCAGAATCACAACTTCAAGTTTCAAGAAACCCAAGATGACAACAGCCAAAGCACTCCAGAGTCTCAATTCAAGTCTGCAAATCGATGCAGTCTTTTATATGTAATCTATCTATAAAACCAAAAAATTGTACTCAAAACTATTTGAGCAATTTGAGACCAAAAACTCAGGAAGAATTTGTTGAGGTTATAAATCAAATAAGCAACAGAGTCATTTTTCCATGGACTTCTTTTGCAAACAGATGTAGCTCTCTGGTGGCTTTTCAGATTGTCTTTTAGACACAGTCTATCCAGTAATGAGATCATTGTTTAATTTCAGTTCATTTTATTTATCTGGAAGTTGGTTCCACAGAAGACGGGCCTGAAACCTGAGGGCTCTGCCTCCTGTTCTACTTTTAAATACTCTAGGAACTACAAGTAAACCCGCAGTGAAGAGCTCCTTGTGATATGGTACTATGAGGTCATTAAGATAAGATTGGGCCTGATTTTTCAAGACCTTGTATAAGAGAAGCAGGATTTTAACTTCAATGCTGGATTTAACAGGGAGCCAGTGTCTTTAAGACATTCCTGCAGTTTAACTAATGGATGTGTGTCATCTAAGGGAAGCATGTATAATGTAAACAGAATTGTTCCTAGCACTGAACCCTGTGGAACTCCAAAATTAACCTTAGTGTGTGAAGAAGACTCTTCATTTACATGAACAAACTGGAGTCTAATCATATCTATCATAGATATGACTCAAATCACTGCAGTGCAGTACCTGTAAAATCTACAGCATGCTCTTCTAATATAACATCATTGTCGACAGTATCGAACACTGCATTGAGGTCTAGCAGGACAAGCACAGAGATGAGTCCACTGTCAGAGGCCATAAGAAGATCATTTGTAACCTTCACTAAAGCTGTTTCTGTGCTGTGATGGGCTCTGAAACCTGACTGAAACTCTTCAAATAAGCCATTCCTCTGATCTGTTAGCTGTTTGACCACTACTCTTTCAAGAATTTTTGGGATAAATTGGGTCAAGTGATGGCTTTTTAAGCAACTGTTTACTTAAAAAGACTGCCAGCTTGAAGGCCCTCGGAATGTAACACATTTATAGAGATTGATCATCTTTAAGACTGAAGCATTAATTAATGGTAGGACTTCTTTGAGCAGTCTTGTGGGAATGGGAATATCCACATTGATGGTTTGGAAGGAGTAATTACTAAAGTTAATCCAGAAAGATCAAAAGTCTAATTAAATATCAGTGGTATTAAAAGTAGCTGTAGTAGAAGAAGTTCATGAAATCATTACTAGTTAATGTTAAAGGAAATAAGATCATTACTTGGGTGCTGTGCTTATTACTAAATGTTTAGAGTTGCTAGTAGATTTTATTATCTCTGGTAGTCTTTATGCAGAGCCAAGTTAATCAGCTGTCGGCGATAGTTTTTACAAAACGGAATTTTACAAATTTATTTTCAAATGTCCCAACAGGGGACAGCATAAAGAGAAACTCCTCTCAGATTTAAAAATCACTGCAACATAGTGGCACATTCTGCAGTGTCTGAGTCCTAGACTGTGAGTGTTTGCTTTAAAAAGTGACTTGAGTCTGTGTTTGTGATGTGTTTACATGACTCGTCTACCTCGTATATTTATGGCACGGCATTCATCTCGAGACCTGTTGGAGCGTGCGAGCGTTTCCATCCATTACGAAATCCCGGACTGTTCCACTGAGTCAGAAACAAAAACACAAAACAAACAGCTGAACAATAGCATGTACAGCAATTACGGTCTTAATATGTGGTTTCAGTAAACACAACAAATCCTGGAGACACAAACCACAGCTGAGAGCCAAAAATCTAAAACAATGCACAGATTCAGGACTTTGTGTCAGTGATTGAAGCTGGCTGTCTGTCCCATCCAGCTTTCCCTGCAATGTGCTATCTCATACTGCAATTAGAGCTGGACGAAGACTTGCAAGAGATACCTCAAAGCATGCATGGAAGTGTACTGTTTGTACTGTTTGCTTATCCCATGTAGAACAGTGACTGTGGGGGTAAAGGCCGCAGCTCCCTGGTTCTCTCCAGCTGGCTGGGCAGTGGGTGCGGTGCTTCTCTCTCTACCCACCACCTGGCACTCGGGAGGCTATGTCTAGGAAAGAGACCTGTGCCAGGCCTCAATTATGGGGGGAATAATCCAGGACACACTGAAGCAATTACAGGCCCATATAAATCAATATACTTTGGGTTAAAAAGTGATCTGCTCCCAACACTCTGGAGAGACTCTGACTCAGCTGGCCTTTGATTTTTCAGAGAGAGAGTGGAGGAGTTTCTCTTGAGTACAGGAATGATGCTGTTGAGGTTTCAACTGTCACTCAAGAAGTCAGGTGAAACACACCGTAAAGCAGAGAAGAACAATACAACTTATTTGAAACCATGGTGCATGTAGTAATAGTTGCTGTGATTTTCATGTGACATGAAATAAATGGAAAAAACAGCATAAACAAACACGCTTGCTGTATTCTCAAAGAGAATAGTAGCAAGGTTGTCAGTGAAGGAGAAACAGTGGGTTGTGTTAAGGCTGAGGAAGCTTACAGAATCAAAATCCTCCAACAGAAGCTGTGGCAGCAGAGCACAAAACACTGTCAGTGCTGAGCCTCCTTAGCACTACCATACTACCATCTACTGGTTGAAGAAGACCATTGACAGCATACTGGAAATCATATGTCTGATAACTGAGTAGAGTAAGAATAAACTGAAAGCTACTACGCCATTTCTGGAGAAATTACAGCGGGATTGTTCCTGTGCTCAAAAGCAAGATTTGATAAGGAAACTTTCTAGAATGCTGCTATGGTCAAAGACAAGCTTCTCCATTCTAGCTTTGCATGTTCTGCCACTAGAAAGGACGAAATCGTTTTTCCTTTTTTGCAACAAACTGTGAAAATAATTTAAAAAACGGTCAAACAAACATGTATACAACTGTACATAATGCAATCAAGCGCTTCAGAATTTGAACAGGGACTAAAGGTGTTGGACCAGTTAGGTAGTGATGCACAATATCACACTTCCTCCACCAAAAGCTGTTAGCCTATCAGTGGAGCAAACAGCATAGCATTCCTTGCGTCTTCTCCACACGTTGATCCTATGATCCAACTGCCGCAGGAAGAATCTGGAGTCATGTCTGGAGCCAGACGGTGAAAGGACAGTTATGGCAGGCCTCCTAGCAGCCCTATAGATTGGCTATGTGCAGTCTGTTCCTGATTGTGTGGGTAGAGAGGCGTTGGCCATATCATCTTGCAAACGTTGAATGCTCTAGAAGACTACCTACCTTTTTGTGGTGTTGTCTTCTTGGAAAGCCAACTTCGCAGACTTTCTCTGACATCCCCGGTTAAATGGAACTTGACCTTAAATTTGGAGACGGCTGCATTCAAATAATCCTGCAACTTGGTTTTGCAGAACACCTGTTTGTTTGCCGGTTAAAGTTAAGAGTAGGATATGTTAGCATTGACTGTTCCATTAACATTAGTTGGCTAGTTAGCAATACTTAAGTGTAAAATCTCCTTATATAATGATATTTTTTCTAAAAACTGCAAGTTTCACATTGTTTCACAAAGCTGACATATTTTCATTACATTAAGCTGAACTAGTAACAGATACTGAAGGGCCTGACAGCATTCCAGGAGACGCAGCCTCCATCTTTGGCACGACTGCTCCTTCCCCACCACTGTATGTCATGTTGCTTGGGAGAATTTGGTCATTTTTCAGGAACTTTGTTTAACCTTTTTTTTTAAATAGAGATTTTGCACACATAGGACCCCTTACCACGTGACATTAACTAGTCAGCCATTTTGGATGTCTAATAATCCTGAAATATAGTGGAAAAACCTACTAAACATGATAAGCTGTGGCAACTATGTGTAAACAAACAAGTGTATACTCTCTCAGAGGAAGTAAAATACCTTCTTGAAAGGCATCTTGCTGGTTATGTGGAGAAACTTGGGAAGGGAGGGCTGAAGATGGATGTTAACTTACCGCCTCCGAGTGTTTACTGATGCTGTGAAGTGTAACCCTGGCATTCTCCCTGTCATCATGCCACACAATTTATATCATTATGTTATCAACAACCACTCAAGGCCTACAAAAGTTTGAATGCTTATCAGAGTCTTGTGTCAAGATGGACAACAAACTTCTGTCACTGGATTTTTATTATATTTTGATATTGACACGTCTCTATGCATAATTCCTTACATTGTCAATGAGTCAGCGTAGGTCATTTGTGATATATGACAGTGATACTGAGGTGAAATGTTGAGCATATCCATAACTTTCCATCAGTAAGTGCTGCTGCTAGCTTCTGTTTGCTGTTATTGATTGCTGTTACTTAAGCTTTTTTTTTAAGTGGATCTAATAGGAGCAGTCTCAGGGAGCAAATACACTCTCGTGATGTGAGAATGTATTCAAACTGTTGATCAGAGGGAAATTAGTTTAAATGTTTTAGGATGCTGTAAACTAAGTTACTGGCATAAGGTTAGCCTGTTACATTATGCTGTTGTTTAGCAATCTCCTGTTGGCTGTCCAGAGATGGGAGGGTTGCATGTCTGATCTGCTGAAAATAACTAAGTGTGATAATATCGAGATTAAATAAGCATGTACATGTAAGATTTCTTATCTTAGAACCCTAACTTCAGTTCAGGAGGGAGGCTTCAGGTAAGGAGGGAGAGGATGAGATAGAGATGAGAAGGCGAGAGTAGTGTTGAAGGAGGCCGATGAAAAAGATGAGAAAGAAAAAAAACTAGAAAGAGATAATGAAAATATAAATGTAAAAATTTTAAATGATCAAATATTGTTTGAAAGAGATACGTGCACGGCGCTAATGCATTAACAAGCTAACCGCGCTAACGCGTTGACACTGTGCAACCCCACGCATGGGGCGATCCATGCTAACTCGCTAATGGAGATTTGCCGTGTGAAGGCGGTTATGGCGTTAACGTCATTTTAACAAGATTAATGCTGACAACACTAGTTTTTTCGTATTCTTCTATCTGAATCAACAGGGAAGTGATTAAAAAAAGGTTAGCTTTCTGTCTTTGATGATTACTGCACCCAGCCACGCAGCAGAATAAAGGGATTGTGAAGAGGAAAAAGTAGTAATAATATCTATGCAAACAATGTATTAGCCAGTATATGTGATCGCTACTGCTTATCACGTCCAATAATAAGATTAAATTCTATTAATTAAAATATTATTTCATGCAATTTAAAAGCATTTATTTATTTCACTGTTTAAGTGTATAATGGTTTAATATGGCATGCCAAGAGTGACCAAATAAAAAAGACAAGCAATTCAATAAATAATTTAGTAAATGTGTCATTTATTAATCACAATTGAAAATAAATATTATAATAAATAATTTTGTAAATATATTGTTAATTCATTAAAACTTAATTTCCTTTAAATTAAAGCCATATTTTATTATTTCAATTAAGTATATCATGTTTCCTGTATGGGCATCAACAATGCCAAAATGAAAATAGCTAAAAATACATTATTAAATAATTATCTATGTTTGTCAATAGTTTGTTAATTTTGGAAACACATATATAAATCATCTATGAACTTACTTTTTTGCCAACAACATATTTACTGAATAAATCCCCACTGGCAGCATTAAAAGTCTTTATAAAACGGACAAGGTATCAAAAGAAAATTATGCTTGAAGCATTTCAGGGCACCGTTTCAAAATCACTGACGGCTATTTATAGATAGATCATCAGATGACACCAACACTTAAGTCAAATCAGTTTTCTCTGAATAACTTAAGAGAAAGAAAAAGCGTTTCTTTACCTTTGACAAAATAATTTTCAAAGTATTTTTTTTTCTGTTGTAGCTAAGGTAGAGAACCATTTCTTCATATTGGGCTTATTAGCCATTTTCTACGTTACAGGAATAACTGTCCTTGCCAACAAACATATTTCTAAAAACTTTGTTTGATTCAGTGAGATAATATAATTAACTGGGTACAAACCTTTTTTTTTTGCGCCTGTCCCGTTTGGCTCTTTTGCCATCAGAATTATTGTCTAAAGGCGAAGAAAGATGCCCAATGGATTTACTTTACCAAATGGACCATCCCAGCCTTGCCGTAATGGTCTATTTGATTCACCTTTTATTGTTTATTTTATTTTATTTTATTTTCACGTGTTAAATACGGGACAGACTTGACTGGGGAAAAGAAAGTGGAGAAAGAAAGGGAAAGAAAAACAGCGGGGAAGAGGGACGGGGATAAAGGGCAAAAAACAACAAAATAAGCAGACAAAAAATACATATATCGATCACCTGGATCACCTGTTGAGAAAGAAAAAAGAGAAAAGCAGAAAAAAAAGAGCAACATAATAAACAACATCACGATGATTTATGGGAATGTAACAGTAAAAACTAAATATTAAACATTATTGTGCAGCACGTAAGATCGACAGCGCACAGTGTGCTTTGAGGTAGGAGCCAAAAAGGGTGTAGTTAGTGTGTGTGAGTCCCCGTGTGTACACCTGTGAGCATGAGCGCGCTTGTATTTAAAAGGTTCCTTCATGTAATGATCTGCTAGAGGATGTGGGGAGCCACAGCCCAGTCCTCCAGGGCATGAAGCAGGTATGGAGGAGATCAAGACTCCAGACATCCAGAGGCCCTCAGAACACAAGAGACCAAGGAAGACCAACAGAGGGGCAGCTGCGCCACCATCCCAGAAAGAGCTGAGGAGAGTCCCAGATGAGGGGTCACTCAGCAGCCGCGGAGCAGAAGCCAGGGGGGGTTGCAGTGACGTGCCCGTGAGCTCCGCCGGCAGCCAGCTGTGCCAGAGTGACCGAGCCCCAGGCCGAGAGGCCGAGGGCACCCCACCCCCGAAGTGGCCCAAGCGAGCCCCAGGCTCCAGGCCCCAACAAGCAGCCACCAAGGAGTGAGCCGGTGGGTACCCGGACGCCCATCCCCAGACACAAAGAACCACTAACGCACCGATGTCTGAGGGCGTCTGCCACTGGCAGGGGAAGTGGTGGGGTGAGATAAACCTCCATACCTTGGAGGGCCTGAGATGTCCCTAGAGAGGTGGCGTCTGATACCCGACCTGACATATAGACACAGACATACAGGCACACACAGATGCAAACATCCATTCCCACCCTCATGCTCTCATGTGCAATTACTCAACGCTCACCCAACATGGAGACAGACATAAAGAGACACTGTACACACAATCACACTCCTCAAGCGTACTCTAAGCCACAGGTCTAGGTACCCTTTCCCCCGGAGGGGGAAACTGCACCCAGACCCAGGTAGTGTTACCCTTTTCCCTGGGGTGGAGAGAAGCAGACTGCCCTGGCCTGGCAGCAGCAGGGAGGCCCCACATTCCAGACCCCAGTCGGACGGCCAACTCCTCCCAGCCCCCCTGCTCCAGCAGGCCGCAGAGAACGGGGGGGGGTGTGAAGACTCCAAACCTCCCTCCGCCTGCTCATATGTATTGTTGATGCATGTGTGTTCTAAGGTGCATTTAAAACCCAGGAGGGCATGGAGCTACCTGCCAGAGAGCAGCAGGTAAGCGCATAGCCCCTCCTGATAGCCCTCAATGTCTACATGTATTTAAAATTGAGAGGTGGGCAACGACGCCAGGGGGGAGGTTGTACACCCTGATGGGTACAAACCTAATATAAAAAGTTTAGGGTCAGAAATTTGCATTAAAATTATATACTGAATAAAAACTATGATTTTTTAATGTCTTGAATGAAGGTAGGCTGTTATAGACAAGTACGACCCATCTGAAAATTAGGAAATAAGGAAACGAGGGTGAAAAAGTTGAGAAGACAACCAAGAGAAGGGGAGGAATCATATATGATGGCTGTGGTAGACTCCTGCCTCTATGGATCTGGTGATTAGGTTCTGTTCTTGTGCTGCCATGATCAGAGCCTCCGTGTTGTCCTCTACTGTACTTATAGGATTTCTTGATGTCAGCTACTTCCTCCTATCTGTTAATAGTACATCCCATGCAGGGATGAAGTTCGTCTGTGGTCACCATTTATTTTCAGTTGGCTGAGGCACTCTTGGAGCAGCTCGTCTTGGGACAGAGGGATGTCATCTTCCTGATGTATTCTATCTCCTCCTGTAGCCAGCTTATGAGTACATATGTATTGATATCTAGGACTGTTGAGCTGGTCTCTCAGTAACGGTACAGTGAGATTAAATAAACAAGGAAAAACTATTTTTTTGAAGAATTCTTCGTATTTGCTCCTGAGAATCACATATTGTTTGTGTGTGATTCTTACTCTGAATCTGAATAAGTACGCGGGGCCACTGTGTGCGGTAAGACCAACTCTTTACTTCCTGTATTACCGTCTCCCGGCATGCATTGCCAGTGCGTAACACGTAATTACACAATCAAACAATGAACACATACTGCCCATACAACAAATGTACCAGAGACAATTATGAATACACCACATCTCCCCTTTTAAACAAAAGTAGAATATTACTTTTCTCAGGACAGAACTTTCGACCAGACTACCTTTTGATTCTTTCTTTTTCTCTTTTTCAAAGCCATACAAGAACATCTGGCAAACAATCTGCATTACATTTTAACCTTTTGTTTTTGACAACTCTTTTAGATTTATTTTACTGTGCTCTACAAAATCATTATAACACAGTTATATAACAACAACTCTTTTTTTCTCTTACAGATCTAACTTTTTAGGTTTAACTATTGCCCTCCCTGACTTGGTTCTGACAACATCAGTGTTAACAGGTGTAGCAGGGATCACACTGGGTGTTTGAGGCTTCTGCAACACAGGCACATTAGTAGGTTCATGCACTGGTGAACTTAAAGGAATCAAATTACGCCTCACAGTCCCTTGTGGTAACTCCACTGTGTATGATCGGGGTGTAGAGTGATTTTGGATAACAGTGCCTGCAGTTTTGACATCAGTCACCCAAAATTGCTCTCCTGGGGACAGGCTGCATAAAGGTTTTGCACGGTGGCGCCTGTTGAAGTTTGCCATGTCCATCATCCTCTTCTCCCTTTCCTTTTGAGCGAGCAGTGCGTCGTCCGGCAGTGTAGGCTCCAGCTGTGATGGAAGTATCGGCAGTGTGGTTCGCAGACGTCTGCCCATTAAAAGCTCTGCGGGGCTGTATCCGGACTGCAGTGGTGTAGCTCTATAGGCAAGAAGAGCTAGATAAGGATCAGCTGCTTTTTTCAGAAGATTTTTTACAGTCTGCACAGCACGTTCTGCTTCTCCATTACTTTGCGGAAACTTGGGGCTGCTTGTGATGTGTTTAAAGCCGTATGCTGCCGCGAAGTCTGTAAAGGTTTGACCTGAATACTGCGGCCCATTATCAGACATGAGGACCTCTGGGATGCCATGACGGGCAAAGAAAGATTTCAGGTGAGTAATGACATCGATTGATTTTGTTCTGTTTAACAAAGCAATCTCAACAAATCTAGAGTGATAGTCAACAGCGAGAAGGTAAGTTTCCCTCCCAGCTCGAAAAGATCTGTGCCCACTCTCTGCCATGGGCGGGCAGGGTATTCTGTTGGCATGAGTGGCTCACTGTTATTGTGTCTTTCTTGAATACACGTTTTGCACTTGAGCACCATCTCAGAGATTTGTTGACTCAGCCCGGGCCACCACACTGTTTGGTGTGCACGAGCTTTACATTTTACAACACCTTGGTGTCCTTCGTGTAGTTTTTCCAGCACCTCGTTTCTCATTGCTGAAGGAATGACAAACCGTGTGTCTTTTAGCAAAAGCCCGTCTTCAACAGTGAGCGTGGCTTGGTCAGGCCAGTAATTTCGCAGTAAAGGCTCTTGTTTTGCATGTTCTGGCCAGCCTTCGGTGCACATGTCCATGACGCGAGCACACACACTGTTGCTTTTCAGTTGTTCCTTCAGTGTTTGCATATATGATGAACTGACAGCCATGTTTGCCACAATACTGTTCACATATATGTCTGTGCTTTCCATCAGCTCTTTGTCTGACATGTTCATTGGTTTTTTCAGGGGTGAGCGGGACAAAGTATCTGATTTCCCTGGGGCGTACTGCACAGTGTACGAGTAACGCATGAGTCTCATTCTGAATCGCTGGATCCTGGGTGGCAAGAGATCCAGAGCTTGTCCTCCCAGTAAGGAAACGAGAGGTTTGTGGTCCGTTTCGAGACAAAAATGTTTACCAATCAGGTAAATCACGAAAATGCTCACATGCCCATGTAGACGCCAGTGCCTCTTTTTCCACTTGTGCGTATCGTTGTTCTGTGGGAGAAAGGGACCTCGAAGCATACGCCACTGGTCGCCATCCTTCTTCCCACAGCTGCAAAAGAACGCCTCCGAGACCATAGAATGAAGCATCTGCTGATACTTTAATGTCTCTGTTGGGGTCATACATTGCGAGCACTTGGGGTGGGGTCAGGGCATCTCGTAATGTTTTGAAAGCTCTCGCTTGGTCAGTTCCCCAGTACCATGTGTTCTTTTTGGAAAGAAGATCTCGCAGGGCTTTGTTTTTTTCAGCTAAATGGGGGATGAACTTGCCCACTTGATTCACCATGCCCAGAAAACTGCGCAACTCTGACACATTAGTTGGCTCTGTCATTTCTGTAATTGCCTCCATTTTCTTCGGGTCAGGACTGATTCCTGTATCCGCTATGATGTGACCCAAGAAAGCAACCTTGCTCTGGGAGAGCTCGCATTTTTCAACATTCAGCGTTATGCCTGCTTTTTCCAATCTTTGCAGTGTAGCATGGAGATGGGAATCATGCTCCTGATGGTTACATCCCCACACCAACACATCATCAATGTGACACACCACTCCTTCGAGACCCTCGATGACCTCCACCATCATGCGCTGTAAGTGTTCGGGCGCTGAGTTGATCCCAAACGGTAGGCGGTTAAAATGGAACCGCCCAAAGGGTGTGATGAAGGTGGTGAGTTTGGCAGACTCATCGGACAGAGGAATCTGCCAGAAGCCCATGTTGGCATCCAGTTTGCTAAACACTTTGGCTCCTGCAAGCATTCCGAGACTTTGTTCAACCGATGGCAGCACATATTTTTCCCTGCACACATACTCATTTAGTCCAGTAAAGTCTACACAAAGTCTCAGCCTAGGGCTGTTTTTCTTTGGAACAACAACCATGCCGGCACACCAATCCGTTGGTTCCTCAACTCGGGTAATGACACCAAGCTCTTCCATTCGTTGGAGTTCCTCCTTTACTCTTCCCATTAGAGGCAGAGGAAGCGAAGTTTTGAGCGAGTATGGCACAGCGTTCGGTTTGAGTTTAATGTGATAGGCTCGCTGCACTTTCCCTAGACCATTGCAAAGTTTAGGGTAAGTAGTCGTCAGAGTGTCCATTGAAACCGCGTCAACTCGCACCAGCAGGCCAAGAGCCGTGATGGCGGGCAGGCCTAGCAGTGCAGTGCTCAGGTTTCTTACAACATAGACCTTCTCTGTTGTCTGTTTTGCTCCGTAGTTGAGCTGTAGCTTTGTAAAACCTGCAATGTCCAGTGGTGTTTTTCCAGGGCCTAACAAAGGTTTTTCTGGCTGCTGGAGAACTGGTCTGTGTTCGTTAGCAAAAATCTTTGATAAGTCCGAGTCAGCTATTACAGTCACATCTGCTCCAGTATCCAGTTTGAAAGTGATTTTTGCATCTTTCACTTGTATGATGGCTGTCCACGCCTGGCCATCACTGGAAACTGAGCCTAGGAAGAAACCTTGCTCCTCTTCCTCCTCAATACTTTGCACTGTCTTGCTTTGTCTGCAGACGAGCTGGTAGTGACCTTTTTTCCCGCATAAATGACATTTTGCATCATTTGCTGGGCACTCGGGTTTCGGATGTGGAGAGCCTCCGCACTTCTAGCATTTATTACTTTGTCTCTTGTTATATTGCTGTTGTGTTTTGACAGTTTTATTTTTGAACATGTTGAACTTTGTTTTGTCGTGCTTTTGTATCACTCTGTCAACTGTTTTCGCATTTACTTGCATTACGTTTGTTTCACTTCTCAAAGCTGACTGTTGCTTTTTGATTTCTTCTGACTGCCTGGCCATATTTATAGCTTTATCCAAGTCCAAGTCTTTTTCCATCTGCATGCGCTCAGACAGTCTCGTGTCGGCCAAGCCCACTACTATTCTGTCTCTTATCAGCTCATCGTGGAGCGGTCCGTAGTTACAGTGCTCTGCTAATGCATGCAAGGCAGTCATGAATGCATCAACAGTCTCATTCGGCTCTTGTTTGTGCATATTGAAACGTGCGCACTCATAAACAACATTTTTCCTGACAGTGAAAAAGTTGTGGAAGCTGTCTCTCACTTTAGCATAGTCCCGCTGGTCTACATCACTTTAGTCCTCTCAGGACGTCATCCGCTTCGTCTCCCATACAATATATGAGAGTGTTCACTTGATTTTCCTCCGAGTTCGCAGACAGATTACTTGCCTGACGGAATCTCTCGAAGCGACGGACCCATCTTGTCCATTCGTGTGGTTTAGAAAAATCAAAGGGCTCCGGTGGTTGGATGCTAAACGTAGCGCTGGGAGTGCTAGCCGCGGTGCTAACTCCTGCCCTCGGACGATCATCTGCGTCGTCATTCGGCATTTCGTTTCCACCTTCCCCTTCTCCTCACACTCGGCAGATGTATGGAGTCTCACAAGTCACACAGCACTTCTGACACCATGTGTGATTCTTACTCTGAATCTGAATAAGTACGCGGGGCCACTGTGTGCGGTAAGACCAACTCTTTACTTCCTGTATTACCGTCTCCCGGCATGCATTGCCAGTGCGTAACACGTAATTACACAATCAAACAATGAACACATACTGCCCATACAACAAATGTACCAGAGACACGGAGCTCCGCTTTTGCCTCCGCGAACACATCGGACTACAAACATGCACATTACCAACTCCGGAAGACGATCAAAGCAGCCAAACGTGAGTACAGGGACAGGATGGAGCAACAGTTTGACAACCCTCGGAGTATGTGGCAGGGACTAAACATGATCGCAGACTTTAGAGGGAAAACCAGCACACCGCAGACCACAGCCTCTCTGTGTGAGGATCTAAACGTATTCTACGCTAGATTCGACACAGCGAACACCATGAGACCGGACAGTGTGCGCACCCCGGATGACGTCAGTGCGCACACTGTGTCTGAGGAGGATGTGCGGAAGTGCTTCAGGAAGGTGAACGCGCGCAAAGCTACTGGTCCGGACGGGATTCCCGGCCACGTCCTCAAGTCATGCGCGGCTCAGCTGGCTGGAGTGTATACACACATCTTCAACCTTTCCCTCTCTCTGTCTGTAGTCCCAGCCTGCTTCAAAATGGCCACCATCGTCCCTGTACCCAAATCCTCCACCATTTCCTCATTGAACGACTGGCGACCTGTAGCCCTGACCCCCATCGTGAGCAAATGCTTCGAGAAGCTGGTCAGGGACTTCGTTTGCTCTGCGCTACCCGACTCACTGGACCCTCTACAATTCGCATACCGCCACAACAGGTCCACTGATGATGCCATAGCCCTGACACTACATACTGCCCTGTCACACCTGGAGAAGAGAGACACGTATGTGAGAATGCTGTTTGTAGATTACAGCTCAGCATTCAACACCATCGTTCCCTCGAAGCTGGACAGGAAACTGTAGGATCTAGGACTGAGCAGCTCCCTCTGCAGCTGGATCCTTAACTTCCTGACTGACAGACGCCAAGTAGTCAGGCTGGGCAGCATCACCTCATCCCCCATCACACTGAACACTGGTGCTCCACAGGGGTGTGTACTGAGCCCTCTCCTGTACTCACTCTACACCTACGACTGCACGGCCACTAGAAACTCCAACATCATTGTGAAGTTTGCGGATGACACTACAGTGGTGGGTCTTATCACCAACGGTGATGAGACGGCCTACAGGGAGGAGGTCAGCGCCCTGACCCACTGGTGTCAAGACAACCATCTCACCCTCAACGTCACAAAGACAAAGGAGTTGATAGTGGACTTCCGGAGGTGCAGAGAAGTACACACCCCCATCACCATCAACGGCGCTGCTGTGGAGAGAGTGAGCAGCTTCCGCTTCCTTGGTGTACATCTGGCCGAGGATCTCACGTGGTCGGTACACACAAACAAAACAGTGAAGAAGGCGCAGCAGTGCCTCTTCTTTCTCAGGAGACTGAAAAGATTCGGCATGAGCCCCCGCATCCTCAGGACCTTCTATTGCTGTGCCATTGAGAGCATCCTCACTGGATGCATCACCACCTGGTACGGCAACAGCACCGCTTACAACCGCAAAGCTCTCCAGAGAGTGGTGCAGTATGCTGAAAGAATAATTGGAGGTGAGCTTCCCTCCCTCCAGGACATCTACAGGAAGCGGTGCCTGAGGAAAGCGGGGAGGATCATCAAGGACTCCAGTCACCCCAGTCATAAACTCTTCGGACTACTTCCATCAGGAAGGAGGTTCTGCAGCATCCGGTCCTGTACCAGCAGACTGAGAGACAGCTTTTTATATCAGGCCATCAGACTGCTGAACACTTCATAGACACCTCACCCACATTCAACAACATTATGCACTCCACACTGTATATAAATGCCACTTGTTTTGCACATGTCTCAACTACCAACCTCTGTATATTTTATATATTTTATTTTATTGTTTAATCTATTTAATTTGTAAAATATGTATACACACACACACACACACGTAAAAACAAAAAACAAAAACATATTTAGTATACACATCCAGTAATGCATACACTCTTATATTGTACATATATTTATTACACTCAGATCTAGCCATTCTTATATTTTGCTTGTTTTACGTTATTGTATTTTTGCACAACTCTGTTGCTTGTGAAGCTCGCACACAAGAATTTCACTCGCATGTACTGTACCAGTGTACCTGCACATGTGACGTGACAATAAAAGTGATTTGATTTGATTTGATTTGATTTGACAATTATGAATACACCACAGTTTGGATACAGTTCCTTAAAACGCCTCTAGAGGGCAGCGATCAGCCATCGTGTGATCCTGACATGCACAGGCGAAGAAGACGGACATGTTAGCTTTGTAAGAAGCAGAAGAAGAAAATCGCAAGTTTTGTAGGTTTATCATACATGTGCTTCTGTCACCGAACGTAACAGAAGATGTGTCCTAGCAGGTCGTATGAGAAGACACAAAACAGCAACAGACTGACGCTACTGAGTAATAACCAGCAAAACTTAATGTGTTGAGTACGCCTGCGCGTTTCTACCAGATCGTCGAGCCGCCCTTCCTCCCCGGCAACTTGCACCGCAGGGTCCGGCGGACTGCAACTCACAACAACCCCGAGTTGATTTGCTTATTCGCTTGAGCGCTTTTTGAGACAACATGGAGAGCCCACGACATGTTAATAACGGTAAGCTAACGTGAGTGTAAAGATTTATCTGTCGCAACGAGTTATTGGCTTTTCTTTTTGTGTGTGTGCGCCCGATTTTGAACATGGCGTACCCCGCTCTGAGATGGCGGTAGCGTTGTGCTACGTTACAGCGCCAGGGAGCTGCTGCGTGCGGTGGTTAGTGGAGGGAGCTCAGCGTCAGCGAAGATAGTTATCTAACAACGCTTTCGGTTATTTTATGACTGCATGCTTCAATGTAGCGGGCAGGGGCGGTTAACTAGCAGCAGGGGGTTGGCATCAGTTAGTGCTAATTTCGGTTGCTAACTGTAACAGCGACAGATGCTGCCTTCGGGGGCTTTAACCAGAGTAGCGAAGCGTTATGACAGCTAATGTATGAAAGTCGAATAAACATTAAATATATCATGAGGAACGCCGTTTATATATTGTTATTCAAAAGAAAAATAGTGTGTTGATGTGTACATGTACTTTTACAGTCCCTAAGTTTTCCTCATTAGAGAGCCCGGGCTATCACAGCCGTATTTACCATCTGGTTGAGGCGCTCATGTCTGGTGTATCATAATTACGACGCTCTTGTTAGCCTGTGAATGTATCTAGGGGGTAGCCGTATCAGAGAGCCTAAACTCCCAGTGCCTAGACCCACCTGAGGACCCTGTTGTGCCAAAGTGTGGCAGATATTTCTGTTTCGTTGTTGTTGTTGTATTGTTTATTTATTTTCTGATATCTTTACTTAAAGGAATTATATATAAAATAAAGAAATCATCTTTGTCTGCTTTATTGTATCTATATTTATAATAAATCTAGTTCTTTTGGTTTGTTTATACAACTGTGATGTTAAACCTGTTGAAATTTCTGCTGTCCTCTTGGCCAGATCTCTCTTGAAAGAGATTTTTAATATTAATGAGACATTTAACCTGGATCTACCTTGCAACAGGAAAATTCTTACTGGCTCTCAGTGACTTCACATCATTAATGAGCAATATGTTTGACGTATGTTGACAGACTAACAACATTTTAAATTCCCATGCTCGTTTTTTGGCACATACCCCAAATCACTTTTTGGAAGACGATCGCTTTTGACACAACACACCAAAGCTCTCAATTGCAAACTTAGTGAGATTCACTTCAGTTGTACGTCACTGTGTAAAAGTTTTGAGCCACCTCTCATTACTTTGTATATTTCTCCCAAATCCAGACTTTCTTGTAATTCTTTGTGATAGTTTGAACTATTGATCAACTGTTCTTGATCAGTAGTTCTCCAGACTTTCTGAAGATCTTTAAAGCTCTTGTTTGGACATTGGGTGCTTTTCTTTTACAGTCCAGTCCTTGTACCTGACAGCATTTTTAAAAAAATTTTTATTTTGAGCTATTATGAATTATTCCAGCACAAGAAAGGCTTCTAACTCAAGGGATGAACCAGTGTTTCATCTATACTTAAGAGGCTATTTAGCAAATAACTAATTCAGTCACTTTTACTAGCAGCCAGTGACATAAACACATCAGTAGTTCACAGTGATAACACAGTGTGACAACATAAAATAGTAAGTCCTGAAGAAACAGGAAGAAAATCCTGCAAAGGCCTGACAATAGATGCACCTTGCTCATCAGATGATCCATCTGCTCTTCACCTCAGTGGAAGGTTGGTTGTTGAGAAGTCATTCTTAATGAAGGGAAGGGCTGAGGTATGCTAAATCACCATGTAATGCCATCTAGAAGACATCTGATTGGGAGATGCCTCATTTTTAATCATGAAAAATGATCCCAAACACAGTGATGTGCACACTATCGGTCATGGATTGGCCTCAGACAGGCCGTGAGTTTGGATTGCAACATTATTGGAGCAATGTGGGATCATTTAAAGATGGCTGACATCCAAAGAAGAGCTTTTAACGTCCTCCAAGAAGCCTGGAGAACTAATCCTGAAGACTAAAGAAATGACAAGGAATCTTCTCTGAGACAGTTCAGGATGTGTTGAAGAATAAAGGCGATACCAGTTTACCAAATGCTCACGTTCAGGCTTGTACCAACTAGGGCTGGGCTATATCATACCGTTCACTGTAACACCGGTGTAATTTTGGGCAACGATAGGAAAATGAAATATCGCGATAGAATATGGGTAAAACGCGCATGCGCAGTGCCTATGTTTACATACGCACATGGCGGCGACGCAGAATGAGAAGAGCGAAAGTGGAAAGAACCAGAATGTGTTTGTAAAAATGCTGCAACTTTAGTGGTGTGGAACTGGTTTAGCTTTCGTCCGTCAGACACACAACAAAGCACTATTTTTGGTAGAGTATGCTAGCGGGCCGTCGTTATTACCGTGTTGTTTGGAAAATACGGCACACTTAAAATCAATCCTTTGATTTTTCTGAAAATCGTCAGTGCCCCTTATAATCCCGTGTGCCTTATGTGTGAATTTTGGTTGTGTTTACTGACCTCGAAACGATTTTATGTGGTACACGGCGCTCGAAAATCTGTCAAATGTTTCAGTACGACTTTGCTAAGTTACGAAGTCGCACCGCTTGATGGATTGTCGGAGCATTACGGCTATCGTAGGCAGGAGCCTCGCGGAGTGATACTACTGTGCTTCAACATAATATTACCGTATTGTGTGTGTATAACCTCTTTTTAAGTTTTGTGGATATTCTACATGGTTATGCTGAGGATATGTCGGCCAATTTCCACTGGAAATGCCTTTTGGTTAAACTGTCAGCAAGGAATTTGCACTGTTAAATTTTTATATAACTTTAATGCACATAAAAAAAACAGCTGCTTGTTTAAGTGAAAATACATTGATGGGGTTTTTTGCACTAATAAAGTTGTGGAGTTGTAAAGTATTTTGTCTAGTGTCAATTATATCGTCAGTTATATCGTTATCGCAAATTTTCAAATGTATATCGTGATAAATATTTTTGGTCATATCGCCCTGCTCTAGTACCAACTCTTATTTTGTCTCATGTATATATATATATATATATATATATATATATATATATATATATATATATATATATTTATGTTTTGCACATGTTTCAACAAATCACTATTTCCCTTTTTCCTGCCAAAATGTAAACAAATGAGGGGTGACTTGTTTTTTTTTTTTTTTTTTTTCACAGCACTGTATATAATGTGTTACTTCATGTGAATGCAGTTGACCTTGATTCAGTGATCTTCAGCATTTATGGCCTTTCATTCATGTGGAAAGTGGAAATAGACTCCGCTGTCTCTCTTTCTCTCTGTGTTTGCATAACAGCGTTAGAGTTGCACCTCGTCTGATCTGTTTTTGTCAAACAATTAGTGTAACGGCCAGTGGAGAGCACAACATTAATCTAGTGCAACCTTACGCCTCCACCCTGTTATAACCACTAATCCACACGAAGTGGTCAGCATCATCGTGTTTTACTTCACTTTAAGAGTTCCCTTCACAGGTGGAAAACTATTCTGGCTATGCCCCAAGCTTCTAACTTCTTTTCTTTGTAACGGAGCAGGATTTCTATCTGGGACCACTTTAACCACAGCCTTCAACATCTGCTCCTTCATCCCCTCCGGGACTTAATCCACTTTCAATCTTGAGCACAGAGTGCAGAGATATTTCGTCATAAAGTCAAAACAGTTGCTTTTTCACATTCTCTTGATAGTTTGTTTATTTTGAAAGGCTCCAGAATAATTTAATTTACAATGAGTAACTTTTTAAATATTGTACAAATATTTTCCAGATCCACCTCTCCTGTTGCCATCTCTTCGCCTCTTCATACCTCCTCTGCGCCTGGTATCTGCGGCCATGTGGCACGTCGTGCAGAGGGGAAGCGTACACGACTACGGGATGGTGGAGGAGTTCATCAGCACGGTCATAGAAATCGTGCCTGACCTGCTGAACGCAGATCAGAAAGCTCAGCTCCTCCTGGGACTCAGAGCACGGGTAAGTCCCTCTTGTGGAAGAGTGGCTGCCATAGGCGAGGTTTAGAGGAATCTTTGGGGCACTTGATTGAAGTCACTGGAGACTAACAGCTCTTTAGAGATCAACACCATCACCTATCTTTCTGAATTGCATTCTTTCTAAGAAGAGTGGAAACAGTGTTACTTGTGCTGTGCTGTAGCAATGTACAGTACAAAAACTATTGCTTGTGTAACATTAAAGCATGCAGACCAGTTCTAGTAGCTTCCCTAAATAAAACTGAGTGAGTTCACCAGATGATGAAGTGCTGCATGGTGAGAGAACTGGAGATTTTTTGGGTTGGGGGACTCTAAAATGTATCTCTTTAATTGTTATGTAGTTGTACAGCTGTTCATTTTTACATTATAGTCATGTATAATACTGATAATGATCATTTTTTGAAATCCTTCCCAAACATGGAGCACAGGTCAATCCTGTGTGTGTGTGTGTGTGTGTGTGTGTGTGTGTGTGTGTGTGTGTGTGTGTGTGTGTGTGTGTGTGTGTGTGTGTGTGTGTGTGTGTGTGTGTGTGTGTGTGTGTGTGTGTGTGTGTGTGTGTGTGTGTGTGTGTGTGTGTGTTGTTTTTAGTAATGGTTACAGTAATCAGGGAAATGCGGTGTGCTGACTGTTTGCTGCCTTGTTTAATCAGGCCTGTTCTAAGCCAGGAGAGTCCCTGCTGTAGTTGGACTTTGTTAATGTTTTTTTAATTAATAAAATCTTGTTTCAGGTTGTTCTTGAATTGTGTCGGGCCGAGCAGATAACGGACAGGGAAACCATCGAGATGCACCTGAACAGGATCAAGGCCCTCGTGTCGACTTGGGCAGCACAGGTTAGATCCTTTAAAAGAAAAACAAGTGTCCTGTAGGCCAGCAGCCTTGTCATATTTTCCCTCCAATTATTTATTTTTTTTTCTTTTTCTTCCTAAATTGCAGCTTGTGATTTTTTCTTTTTGATTTTTTTTTTTCCAGCCGTCTTTTGCAGATGTTGAGTTTCCAGAGTCCAACTTTGTGGATCAGGTTGAATTGTTGTTGAAGGATCCTGAAGAGAAGGACAAGTTCTTCCAGGTTTGCAACATCATGTGCTGTCAAACTCATGTATCCTATCTAATAATAGAGAAACAGAATATATAATACACATTTTTTTCCACCCTCAGCATGTTTTCCCTACTGACTTTGGGCCTGAATATGACGGTGCTATTCAGGTTTTAATGCTGGACTTCCTGTCCAGATTGGAGAAGCTTCTTCCAGTTCCAGATATTCAACAGGTACTAGAATGAGTGTGGCAAAGTGGCCTTTCCAGCACTATTCAACTTCCCTAAATAAGTCCAGTTTGCATTAAAAAATTACAAATTTTCCAAGTAATCTTCCAAGTCAGAAGATGGTTTATGGTGAATTTTTGTCCTTGGCTTCCTTTTTATTTCCTTTTATTTGTATTTTTTGCATTTCTTCTCTAGACTGCATCCATGCTCAGTGCTGTCCCTTCAGCTCTGGAGGAGTGTGCACACTCAGTTCCTGACCTGCAGCACCTAAAAACTGTTCTGCAATATCACACAACACTGGGACATTTCGACTGGAGTGGTGAGTCTCGTCTTGGGTCACGAGCACATTGTTGCTGATGTAGTCTGAATGGAAGTGATGGACTGTCTACAAACACTGTCCAGCTGCTCTCTGAGCTGTAGTGATCTCTGGCATGATCTGCTCATCTCAGTTGGCATACAGTACAGCAGCAAAGTGTATTTAGAAAGAACGCAGACATGTGGAAAAGGTTAGAAGAGTTTGATTGTACTGCAGTTTATTTTCAGTTAAGTTATTTGTACAAAAAAAGTAACCTGATGAAGCATTAATGTTTCAATTTGAGAGAAGATTAAAATGTCCTCAAACCTGTTACTAAAATAATTAAAGTTTAAATGGTCCACTTTCTACTCTCTTTTACTTCTGTGGAAGAAATGTAACAAAAACTACATTTATCTCTGCTTTGCAGCATACCAACCGATAATTGGTGGTCAGAACATTTTTCTTCTTTGCTGGCTAACTAGTCTCATAACATTTGTCATAGACAGACCATTCATACCTAAAAACATCCAGCTCTTAAAAAAATTAGGTGGTAGCACTTGGCTACGCAAATGGCTACGCAAAAAACAACACCACAATCACAGAGTCTGAAACAAAGTCATACACCAAGCAGGAGGTATACCATCACTTAAAAAACAAAAAGAAATTGCAGAGTCTAGTAATATATGCAGTCAATTATATTTCTAAGGAGATTTTTTTGTTTCTTTGTTTCGTACACACAGCGTAGTGGCTTCTTTGTCATATTAACAATCTTCCAATTATATTTCGTGAATCTTTGTGTTAATCTGTGGAAAATCCTCTTGCTCTTATATTGAAAGTTCAGAAGCTGCTAACCAGTTAGCCTGAGGTCTTCTTAATTCACATTTCTGCACTGGTTGATGAACCATTTCAGTGCTGAGGTGGCCCACATAGTTTCTCCTCGTGTGGTCAAACAGCATTCAGCTCCACCATCTTGGACTGCAGTAGGCAATGGTAGTTCATTTTCGGGCAGCTAGAGGGCAGCTCTAACCAGAACATCCAGCAGGTTAAGAGCTGCTTTATGACTGCAGAGCAAACGAGGACTACAGAAGCTTCCTGAGGTCCAAGACGGTGGAGTTGTGGTCCCTCCGTGGGACTTTTATATTATCACAAGTACACTACTCACAACATTACAGGAATATTTGGACTAACACAGAATAACACCAATTCAGTTAAACTTCGGGGAAAGTTCCATCAGGTGCACTGGAGAGGCAACAGCAAGACAACCCCCAAAGAGGGAATGGTTTAGCACTTGGTGGTCACTCTATTTTTTGCTGTTTTGCTGTTTGTTTGTGTCCTTGCCATTGCTAGGAGCATGGAATGGTACCTGTAGGCCACTCAGGCTGCAGGAACCTTTTACCAGCAAAGTGATATTGTGCACAACACTACCACCAACAAACTTTTTCTTTGAGCTCTGACACTAACAAAGCTAATGGCATTCTCTTTCTCCTTCAGATGAAACTCAGGCCATTCCATCTTCATTTGGGAACTGCATCCTGTCGTCACTGTCCCTTCCTCAGCTGGAGAAGGTTGTGATCGATCCAGACCAAATACAGTTACAGCCCACATCAGAACAGCTGGAAAGCTGCATGACCGTCCAGGTGGAGGGTGAAACTGTGACGCTGCTGGACTATATCCAGATCGAACAGCCGCCCAGTTTGGTTGATGACCAAGAAGAAAATGTAATAAATGAGGAGGAAACGGAAGAAGACGCAACGCAAGAGGAATCAGGTGATGCCTTAAAGCCGGCCGCTTTTCAACCACTTAAACAAAGCAAAAGACTTGAGTTGAAGAGAAGAGCCTTAAAAGAGGATCCAGACTCAGCGACGGCTAAGAGACAAAGGAAAAAATACCCTAACAATAAAACATGTCCTGTGTGCAATAAGACTTTCCTGCGGGCTGCGGCCATGAGACGGCACCAGGAGATTCACGATGCAAACCGGGACCTTAAGTACAAGTGCACCAGCTGCGACAAACGATTCAGGGACCATTACGACATGAATAGACACACCATGCGCGTCCACGAAAGGGGGGAGATGTACAACAGCGGTAAAGAGGAAGACTCAGGGGATCCGAGCACCTCAGAGATGTCAGAAGACAGAAACTGCTCTCTGTGTGGGAAGTATTTTGCTCGCCGAGTGGACATGGAGCGGCACATGAAGTCTCACTCAGAGGATCGCCCATACAAGTGCTCTTTCTGTGAGAAGAAATTCAAGAATCCTTATGTTTTAAAGAGACACCAGAAGGAGATCTGTAAAAGCAGAGAGCAGAAGAAGGTAAAGAGGAAAGAGGTGCAGCGCCCGAATACGCAGCCAGCTTCGGAGGTGTCGATGGAGGGTAAAGTCTGTCCCATCTGCAGCAGGATCCTCCCCTGCACCGCAGACATCGCAAAGCATTTACGATCTCACTCCGAAGAGCGTCCCTTTATTTGCGTCACATGTGAGAAAGGCTTCAAATACAAAGACACGTTAAAGAAGCATCAGATTATTCACGGTCATGAGGGCATCAGAGAGGAGCAGACCAAGACGGTGGAGCAGATTTTGGCTGAAGCCGAAACTTTGACGCAGAACTGCGTGGAGACTGGAGACGCCGATAAACAGGAAAGTAATCTGGACACTCCCGCAGACACATGTGAGGAGCCCCCCGCTGTGCCTGTGCAAAAAGTGGCCAAAAAAGGCCTGAAAGTGTGCCCGGTGTGCTCTCGAGCGTTTGACAGTGTCAAAACCCTGAACAGGCACATACAGTGTCACACGGACGACCGGCCATATCACTGCGTCCACTGCAAGAAGCGCTTCAAACACATGCACGGCCTCAAGAGACATCAGATTTACGCCATCTGTCACAAGAAAACCAGTCGATTCTTGTGGAAGAAGGAGCACAGGGCGGGGCCGAGCCAAAGCGACGCGAGCAGCGCTGACCTCCAGCAAGGGGCCCCGCTGAAGATCCCAGTGTGGTGTTCAAACTGTGGCAAGCACTTTGAATACCTGTCCGCTTTGAAGGACCACCAGGAGAACGTTTGCAAGCTGGAAATGAGGGATATTATGAAATGTGATGACTGCGGGAAAGAGTTCAAGAGCATGACCATGCTCAAAGTGCACCAGAGGATCCACGATCCCCTGTACTGCAAAGAGTGTGGGAAGATCCTGGCAAACGAGGCCGCCTTTGAGAGGCACAAGCTAATGCACAGACCTATGCAGTGCACAATGTGCGACAAGACTTTCACTTTACTGAGACGCTTGAGGGAACACTACGAGAAGCAGCACAACTTCTCCGGGCCCTATCCCTGCCCACAGTGTGACAAAACCTTCATCCAGCTGTCCTACCTCGCCATTCATCAGAGAATCCATAAAGGAGAGTTCCCTTATGTTTGTAACATGTGCCCGGAGAAGTTCAGGTCCTCCAACTGTCTGACGGTGCATCAGCGGAAACACACCGGGGAGAAACCCTTCCTCTGCTGGCAGTGCGGGAAGTGCTACCGCTCAGCCTCAGAGCTCACGGTCCACATGGGAACGCACTCGGAGGAGAGGCCGTGGGCCTGCACACAGTGCGACATGGCGTATCGCACCAAGCTGCAGCTCACAAACCACGTGGAGCAAGTCCACATCGGGGTCCGGTATCCCTGCAACAGCTGCGGCAAGCAGTTCATGAAGGAGACGTCGCTGAAGAGGCACGAGCTCATCCACACAGGAGAGAGGCCGCACCAGTGCACCGTGTGCGGGAAGACCTTCCTGACCGCCAACGAGCTCAGGCTCCACAACAGGTACCACACCGGGGAGCGGCCGTACAAGTGCGAAGTGTGCGGCAAAGCCTTCATCCAGTCGGGCTACTTGAAGTCGCACATGCGGATCCACACGGGAGAGAAGCCATTTAAATGTGACATATGTGACAAAGGTTTCAGGTTGTCTTACCACATGAAGAAACACAGGCGGACTCACGCCGGGAAGCCAAAGAGCTACGTATGCGAGGAGTGCGGGTTAGCGTTCCTCCAAAAAAAATCCCTTTGTGAACACTCGCTCACTCACGAATTTAAAGTGGAGTCATCTTTCACAGAGGAAGTGAGAATAGAGTTTCAGTAGAAATCCAAATGTCTCTTTACAAGGTGCTTCACCAAAAACACTCTGGCCGGTTTCAACGGTGGTGCTTTTGTTGCTTCCTGTTCATTCTGATGTTCTGAAGAACATATCACTGATCTCTAAGACATGTGTATCAGAAACCAATGAACATTTTCAGCTTGCAAATCTTTCTGCAATAAAAAAACTTGAATTTTACCATCTCTTCTTTGTTTTTGAATGAGAAAAGTGCTTATGTTGTCTAGTAATTTGGGGTTTAGCCTTGTAGTGTGAAACATGTGGCCCTGCACCTAAGCCAACCGATGAAATAGTCCAGCTCAGTTCTATAATTATTCTATAAATTAACAGTGAAAGCGCAGTTTTTTGCACATTCTCTACTGAAACCTAGCAGTTCAATGAGTTCTCAATCTCCTCTGGATGTGTAGAAGAAGAACCATCCCCGTCATGTTAATATAGTTGCTAACGTTAAACAGTAGCTTTTGTACACATGCAAAAAACTGGGAAATTTGGGTCTAAAACTGTGACATTGACACTGTACATGTTTGTCTCAGGGGTTAGGAGAATCCCTGTATTTAGGCTGGAGTTTCCAAACCTGTAGCAAGAGAGATGCCATAAAGACGCCAACGATGCCATAAAGTGTTGAAAATTGCACACTGCACACAGTTGTGAAAGTTTTTACTGCTTATAGAAGCCAAAGACTTGCACTTTAATCACACCTTGGTGGCATTAAAATCATCTGTGATGGTGTGCAGGAGGCAAAACTACAAAAAAAAAGTTCTTTTCTCCAAATAAAATATGAGCAGATGAAAGATGGGGAAATCTCAGCTTGTTCTTTGGGCATTTATAGCATTTCTTTCTATACCAGAGTTGTGAATAAACGCAACATCATGGAGAAAAACATTACAGAGACAAAGTGAAATAAAATCAGAGACCTTTAATATGATTTAACCTGTGGTCTTTTATTAGCTGTCCACAAAAGCATGTCATGGAACGACAGAAACTGTAGCACGAGTGTAACATTCCTTTTTGTTGTTATACTCCACCACATCCCTGCTCCTCACACCATGTATAATTTATATTTCATATATATATATTTTGTACAATATACATGTTCTCATCAAAGGAAAAGGAAAGAAAAATAGCAAAAGTTCATCCCTCCCCCTCGGTTGGGTGTGAAATCTAGTGAATACCCCATGCACGTTTCCACTGCGTCTAGGAGAAGTGTCGTTTATTAGGAACAAGTACGCAGGCAAATAAATGCTCGGACAAATAAAGGGGAGGGTCTCGGTGGACGAAGCTGGTGTACAGAGCACATTCTCAACAACATTAAACAAGAAGAGCCATGCGAACCGACACTTACTCTACAGCTTGGACCCAGTTTGGAATCAAAGGCGCCAGTACAGGGGCAAGCTAAAGTTAGTCTTTTGCTAATGGCGTAACATTAAGACAGATTTAAAAACAAGGATTTAGGCTTTTTCTCTCTATTCTAATGTCAAAGCCATATATGTTTCTTTTAAAAATCACAATAAGACTGAAACTTAAGCTCACAGTTGAAATACTAATGCTTTTTGATTGAGAGAGAGGCTACAGTAACACTGGCACAGAAAGTGCTTGACATCATTGTGAACCTTTTCACCTCTGCGGAGACAAAAACGGCTTGCATCTTTTAAAGTTACGTTTCACATTTAAGAAGCGAGTGTGTTGAGTCGACATCACGACTGTCAGCTTCCTCAAAGGGTTCAGGGTAAAAATGAACACCACGGTGGCAAAAAAGTCCATGAAGGGGCGTCACAAAAGAGACAGAAATAATATTCATATATATTCAACCTTCTGTTTCAGTCTCAGTCACTCATATATAATCGTCTTTCAGCTCATTATACTCCATCTCCTGTGGCATATTGCACATCATACCACTGAAAGTAATACAATTTAATGGAAATATTGCTTAATTTTTAAAACTTTAAAGTATCTTTTTTCAATATATTTATATATCTCTACATATTCTTTTTCCCTTTTGTAAAACAAAATATCAGCGGAATGTAAAATAAAATATATCATGTCGTGTATGTAGGTAAGAAAATAAAGCTGTAGGATAACATCTGTACTTTCTTTCCTGTAGCTATTTACAGAACTTTGTGTCAATATGTGTGTGCATATATGTCCAAATCTCTCTCTCTTAAAATGACAATTATTTTGGAACGTGCTACAGTTTTTTAAATGATATCTTCCGATTACAGGAGGAACAACCACCACAGAGTATGAGGACACTTGAACGATGTTTGCATTGTTTAGCCAAAGTGAAGCATCTGGTTTCCTTTTTTTTTTTGGTTTCTCGCTGGAAAACATTGCACGTTTGCTGCACTGTTACATTCATGAAATGCACTGTGTGGTGTGCGATTTCCTTAGAGAGAGGTACCGGCTACCTCGGATGGGTAAAATTAAAACGTTCTTTTGAGCAGCAGAGCTGACAGTTGTTTACATTTGGTCCTTTTAGAAGTGAGATGTGTTATTTGATGCAATCACAGGGATAAAAAGGTTGAATTATTGCACACTTTGAGCACTGAGTTTAAATTCCCACTTTTTTGGATGCGAATTAAGAAAATTCACTTTTACATAAAAGCCACCAGTCAACCAAATCCTCCAACCCCCAAACCATCTTCTGACCTTCTGAAGATGTTTTGGGTGTTGATAAAAATTCAGAATAATCTTTGTAATCTTTTATTTGAAATTGGTAGATATGCGTAATTGTTTTCCACTTACACTGTCCTCAGATTTGGTAGAACTTTAGTTTTTAATCTGAAAATTTGGTGCTTTCCTGGTGAAGGTCCAAAGTTGACATTTCTGTGGAGAAAAAATTCAGAGGCAAATTTTTGAAATGTTTTGATTAATCTCTAAGAAGAGAAAAAGAGTTACTGAGTTTGTTTAAAACATCAGAAAGGGAACGTTTATTTTCCTCCTTACCTTAAATTTAGCTTTCAACCGCTTTTATCTGCACACTGCGCTTCATTTTTCTTGGGAGTCATAGTTACGTTTCCCTCAGAGGTTTTTAAAAAAAAAAAAAAAAAAAAAATACAGGCTTGTTTTTTCTTCACAGTTTTTAAATCTATCATGATGATTAAATTAAACCAAATTAAAACATTTTTTTAGTATTTCAAAGATGTGTCATTTTCATTTGCTTTTTAAACTAATTTCCAGAGAGGAAAATACAAAGCAGTTGGTGTCCATAATTATGAACACACATGGAAAGCTGTGGAAAGATATCCCACGTGCCTACTTGGAGGATGCGTGCATAGCGACTGCAGAAGTCCCAGTATCTTCCACAGGACTGCCCACACAAATTCTTGAGTGGGTGCTCTGATCATGAAATTTATGAGGTTTATGCTGGCATCCTTCTGGATCACTGCTGTAACTCTAAAAGTGCTTGTTTCATCTTTTTTAGTTTGAGGAATTTCACACATCAGATGCATCAGGTTGTTTTATGGAATCTACTCTTTTAGTTTGGATTTACTAAATTTATTTGAAGCTAATTTTACAACTCAGCACTCACAGATTTACCCTCACCAGCCACTTTAGATACATCTTTCTAATATCGGGGTGAACACCTGCTTTCACAGATACAACAAGGTGCTGTTGTTTACTCCAAATTCTGACCCTTCCACCTGAATGTTGCAGCAGAAATCGAGACTCATCAGACATTTAATGAGCAGTTGAACTGGATAAAGTGGCTGAGTAAGTCAAATAACATTGTCTACATTTATCCCATTTAGACTTGCAATTAACATGTATCCAAACCACACAACATTTGGAGGTCTTATTTTACCGAGCTGCTTCATGGAACAGCTCAGTCAAATAAACAGAACCCTGACCTGGGACGTGCCATGTTTTTTGAGAAGTCTGACTAATTTCCATACTGATTACAGGCAGAGTGGAGATAACGAGGATGCATTTTTATACCGGTCGTAAATGTAAAGACCCATAAATCACATATGCATTGAGAGAATGTGTCCAGATACAGATGGCTGGTATAAATAGGGTAATTGTGCCTCTAATAAACTCAGTGCTCTGTGCAGGATTCAGCCTCTCCTTCAAAGAATTCATGTGGGGGTGAAGCCTTAAACAAAGAGTGACTTTAACATGCATCTCATGGTCTACCCCGATGGCTTAGAATATTATCTCAAAGAGCTCAAGTAATTTGAGGCAAAACCTCTTCAACATCATCAACACCTCACTCAGCCTACTCAGTCTACACAGAAAGCACACCTAAAGCAAAAACAGAGGAGTCATACGAACAGAGTAAACATGCAACTTTGCATAAACAAGACACACAGCAGGGAGCACATTCAATGAGACTGGTGTCAGCAGCCAAGCGAGTGTGTGTAGGGGAGGCGGGGATACTGTACATCAGCTTACAAAAAAAAAAACCCCCAATAACAAAAAAACAGCACGATGACTTTCAGAATGTATTTACACGCTTACTTTAAGCATCTTTAAAGAGAAAGTCCCTGCCAATTGAAACCCCCCTCTCCAAATCCCGCTTTTGATCCGTTTTGCAGTGGATACAAAGTTAACAAGCAGCGTTTTCCCCTTACTTCCCCCTGCGAAAGTGGTCCGTGAAGTAATATCTGCATAAAAAGCAACACCGGGGGGTCAGCTCAGTTGACAAGGTGTCATGCAAAAAAAAAATAGCAATAATAGTAACAATAATTTTTTTTAAAAAAGAGTCGTCCGTGGGCGTTATCGCAAGTTAATTTCCCAGTTGGGCATCCATGTTTCAAGCATAAGTCAGCATAGATTTCACTGAGTGGGCCGTCTTTAGTCGAATGAGTGCCGGCCGCAGTGTCGGCCACGGTGGAAGTTCCTGTGATCAGTTTGGCCTCTGCACACAGTAGATATAACACAGTGAATCCAACATAGAAGAGACAGAATGAAATGTAAATAAGTGCCACCTAAAAGTCCGCCTGCTGGCTTTGCTACTAATCACTTTTATTGGTTGTATAGAAGGATTATATCTAGATTTTGGCATGTGTAATGGCATCCACTTCCATAAAGTATTATTGTTTGTAAACCACAGTCTCATTTCGCAGATGATAACGAAGCTGCATTTATTGAGTTAAAATTCTACTCTACCTATTCGAGTGAAAAACAGTGTACAGTAGCCTATGTATTTCATGCACGTATCCTATATGAAATACAATAGAAATTTTTAGAATCACGGTTAGAGCTAAATGATACTGTTGGGTCAAGGCAGTTCTGTTTTTTTTGTTTTTGTTTTTTTGTAGGTTTTTATTACTCTTCAGGGTGTGAAGTGACCGATGGGAGCCACTAGGACAACAGAGTTCAAGGTCAGAAAGTCACAACATGAACCCTCATTGAGCTGCAACAGGCAGAATTAAAGGGAATTCCTGACTTAAAAACATCCGACAGCTCCTCTTCATCAGCGGGGTGGGGGCCAGGTCGGGGGAAAACGGGGAAGTAAAGCGGGACGCTGGATGCTAAAAGTGGCGTTACATGGATGCTGTGGTTGGATCGAAGGGCTCCGGTGAGGATGACGTCACACCACGGAGCCCTTGGAGGTGGAGAGGTGGATGGAGTGGATGCGTGTGGCCAGAGTCTTCTCCAGGTCGTGGAGGATGTCGGAGCAGATGCCGGGGCTGGACACGGGGCTCTCGGCGGGGGAAGGTTCGTACAGGAGCTGCTTGAAGCCATCGAGTTCGATCAGCAGCACCATGTTCTTCAGGAAGTAGCCCTCGATGAAAGCCGTCAGCTCCGTGGCACCAAGGAACTACAATGAAAATGAAAGATGAAAGGAGTGTGTGACATTAGCAGCTTTCAAATTCTGATTTTATATAATTTTGCTTAAAAATATTCCAGTCATATTCCGGCCCAAAATTGGTAATTGCTTTTTAAGAACAGTCATCATTATTATCCCAGTCTTTGAACCTTACAATAGCAGCTATTAATCTGTCATTCCAGCACTTTCTTTAAATATCTTTAATTAGTTTACTTTGAACAACTAACAGGATATTTTTATTTCAGTACTCAGGCGGGAAATTGGAAATAAAGGTGGAATTTTCAGGTCGAATTTCCCCACTTGGAAAGTCGTAGAAACCCCACCAACACCGACTTCACAAAATTGTAAAACCTGTACTCTGTACTACCACTTTTAGCTTCTGAGCTAAAAACAACACAGCTTCTAATTAGGTATTCACTTTAAAATAAAACTATTATCCTGTTTTTCCAAGTTAATTTGTCAATGCAACTTTTTTGCAATGTAACTTAATAAAAAATATACAGCAAATGTTAACAAATTTATCAACATTAGCACAATATAAGCAAGACAAACCCTGAGACTGGAAAATAAAGCCAGTGTATACAAGGGCCATAAACTGCAGTTTCTTTAATGGCCACTTGAGGTTCCCTTCAAAAGTCAGTCAGCTGCCATTAACTCGCATGTTTTAATGCTGTTTATAGCAACTTTTACGTTTTTACAAACCTACGGTATACGTTATTAATGGTTTAATCACACTGTCATCTAGGCTTCATCACAGAGTCCCAGAGATCAGCTGGAGACCCCTTATCAACCTCTGATTGCTGAGGAAAAACATGTATTTCCTGTTCGGTTGGTCAGTGGTTGCTCAATAGATTAATTCTGTTACCTTCTTGTGATTGTGTTGATTACTAGCAGATTACTTTGGTCCCCTGTTGTTTCCATGGATGATGCCAACATGTCTGCAAACAGTGGCAAACTACTTCTACTACTACCAAGTGGTAGTAAAGTCTGAAATTCTACGTCTAACTACTGCAATCAATGCATTTAAAAATCACAACTTTTCCTTTGAAGACAAGTGGGTATGCTATTCTGGTATGCATTGCAGTTTCCACAGTTTCACTACTGCTCTGCAAGTAGTTGGCAAGTGTTTGCAGACAAGTCGGTGTCTTCCATGCACCAAAGCATAATTATTATTATTCCCTATTCTCAGTTGAGCCTAGCATGACTGCGGCTCAACTGAACGTCTTGATCGTGTCTGGGGTGTCAGCCCATGCATAAAGTTTTTGTTCCACTTTGTTCCATTTGCCATTTGAGTCACTGCTAATACAAAAATATGAGAGCAGCTTGAAAAATAGTCTGTGTGGTGGTTGTATTGCTGGTCTGCAATTGTTAATTAATGGCATGTTTGCACCTTGTGTAAAAATCCATTACACAAACCCCTCCCCGCCGCCAGTATGTAATCAGCTGCTAGAGACTGTAAGCCTCCCACCTTAGCGTGTTTGTAGAGGTCCACACAGGTTTCGGTGGTGATGTTCTTGGAGCAGATGATCTCACAGTGTCTCTGAAGGGCCTCTAGTTGGAAGAATTTGGCTGCAGACAGGAGCTACAGGGAACAGTACAGCCACACAGAATGAGGCACAGGACTCGGGATTAGAAATGTTAATACTCCTGCTGTCACTCCGCAGGCTTTGGTTAAGTCTTTCTTACCTCCATTACTTCAGTGTTGCGTATGTGCAGGGACTCGGTGCCTCCACAGTACAAATACTGCATCACCAACTGTAACAGAGAACAGTACAGGCTTCAGGTTATGAAGCTGATGAAGAGTACAAGAGGGACCCTTTTTTTCTGTTGCTTTTTTTGTGGCTCTTTTTTGGCTCCATTCTGTCACCTGGAAAATAATCCGGATTTGAATTACATATGCAAGTTTAGGCATTTACATATTTTCACTGCTATCAAATACCTTCCCTGCATCCAGTGAGATTTACTCTCATGTTTTCTTTTTATCGTCATTTAAACAGGAACAAGCATTCAATCAGTAAAAATAAAGAGCAGACCAGAGATAAACAACTCCCCAGCAGGACTGGAGAGAAGTAGAAAGAGACAAGGGGAAAGAAATGGGAGTGGGAAGCTCTGGGGCCACAGTTTAATTGTGTCTTCTGCAGCCTCATGGATACACCCAGTGGAAAGCTAAAAGATAAAGAACATCCAGAAAGCGAGCAGAAACAACATTTCCAACTTTTTAGCAGTAGCCAAGCCGGTTCAAGCTCACGTTTCTGGGCTCTGGGTTTACAGCTGATGTGAATCATTTAAAATCAGAAATGTGCAATACTGCAGACAGACTTCATTTAACCCTTTTCCAAAAAGGATTCATGCCATTCCCATTGATGTGCACAAATTGGGTCAGCCTTAAGCTTCATACTGTAAAGTTGGATTATATACTTTCTGTGTTAGAGAATTAAATGGATTTCTTAATCTCGATTGTTTAACTATGTACCTAACACCATTCCAGTTGAAACTAGCGTGGAGGTCAGGGATAGCTGTTTCCTTCAGAATAAAAAAATCAAACGTGGAGCCTATTCTTGGGACTCATACGAGACGATGAGTGCCGTGGTTCAGGTTGAGAGTGGGAATAGGTTTTGTATGCACTGAAATCTTCCTTCTCTCACCCCAACTGGTCGCGGCAGACAGCCGCCCCCTCCCTGAGCCTGTCTCTGCTAGAGGTTTCATTCCCATTAAGAGGTAGTTTTTCCTTCCCACTGTTGCCAATGTGCTTTCTCATAGGGGGTCATATGACTGTTGGGTTAAGGTACATTCTACCTTACAATATAAAGCGCCTTGAGGCAACTGTTGTTGTGATTTGGTGCTGTAAAAATAAAATGGAATTAAATTGAACTGAAATAAACGTCTTACATGGAAAATATTGTACTTGACATGGCTGATCTCAATGCAGGTGTTTTCTGCTGCTGGTCGGTTTTGCAGCAGCGACTTGAACCTAAAAACAACAACAACAAAAAAAACAGATAAATTCCACATTATTTTTCCCATCGATGCTCTTTTGTTTTACAGAATAAAATAGGAGCAAAGTTTCAGGTTACCTGGGTGAAGCTGTAAACAGCAAAACTTTATGTGCATAAAATGGTTTTCCCTCCACCAGGAAGGTAACATCAGACATCTCCTTGTTGTTCAGGAAGTGGGGGTCTAAAAAAAAGAAAAAAAAAAGAGATTTATTCACGTCTCCTAAACAATGCATGCAGAGCAGCAAACAGCAGAAGATTAAGCTAATGTGGCCATTAATTACCGCAAGGCTGATTCATCACACGCCTATCAGTGCTGAATTATCAAATCGCATTAGCATTCCTAAACGGCAGGGGATTCGAATTTGATATCCGGTGTTTGCATCCTCGAGTGCATTTCATTCACTGCACACAAATCAAGTGATTTAAAGCACTTTATTTAAACCCTGTCAGTAAACGATCAGCAGGTGGTGCTGCAGCGCCGTCACTGAATGTTCATCTTCTTCCCTGTTTCTCTCAAAGAAATGTCTAAAATAAAGTTTGAGGTGTTAATGGGCGATTTGATTCGTTACAGACAAGCGGACCCATTTTATCTGCATATAGAGAAAATACTGCATGTTGAAATAAAAAAATATATATCAGATTACTTTTAAAATGAAACTCACTTTACAGTTTTGGTCAGAAGTTTACATGCACTCAAAAGTCAAAAAAAAAAAAAAGTCAAAAGTCAGTTTTATTTGTCAATTTCTTCAAATGTACTTGCCATACAAAGGAATTGAAATTACGTTTCACACTGTCCCATGCGTAGACATTGACAACAATAAAATGCAGATGCACAACAAAAACAGTCCTAACAATAAGGTAATATTAAATAAAAAAAAGTGCAGGTAGACTTAAGGCATTATATTTAGGTAACATACAGGACATAACAAGACAGGACCTAACATATAATAAAGTGTTCCAACAGTGTGCCCTGGAAAGTAGTATACTAGTCTACTTGAGGTAGTCCCAGGTTGTGGTTGGTAAGGGTTTTTGTTTTAGTGCAGCATAAGACTGTAGCAGCAGTAGTAGTAATATAATAATATAAATAGTGCTAAAAAAATACTAAAAATATATAGCAGCAGGTGTGTGCAATTGCAATGCAGAGATAGTTGTTTCCATCCAGGAGTGTTTTCCAGTTCTTGGTTCAGAGAGTGTTTCCTTGTTGGGGAGTGTGCGTGGGTGGGTGGGGGGGTAGAGTCCAGTCTGTCTTCCTATACTCCTGCTGGTGGTTCTGCTGGCTGGGAGCCGGGAGGGGAGAGAGTTCAGCAGTCTCACAGCCTGGTGGATGAAGCTGTTGGTGAGCCTGGTAGTGCGGGAGCGGAGACTTCTGTATCTCTTTCCAGAGGGCAGGAGGCTGAACAGACAGTGCGCGGGGTGGGTTGCATCGTTGACAATTGTGATGGCTTTGCGGGTGAGGCGGGTGGTGTAGATGTCTTGCAGGGAGGGGAGTGGTACACCAACTATCCTCTCAGCTGTTCTCACAATGCGTTGTAGAGCTTTCCTGTTATAGTCAGTGCAGCTACCGCCCCACACAGTGATGCAGCTGGAAAGAATGCTTTCAATGGTTCCTCTGTAGAATGTGGTCAGGATGGGTGATGGAGCACTTGCCCGCTTGAGTTTGCGCAGGAAGTAGAGGCGCTGTTGTGCTTTCTTGGCCAGTGATGCTGTGTTGGTGGTCCAGGAGAGGTCCTCACTGATGTGCACCCCCAGGAACTTGGTGCTGCTCACCCTCTCAACCGCAGCGCGCCGATGATGGTCAATGGGGGTGACAGGTGTGGCCTCTCTGGAAGTTGACAATAACCTCCTTGGTCTTGCTAACATTTAGCAGGAGGTTGTTGTCTCTGCACCACGTGGTCAGGAGCTCAACCTCTTTCCTGTAGTGGGTCTCATCGCCCTTGGTGATGAGCCCCACCAGCGTTGTGTCGTCCGCAAACTTCACAAGGTGGTTGGAGCTGTAGGTTGGTGTGCAGTCATGTGTCAGCAGGGTGAAGAGCAGAGGACTGAGCACACAGCCTTGTGGAGCCCCCGTGCTCAGGGTGATGCTGTTTGAGACCTTGTTGCCCACACGCACCGCTTGAGGCCTCTGGCTGAGGAAATCCAGCAGCCAGTTGCAGAGGGAGGTGCTGAGGCCCAGTCTGTCCAGTTTACAGATGAGTTGTTGTGGTATTATGGTGTTGAATGCTGAGCTGAAGTCTATGAACAGCATTCTCACATATGAGTCTTTCTTGTCCAGATGAGTTAGGGCTGGGTGGAGGGCAGAGCAGATTGCATCCTCTGTGGATCGTTTCGCTCTGTATGCGAACTGGTATGGGTCCAGGGTGGGAGGCAGGGTGGATTTGATGTGTGACATGACTAGTCGTTCAAAGCACTTCATTACGATGGGTGTCAGTGCCACGGGGCGGTAGTCGTTGAAACAGGCTGGGGATGGTTTCTTTGGCACAGGTATGATGGTGGCAGTCTTGAAGTATGATGGGACAGTGGCTTGCCTCAGGGAGGTGTTAAAGATGTCTGTGAAGACATCCTTCAGCTCCTCTGCGCAGTCTTTCAGCACACTACCAGGGATGTTATCTGGACCCGCTGCTTTCTGGGCGTTGATGGTGATGAGTGTCCTCTTCACGCTGGCAGCAGACAGGCACAGAGGCTGGTCGTGTGGAGGTGGTGGTGTTTTCTGTGGGCGTGTGTTGTTCTGTGCTTCAAATCGTGCAAAGAAGCTGTTCAGGTTGCAGAGTGGTGTCGCTCTCACAGCTACGCGCTGCAGGCTTGTAGTCTGTAATAGCCTGGATGCCTTGCCATAGGCTTCGTGCGTCCTTGCTATCATTGAAGTGGGAGGTCATCTTGTGTGTGTAGTCCTGTTTCGCTTTCCTGATGCCACGGGACAGGTTGGCTCTCGCTGTTCTCAGGCCTATTTCATCCCCAGCTCTGAAGGCCTTGTCTCTGGCCTTCAGCAGCCTGTGGACATCTCCTGTTAGCCATGGCTTCCGGTTGGCTCGAGTTGTGATGCTTTCATTTGTGTAACATCATCAATGCATTTGGTGATGTAAGACTCCTTATGGGCATGCACGTCATGGTAATTCAGGGTTTTTAATTAGTTCTTTGAACTTAATATTTTCTTTTTCCAGGGTGGAATAATTGTACAGCATACATCTTTAATGACTTTAAATAAAAAACACAAAAATTGGATGCACAAGTTTGAATTTATTTTGGATTTTCTATAATCTGTACAGGGTCTTCTCAAAAACACATTTTAATAAGAGTGTACCATCAAGTCAGTCAAACTCGTGGGATATTGATCTGGTCAGGTACCTCGCAGAGGGGGTTGTTGATCACTTTCAGCTGCTTTGGGGTAAATCAAATTAGGAAGAGGAGCCCTAGAGGGGCAAAAACCAGACAACCCCCTGTCTGCTTTTTTCACTAGTTTTTGGCTAAGGTCAGTGTCACTACTAGAAGCCTGAGGTGATACCTGGACCCTACAGACGCTACAGAACTCCTCCAGGATGGCACATCAATTCGTGCCATGGCCAGAAGGTTTGCTGTGTCTCCCAGCACAGTCTAGACCATGGAGGAGATTCTAGGAGACATGCAGTTACTCTAGGAGAGTAACTGCAACTATCTACAAGACAACTATCTGCTCCTTTGTGCAAGGAGGAACAGGGTGACCTCCAGCACTGGTGTGAATGTCTCTGACGAAACAATCAGAAACAAGTCATGAGGGTAACCTGATATTCCGGTGCTCACTGCCCAGCACCAGTGAGCCCAATTGGCATTTAGAATAGAATACCAGTCCACCACTGACACTGTAGCTTTTCACAGATGAAAGCAGGTTCAGCCTGAGCACATGTGACAAACATGAAAGAGTTTGGAGAAGATGCAGAGAGCATTATGCTGTTTGTAACATCTTTCAGCATGACCGGTTTGGTGGTGGGTAGTGATGGTCTGGGGAGGCATAGGCACTGTGGGACACACAGACCTCTTCAGGCCCGGCAACGGCACCCTGAGTGCCATCAGGTATCAGGATGAAATCCTTGGACTCCCTTACAGACTCTATGCTGGTGCACGGCAATGCACGGCCTCGTGTAGTGATAGTATGCAGGCAGTTCCTGGAGGATGAAGGACCATATCTGCCTGACCTAAGAATAGATTGCCTGTGAGACATTATGTTTCATCCATCTCACGCTGGCAGGTTGCACCTCAGACTATCCAGGAGCTCCGTAATGCCGCAGGACACCATCCATTAATGTATTATTTAAGCCTGCCTAATGTTGCTTCACATCCTCAAGCTGCCATCTCCTCCTTTTTTTCTGACATATCCACTGTCACATGTTTGTTATCACTGATGTTCGATGTTTCATGTGTCTGCTCTCCCAGTATTTTGCAGAGCCAAGCCACTAAATATGAATTACTGTGATTGAAAACGATCCTTATTTGACCACAGTAGTTCAATGAGTTCGTGCCAAAAAATTAAATGCAACTTGGATTAAAACTAAGTAATTACATTTAGGTCCATAATTTGTTGGGCAGCAACACAATCTTTCGTAATTTTGCCTCTGTACTCCACCATAGTGGGGTTTAAAATCAAACAATCAAGATGCGATTGAAGCAAAGACTCAGTTTTAATTCAAACAATTTAACAAAAGTGTTGCATTAACTGTTTAGGATCCACTGCCACAGTTATACACACAGACTTTGTTTGTGGATCTCTCTGCATTCAGTGTTTACATCACTAACTGGAAAGTATGATATAGACTGAGATCAGGTGACTGACTTAGCTATTGAAGAATTTATAATTTCTTTACCTTGAGAAACTGATATAAATTCATTTTCGGTAAACAGCAGTTTGCACCTTGTATTTCCATTCACTGAGGTGGTGCATTGAGATGAGGCCTAAGTGTCCAATTAATCTAGTAAAAATGGCTGTAATCCTGCACTTCACTCACATCTCGATTGTTCGATTTTACACTTTTTTGACATACAACAGCAAAATAACAAAAATTGTATCTTTGCACAACTAAATTATGGACCTTTTACTTTGAACAAATATTGACAATCAGCTGCAGTAGTGACAGGTGATGACTCAAGCACCACAAGTAGGACTGAATACCACACATGCACTTCACTTTCACTTTGTCTCTGCAGCCAGACACAAAAACCTTTTTAAGAAGAGCAAAGATTAAAAACCTAGAGCATGTGAAATTTAAGGTTTTATTTAACCTCCCAAAGCTTCCTTTGAGGAAACTAAGAAACCTTCCAATATATTGAATACATTTCTACTTCTAAATAATGTCCATACAGCTCCTTAGAACACAAATAAAAGAATTATCTAGATAGATTTTCCCAAAAATGGTGTTTTTCCAACAAACAGACAAAAAAATCTAAATTATATTTGTGAAAATATTTTGAAAACGTCAAGATCTTGTTTCATTATGAGTTAATCTGATACTTCTTTGTGTTAGGAGGCCTGGGTCGTTGACCCAGGGTTTTTGAGTTTGTTATATTATTTATAATTTCTAGTCTTTGGTTTCTTTGAGTTCTGTCTTATGGTTTTTGTCTCTGTCGTCTCTAGTTGCTCTGTCTCCCCTGTCAGCTGTATCCCCTTGTCTAGTTCGTGTCTCTGTGTATCCTTAGTTGCTATATCCCCGTGTCCAGTCAGTCTGTGTCTGTAAGTTCAGTCTGTGTTGTGTTTCCTGTTTTACTTTGAAGGTCTCTGTCTTTTCTCAGTGTGTTCAGTTTACGCTTCTTTGTCTCGTTAGTCCTGATTTGCCCCAGCTGTGTTTCCCTCCTGTTGCCCATTCCCTGATTACTCCCTCTGCGTATTTAAGCCCTGTGTTTTCCTGTGCTCTCTGTCGCGTTCTACCGTTTACTTAGCTGTGTGTTCTGTTAGTCCTCTGGTTTAAGTTTATTTTGATTTTTTCCAGTCATGTTATGTTACCCCTTTTTTGAGTTCAGTATTAAAGCTGTTTTGAGTTCACCTTTGGTCTCCGGAGTCTGCACCTTGGGTCCTATTCCTGTCTGCACACAGCCTGCACCTAACACTTTGTCTATATGTGGCTTCTTCTGAAGCACAGAGGGATGCACTGTAAATAGGATTAAAGCTTGAATCCATTTGTAAACCTTCATTTAATCACCTGCTGCAAATGTCAAAGGAACCTACAGATGTAACGAGGAGAAAAAGAGCACTCTCTGAGCTCAAGATAACTCCTCGCCCTAAAAACCCCCAAAACACAACAAAAAAATAGAGAGAATCTTCACCGCAGTCATGTCCTCATCACACAGCAAATGTTAAGCGTTAATAATGCGCTCTCTTACCTAAGCGCGAGGTCTGCTTCTTCTTGATCTCCGTCAGCTTAGGGATGGGGAAGGGCCCGTAGCACTGCGTAAAAATGACTGACAGCTGCTGACTTATCACCTCATTCTGCAGACAGACACAAACACCAGTGAGGACAGAAACTTTACACATATTAGAGTTTTGTGGCCTCGTTTTTTTTCATGAGCTATCCGGGACAAAAAATTATGCAAATGTATGATAATATGGTTTGAAGTGCACTAAATTTATGCAAATATGAGTGTTATTAATGTCGGCCCAGCACACGGGCACAGGGCGGTTTGTATTCCCAGAAAGCGTGCCTTACTTTGTCTGATGTTCCTCTAATAAGCGTTTTGTTTACATGGACATGAAAGAAAGCTCCAGTGACCTTGCTGGATCGGAGGATCTGGAACATGAGTGGCAGGCCGTGCGTGATCAGCTCCTCGGTGTACTCCTCCTCCTGGATGCAGCAGAAGTCTTTGAGCAGGCCCTGGATCAGCGGTCGGCGGTGCTGGATGAAGCAGGTACGCAGGGACTCGAGCCAGGTGTGCAGCGTCCAGGGAACACCTGGGAACACCAGCACACGGAGCGTGAATACACACAACATCCGAGAGCGAGCGGTTTCGAGGGCACCAGAACCGACCATGTTTCCATCACGTGATGGTGTTGTGGGAGGTGGAGGACGATGCCATGGTGGGTGTTTGGATTAAGGGTTCCAGTGAGAATAGAAAAGCAGCACCTGAATGTAATTAAAGAATGTTCTGTTAAATGTGTTGGACGTGAATGAAGTTTACCTGACGAGATGAACGGAAAATTTATCATCCAGGTATTTTCATACTTGTATGTTTTATGGCTTTGAAAATGGCTCATTTTTAAAAAGATTTTTTAAAAACTTCAAATATTGAAAAAAAAGGGCTGTGTGCTGGACACCAGTTGAAAAGCTACAGGATGTAGGTGCCAAACCTAACAGAACTGCCAGCAGTGTGTTCACCTAATAAAAAACTGACAAATAAACACGGACATTATGTCAACTCGTCCTCCTTTTCTACAATATAGTTCAGCAAAAACTTGTATATTAAAACATATGGCACAACTTCTCAGTTTTTCAGGTCTGTCTGTGTGTTGTTTCAGGACAGGATCGCTCCTGCTAGGAAAACCTGGAAAAGCAGCATTAGTGGTTGTAATTACTCTCCAGACAAGAACCTTTACAACAGAAAAATAAAGCCAATGCTTAATTGGCAAAAACTACATTTCCTCTAATCCACTGTGTTTAAATGTGCAAACTAAAATCCCAAATTAATGCCGTTTACAGCCTGATACAGGTGTTTTTTTATTTGGATTTTATGCTTTGTGAGGGTAACTTTGTTTTTAAACTTGCTTATTAAGCCATAAAGTTTAGTATAAATGATGTCATTATGCCACTTTGAGGGATCTCTGTGAAGTTTTGTCTTCTTCGACAGATGACATGAGTTGACTGTTCAGCTTCTCCGACAAGTTCAGTTTAGTTTCTTTGACCTGATTTAACCCCTCAATACAGTCACGTCCATAAGATCCAGGACAATGAAGACATTTAAGTAATTCTGTCTCTGTACACAAAGCATGTCAAAGGAGGATACAGAGCTCAAGACTTCAGGCAATCATTAACGCCAAGGGATTTCATCCAGTTATTAAAAGCAATCCTTTTATTTCAGATTTATGCAAGTTACGCTCCACTTTTGAGCCTCTGAAAATAGGGGACTGTGTGTAAAGAAAGCTGTCAGTGTGACATCGTAGGGCGTCGTATTAAGAAATAAATGTGTATGGCATGCCCTTTTATACGATATTACTCAATATGGTTTTCTGAAATTTTTTTCAAGGTTAACTTCGACCTTGGCAATAAAGGTCAAGGTCAAATGCTTAGCCAGCCGGGTACTATATTATATTGTTGGGAAGTTTTAAAACGATCCATAAAAAATTGTTTGTTATGTAAAGATTTTACTGATCTTCACATCTGGTGTGACCTTGACCCAATTTTCACCAAAATTAAATCAGCTGGATATTGTTATTCACCGTCACACAAAATTTTAACACGATATCTTGAAAACCTGATGCTGGACTGCTAACAAACAGACAAACAGACAAACAAACAGAATCACATAAAAAAACAAGATCACAATGGGAGAGGTTGAAGTTTGCACCTTTGTTTTTCTTTACAGGGGACAAATTTTAAAAAAGGGAGAACTATTTTTTTTTTTTTTTTTTTTTTTTTAACCACAGACATTGTGATCACAACTGGATCACAAACTAAAATTTTAACTATCAACACAGCGCCCACCATGCAACCACGCTTTAATGAAACATAAACGATATGAGAAAATACTCTGGACGTTTGCATCCAGGGTTTGGCTTCTGTTTGATTACATCTCTACGCAATGGCCAAAAATAGCAGCTCGTGTCCATCTTTTATGTACAGTTTATAATTTTGATGTCAATTCCTCAGTTTTCCACATTTTAACAATTTTCAAAAAGAGTATCCCAGCTAAATAATCCAGCCACAGAAAATGATCTTAATCGTTACTCTCATCTGCAAATTTTAAACCAATGTGGACAAGAAATTTTTAAAAGCTCATCACTCACAGATTAGCTTAAATCCTGGAACATTGTGCCCACAGCTGTAGAAGCTGTGTACCAACACCCCTAAAGCTCACTAATTAGCAGCTTATATCTCATGTGTAGTTTAACACTTTGGTTTTTGAACTGGTTTAACAAATGGGATATAAGGTGCTAATTGGTGACTTTTAGATGGTGCTGGTAAGTGGGCATGTTTTTACATTTGGACAGCTTACTGCTTGCATCTGAAAATTCTTAAATCTATCCTTAATTGCAAAGTATCACCTGATAACCCGACAGTACAGAACAGCTACTAAATTGACTTAAGTGCTGTGAGGTTGTTTTGCTGAGTAAAATCAATGAATCCTCATCAAAACCTAATCAGCAGACCACATAAGGTCTTGTGCTCAATGAGCTGGGGTGCAAGCTGATGATTGCCACATTTACAAAATGAGCACTGCCCGAGGACACAGTTTCATCATCGTGCTCACACCTTCGACCGAGTTATTATCACCTCGGATATAAAAAGTCCTACTTGTGCGAGTGTTTCATGGCTGGATGAGTAGTTGTGATTTCTGAGGACGCGAGCACAGGACAGGACAGGACAGCACGAGCACATCTTCATGACAGCTGGAGGCAGCGGAGAGCGATGCATGTGTGCCAGTGAAGCATGCATTAGTAAATCTGACCTAAGCTGCGGATGTCTATGGTGATGTCCACATGGCCGTGCTCTGCGCTATGGTACATGGCCTCTCTCAGGGCCCTCAGTCTGGCCTTTCCTGTTCGCAGGGTCCCTCCGCCGTTGGCCTGGGGAGCCAACCTCTTCTCCCCTGGATCTGAACCCTCAGCTAGAATCTCCTCCAGGGACAGCACATCCCCCTTTTCTTTCTCTGAATGGGACAGGAGCTTCCGAAAAACATTCCTAGATGAGAGAAGAGAGATGAGACAAAATGACAGGGTCAGGGCGAGAGGTAAACATCTGGCCTGGGGTCAAATAGTATGAAGGAAAGCTGTGAAGTAAATGGTTCCAAGTTAGACACCCACAAGCTGCATTAAATCCACATTAAGCCCATTTGGCTCTGTAGCTCTCACTGGTGCTCACTCTTAATTGACTACAAATGTCCCATTGTACTCTGAACCTGCATCGCCAGCGTGTAGGAGTGGTAATATATGACTCTTACAGGGATCAGGCTGAAAAGAAAAACTGTTCCAAATCTCCACATTTATTTGTACTCCATCAACATTGCATCAGATCTGAGCAACACAATGGCGCAGCAGTAACAGACGCCCTTCTTTGAAAAGAATGGACTCCAACATGTAACGTAAACAGCGTGATCGCAGCCTGATAATGCATCACTGCACCATCTGCTTCAGCGAGGAGGGCCTCGTTTGGAGTCCAAGTGCAGCGAATCATCATGTCCTGTTAGGGGAGGCTGTTTGATCATAAAATGTTGTTTTATTGGTACTAACATGCTGTTGGTTTTCTCAGATTTGAGCAGAATTACAATGCATGCATGCATAAACCCAAACACTGCATATTCTCAGCTGCAGTAACCACCTCGATCCTTCTGGTTTCAGGCTTTTCACACAGTCTTAAACCTGCAGAGATTTGCTTCCACTCAGCAACAAGAGCATTACTGATGCAGATAAGATGTGGCTCGCTGCCACCCAGAGGTGTTGGGTGGGACTGAGGTCAGGGCTCTGTGCAGACAAGGTCTTTGACAGAAACCTCTTTCTGGACAGAACTGTGCACAGGAGCTTTGTATGCCACGATTGTTTAAAAAATAAAAAATAAATAAAAAAAATGAATGTGTGCTTGCTTGTGGGTCATATTTTAACTTTTAACTTAAGGCTTTTTTTTATGTATCTGTCCCAATTTATAGATCCTGGCCTTTTTCACAATTTTGTGGGTTCAAACATGGCCTCAGATTTTAAAGTGCAAAACCCCCAAAAACCCCCAAAAAAAAAACATGCAAGTGAGTTGACAAACCGTTTTTCATGTGAAGCTAAAATTTCACACCAATATTTATAAATGTCCACACTTTTTAGTGAAGTTGAAAGTACACAATGATTTGGGATGGAATGACCCAATGATATGATGACCAGAGACTGAAATACCTATGAAATTTGTCAACTTTTAACATGAGAAATACTAGCTGCAAAAGCAAAGTAGACCGGTATGAATACCAGTACCGCCGGTCTTCTTAGATCTTCGCTAAGTTCCTTTGACTTTCCTGTTGTTCTGAGAGTTGGTCAATAAAGCAAGTGCTGTCAAACAAATCATTTAAGCTGGAAAACAAGCTTAATGCTAGCCTGCTTTATCCAATGAAAAACCAGTTCTAATGTATGTTGCGGGTTGTTGTCCTGCTGGAACACCCAGACCTGTCCAAGTTTCAAACGTCTAGCTGTTGATTTTAGGTGAAGGTGAAGAATTTGGAGAGTAATTCCATCCACTTTGTGTAATGGAGCAGTACCACTGGCAGCAAACTAACCCCAGAGCATGATGCTACCACCAGCGTGCTTTAAAGCTGGTGTTTTTAGGTTTGAAAGACTCACCTTTACTCTTCCAAACATTCCTCCTGTCATTGTGGCCAAAAAGCTCAACCTTTGTCTCGTCTGACCATAAAACCTTTCTCCAGAAGACATATGGCTTGTCCAGGTGGGGAGCTGCAAGTTTCTGTCGCCCTTGAAGGTGTCCATTCTGAAGCAGGGGTTTATTTTTTGGTCACCAGCCTCTTAGTCCATGGGGATGTGAAACTCACTTCACTGTGGACAGTGATGCTGATGTTCCAGCAGGTTTCCAGTTGATGGCAGGCTTGAGCCTTGATGGTTCCTGAACATCCTAATCAGTTACCTATCATCTAGGGGTGACAGTTTGGGTCTTCTTCCAGACTTGGTGGTGACACATCCATATAACAATTGCTTAGACTGATGATCTTGTCAAACAAATTCTTTTCATGCTGGCAAAAACAAACTACCAGCTGTAGTCAATCATGATCACTAACAAGAAGTTAATAGGGCTTGGCTTTGTCAAGTTAAAAAAAACTGGAGAACCTTCATTTCCACTTATTAAAATATTTAGGTAACTGTATGTATACACTTTAATCCGTATGCATATTTTTATACTGTGTGGATCAAAGAAAATCCACAGTAAATGCACCCAACTCTTGAATTTTTGAAGTCATTAAAGACGTTTACTTTACAATCATTCAACCCTTGGAAAAGAAAAGTTCAAAGAAGTAATTAAATCCCCAAAATACCATGAAATTCATGCCCATGAGGAGGGGATACAAACTTCTGCCCACAACTGTATTGTCTCTGAAATCCAACCTTCACCATACCGTTTCCACCCTCACTAGAAACAAATATCTTGGATATTTTGATGAGTAGATAGCTGACAAGTTTAATGAATGCAAAGGCACACAGAGGCTTAGTAAAAGCCCAGAATCCAAATAATTAGTCAGAAGATAGGCAGAAAGAAAAAAATACAGCAGTGAAACAAACGAACCAGATGGGGAGCAGGCAAAAGGCAAAGTCCATTAAACATATAGATGAAAGACAGCAAGGAGTCCAAGGCAATAAAAATACACAAGGAGGGATAACTAGAAACAAGAAACCAGACTTGAAAGTGCTGAACCACTTGGCAGTGAGAACAAGACCATCTGGCAAAGAACAAAGGGAAGCTGGAGTCTAAACGCGTACAGTGGAGTGGGTGGTTAACGGACACAGGAGGACAATTGGTGGATAGGGAACAGGTGTGGAAGACAAAGTAGGTGAAATTAAACTGGGTGGGGCGGACAGGTAACAAGGATGGGAAAAAAATCCCCAAAAAGAGGAAGTAAAACTGACTGGAAAACATAAGAACTAGTGATTAAGGAAGGAAGTGCCTTAACTCAAAACATAACCATCCAGTCGATACAACATTCAAAAAACATTATTATTATCAAACCATTTTTTTTATTAGATTCAGTTTATTTCTAAAAATAAATAAATTTTTAAAAGTACAAAACCAAGATACGTCAATGCTCCAGATGGTTTAAAAAATGTTTTAAATCTGAAAGATACTCAAGACCTACACCCTTATGTAAAAAAAAACTAAGCTACAAACTAAACTTTATACAGGCCGCCTCAATTTTCACACCTATGGATATGTGCACATAACAATAAAAACGAACACTAGTATTATCCAGATGACCAGAGTGAGAACCGAACAAAACAGAAAAGCCAAATGACTCATTTAGTTCTTCCTCATATTCCTCATATACACAGTTTCTTTGTTTTTATACTGTAATCAACATCAGAAAAAAAGGAGTATTTTGTCTTCCTTTCCAAAGATATGAATACTATCTTTATAGCTACACGCTCAGGACCCAGTTTATGTTTTTTAAAATGCGTCAAGTTTACATCCAAGATGATTTGTAATATAATCCACCAAACCACTTACGGAGGCTGTCTTGGACATATTTGTAGTGTACCTCACATCTTCCTGTGCTCTTTTGCATGACTGTTTATGCTTTACATACATTTTCAAAGCCTTGCTTAATAACTCTGGCAACTGATAGACAAAATACCACAGGTAGAAATACCTGTGTGCTGGGGTCTTGGAACCTCCACTGTTAGTATTATTTGCTTCCTGATGTTCGTATATAAACTTTATATGATGTTAAATGAGAACTTCTAGTGTCTCACAGCTCTAATGCAGCTTTAACCTGCTCACATCACACTGCAGCATGACCATCACACTATAATTGATTGTCCTAATAATGCTGCATTGTGTTGTTGGCTTTCCACTCCACTCCATTTCCTGACAGCCCTCGCTGCTCTGAATGTTAATGGGCTCTGTCTTACTCAGCTGCAAAATTATGTCAAACCGAAGCCACGAGAGCGGCCGAATAGACTGCGGCGCTTATCGCTGCCTGCTGTCCGACAGGGAAACTGAGATATCTGCCTCTCGTGTGCTGCAGGATTTTGTGAGAGGCAGATGGACCGGGGCAGAGTGTGTAAATGGATCAATACTGTGGTAATGGATACGTCTTGGCTGACTGGAACTTGAGAGTGTGTGTGTGTGTGTGTGTGTGTGTGTGTGTGTGTGTGTGTGTGTGTGTGTGTGTGTGTGTGTGTGTGTGTGTGTGTGTGTGATTGTCTGTATCACCTGTGGCCATGTGCTGCTGCCAGGCTGAATGAGTTCATGTCTCCCAGCGGGGTGGAGGAGATGCCGTTTCGACACATGGTTCCAATCATGGGGTCAGCCCCTCTTTCCAAAAGCAAACTCACCAGCTCGAAGTTACCTAACGAGGATGACAGAGGAAAAAGATTAAAAAAGGGGAGGACACACCCACCCGCATTTGACAGGTAAAGCTTTAGTCCTGTGCATATATTAGAGGGCAAGAGTTACTATTTACTCTGAGGACACGAGCAGGAAATAAAAAATGTAGGTAACGTTTGCTAATCAAAGCAGAAATTCAGCCACTATCCTCTTCAGAGTTTTACTTTACTCTATAGATTACTTCCCTTAAGTCTCCGTCTGTCCCACTGCACTTGTCTATCTGTGATGTGACCACCTTAAATCTCTCAAACTATGTATTTGCTCATAGGCATGGTCAGTTTTATGGGTTACTAACAACAGTTGTGCACAGTCACTGTGCTCTCTTTATAAATAGAAACTGTATTTTTTTCGCTTTATTCACTGGTGCAATGCTTTAGTAAATTTGGCCCTATATGGAAAAAAGTACTGGGGGTTGCTGTGATTCCTATCTATGTTTCTGAAATATATATCATCAATATTGTGTTGTGTCTAAATCCAGTTTTGTTAAAAAGTTGTCTGATCAGAATTTTCAAATTAGTATTTATTTTAGTTTCTTTTTATTGCTTGAAATTTGCACATTTTAGTCTTTTTAATTATTGTTTATAAAAGGCATAAGTCAGAAGTAAGATTTAGGAAAATCACTACTGTTGACTCACAGTTTTGTAGATATCCAAAGTTTCAAGAAAAACAAGTTGTAATGACATTTTTTAATCAAACAATACAGATATTGTCTCTATATTTTTAAATATATATGCACATAGTATTTAGTTTCAGTTAACTACAATAACCTTGGTATGTTTAGATCTACATCTGATATAGTAGATGTAATGTAAATACTCATTTTTTAGGGTATAAATTAATATTTATTTGTGCAAATTTTAAAGTCCAAGCTGTTTTCTTGTCTCAGAGAGTTTTCTACTTAGCAGACCAGAAGGTGACATTATCAGACCAGACACAGCATCAAACAAAACACCATAACCATGATGATCCAATTGGGGATCAAGTAAAGGGGGCGGCGAAGCCTATCCTAGCTGACTTTTGGGGTAAAGCTCAGATATATCATTTCTTTTGTTGCTACATGGACGCATTTTAACAGCCCGGCCATCCATTTAAACTTTATCGACTTAAAAATAAAAAAATCAAGTAAGCGTTTATTGAAGTTTATTAATTACACATGTCCTCATTGTGTACTTGTGTATAACAGCCATGCCTGCTTTAACAAAGGATAAGAGTGAACGAGCAAAAAACAAGACGCATGTTTTAGTGCAACACTGGTGTAAGTAATGATCTCTGTCTGGACATCCTTTAACAACTGTCTGGCTCCTTCACTGCAACATGGGCAACCCATCAGAGTGACAATGGAGCCGGTCTGCAGCATTTTCAATAGCTGGCTAATCGTTGAGGTTATTTTTATTTAAACAAGGGAAAAGCCTTGAAAGCCTTCTTTGAAAAGCATCTGTATTTGTAAAGATTCTCCGGCAGAGTCCTGTTTTTTTACTGCCTCTTCAAGTCTGTGATAATGAAACGTAGCTCCTCAAAACGCTCTTTAATGCTGCCTTAATTCCACATAGATGCTTTAAATTAAATTGAGTGACCATGGCACACGCAGGCAGAAGAAACTGCTCAGAACGCTTCATTAGCCTCAGCTCGGTGAGAACAATAAGATATATGAGATGACCAACACACCGCTCCATTTAAAATGAACATTCCTCGAAGCTTGTAATCGTTGTTTAAGCATTTTCATCAAAACACGAGCCTGGACCTGCATAAAGTCATTCTGGGTCTTAGAAAGCCTCTCGCTCATTGCTGTTCATTAACAAAATTAGCTTTGGAGCTGATCTTGATTTTATCCACATTTACTACTTAATGAAAAGGATGTGAAAAACGATTACTATCTGTGGTTGTGTGTTTTAATCCCTTGTTACCATGGCAGTGTGGCTTCCTACACCTCACCAAGGCCACCCTTGGTAACACTCGTGAACGGATTTCAACTTGTTAGCAGGTCTGAATGGAGTTTAATGCAAATAAACTGGACAAATTCTGTATGTGCGGTTTGCCACTTTAGAAGCTGAAAAGATGACCGTTGTTTCCAAACTTGGACTGGTGCTGTAAAGGATTTAAAAAGATATAAAACCTGCTAATTTGCCTGCGTCCAAGAGGCCAACTGGCATCTTTAAAGCTTACTAATTAAAATAGTATATCTTGCTTAATTGGTGTAGAAAACAAGCAGAAATCCCCAGAGCTGAAAATAAAGTCAGTGTCAGAGCTTCTTTAGGCTTGCACCAAAAAACATACAAATAAACAGCCAGGTACAACTCCCGCCCCCAGAAAACAAACAAAACAAACCAGTCAAAAAATGTTGGTTTACGAAACATTGAAAATGTAAAATATTGACAACACCAAACTGAAGGTGTGCAAATTCATCTTGTTCACCAAGTAGGTGTACTAAAAGCCATTTGTCATTTTCTACGATAAACAAAATAACACATAAAATTACATATACCAACATTTAATCTGGATTAGCCTTGCTAGCAAGTGTTACAGCGGGTTTACATTTTAAAATGAAGCCAATACAAAAGTGGAAGAACTGCAGTTCCTCCAGCGGCCTCCAGAACTGAATCACTCCCCATTGACTAAACTGTCCAACTTTGTAAAGCAGACTTGATCTTACAGGATCCAGTGACTTGTTCGTAATGTTAGCTATTAGGTTGATAAACTTCAAATTACCTTGTTAAACCTCATAGTGATCAGTGTTAAAGGATTTTACCAGGTTTGAAAATCATCAGTACCAAAAAACTGAGCCCTTTAATGATCTTTAATGATGACCTCTTTATTGTAATAGTTCATTAATACTAAAATATACTAAAAGAAGTCTTCTCAAGTAAGTTGCTTTTGTTTTATTCATGTCTTTTCCTAGCTAAAAATGGCATTCAATTTAGTATAATAGTAAATTACCGGTACACCTTTCTAACAAAGTAAGCTACCACTTGCTAGCAAGGAGCTAGTCTCCCATCCAAACTTCTGTCCAGGAATGGTCACAATCACATAAAAAAGAAAAGAAAGAAAAAGAGAAACAAAAAAGCTAAATTATAAATTTTTTTAAAAGCCCATAAACAAATGGCTGATGTCGCGCCATCTTTTATTTACAGTCTGTGGATTTTTATATATTGGATTATATCTGGAACAGGTACAATTATTTCTTTGAGCCAACCTCAGGTTAAATAAATAAATCCTCAGATCTTAGAAAAATAAAACATGAGTTTGAAGCTCGTTTTGACTGAGTAAAATACCTGCTGCACATTCTGCCATACAGCAGCACAGTGATGAGAACAAAAACTTAAAATTCCCTACATTCTCGAATCCCAGATAGTAAATGAAAGTGTTGCATTAATTACAGCTGTGTGAGAACGCCTTCTGGTGCGCTTGGAGTCAAGCATGTCGTGACTAATCCCATATACGGTGCATCGGTCGGGAATAAGAATACGTGGGTTAAGTGTGCACATCCATCAAGCCCAAATTAAAGATGAGCCTTTGCTGCTTGTGTGTGATTACCTGCAGCGGCGGCCAGCTGAAGTGGGGTCTCTGTGTAGTTCTCCGCCCCATCCTGCAGGGCGCCCTCCACATTCGCTCTATTATCCAGCAACAACTGTGGCAGAGATGGGAGGCGGAGGAGGTGGAGGGGAGAGGGGAGGGAGGAAGAGGAAAACAAACCAAAAAAAGGGGGGAGAGCAGGGAGAAAAAAAAAAATACAGGTAGAGGGAGGAGAGGGGATGTTACAGTCAGGCTTGGCAAGAGGAAAAAACCTCAACTGGTGGAAACCTAAACCAGCTCAGACATTCTAGCTACGCTTGATCATTATGCTCTGTGTGGGGGTCTTATTCGTCAGTGTTGAGCTGAAGACGAGGAATTTATATCTCCAAAACTCTGATTTGCGCTGATGCAGATTAATAATTGAAAAAATCCTGGAGGCGCTGGTGCTCATCAGGCTTTCAGCCCGTGTCAGCTCACACAGTAATGACTGCAACAAAATGTGTTTTATATATTAAAACTGAACAAAACACTCAAATCTTGGCATCCCTGGGGGCTGTGCATCAGTGCTGCTCTTCAAGCTTCTTACTACTTCTTACTTCAGGATCAGTCTTCAGATTAGGGTGGAAACAGGGGCCTGGGTCAGACCTACACTTAATTTTAGGAGCATACATAATCCTGAGCCAAGCCCTCTCCACATAACTGAGATAAACACTGCACAGAAAGGACCAAGAAGGAGAAAGAAAGGTCATTTGGCATCATCATTATTATGATGCACCATCATAATAATCACCATCATCATTATTATCCTCATTTTGGTACAAAGGATAGGGCAAGGGCCACAGGTTAATGGTTACAGGTCATAAACATCACTACCTGCACGACAGGGACGTGTCCGTGTAACACGGCGAAAGTGAGTGGCGTCCCCTGGCGCGTTTCAGGATAAACTGAGGGGTGCTTGTTTACTGTGCTTGGCACCTGGGAAGTCATAGGTGAAGTTCAGGGAGAGAGATATATATATATTTATATATACAGGCATTAACAGTCACAGCTCAGGGCGGGGGATGGGGGGAAAGAGGAGGAGTGAGAAGCAGTATGCAGGAGGGAGAAGTGTAAGCAAAGAAGGAGGGCAGGATGGCAGAGGGAGATTTTCCTCTTGAGTTTCATAGAAAATCTTTAGCAGCTTGAATCCTGCCTCTCATCTCAATCGTCACTCTAAACGTCAAAGAGCATCTGCCTGGACGAGGCTCTCTCACCGCACTTTGTTGTATCTACAGCTCCACCCATTATTAGAGTTTCATTTCAAAGGGGAATGAAACTAAGAGAGAAAAAGTGCAACACTGACAGCAAACACCGACGACAAACATCGACAACTAACGCCGAGGAGACGGGCGGTGCTGACTCATGAGCGAAGCAGCGAGTGAATGAAATCAAACAGCCGTACCAGCCTTATGCTGTTCTGTGGTTTCTAAAGCTGCTTTATCACTGAGTAAATTAAGGAAATTATTTCTAAATGTCGCCTGGAGGACAAACAGATGTTATATAATACGCCACGTTTCATTTGAGGTTTGATGCTAAACAACAGCGGGACTGTTAGAGCTTATGTTTTTACAGGGATGAATTATTTATGACGTTATAATAAGAGGCAGTTCCAGCAGAAACGGAGCCAGTCACTGGCTGTCACTGCAGAGAAGAAGTTAACTCGTTTTTACTTTAGTTAGAAGCTTAGTTCTACTTTTCTGTGCATGTATTTATCCACACAGACAGATTTGGCCTTGATTACAGTTACAGTTTAATAACGGCAGAGGTGAATTTAAACTGTGTAGCTTTGAAACATTCAAAGCAAAATGTCGACGTCTACCTTGGGATTATCAGGGTTATCCAGGTCGCTGTTTTTTCAACTTTTTACCTCCACAGGGAGGTTATGTGATTGGCTCGGTCTGTCTGTTTGTTAGGAGGATTACTCACAGAGTTACAGATGGATTCGCATGTACATTTTTACCATAGGTGGGACTTGGTGGGATGTTTTTGGAGTCACTCCAGATCTGGATTGAAGAATTTGTGCCATCTATTGTTAAAATTCAAAACACATAAGAACGTGTCTTGATGCCATCAACACTAAAAAACCCTCCACATTCTGCTTGAATTGATCCAGAGGACCGTTTAGATCTAGGGACTCAATGTTTGCATGATGTGGAGGATTTTTCAGCCACGGCGTCGGTATGTCGTCTCAGACTGCCCTTTTTTTCATGGTTAAAACCTGCTGCTGTGAGCTTTTCTTCAGTCTCTCTGGTGCGAGTACATTTTCTCTGTTTGTAATTGGTGTGATGGTGCCAACACCACCCTGTACTACAGTGAAAAAAACTTGGCTTAATGCAGTGGTTGATAACCACCTTCTTGGGGGCACTTATCCAGATTTCTGATGAACCTGCTTCATAGTACAGGGCCGTATTGTCTCCATACTGTAAGACATGCGTGGTGATATGTGAACCTTTGTATTTTTTTTCTATCAAATGGTCATCATTTGATTTAATGTGTACTGCTGGCTGATGAAGAGCTGCGCTGCTTGTAAACTCATGTCTGAGGCTCTAAATCAGAACCTAAACACTAGTTTTGAGTGGAAATTCAATTCGCCCCTTATGCCAGTTTTATCAGTGGTTTTTTGTATTTTAAGCTTTTAGCTGCTGAAAAAAACCCAAACCAAACTATTATTTTTGCAACCCATAAGCCAAAATTTGGGGTTATTATGTCAAAATGAGACTTGTTGAATGAAACTTCTGGGAAAAATAGCTCATAATTTCAAGCTCTTAAGTCAAAATTTTGACAAAACATAAAATCTGGACATATGGATAATAGAAGAAATGTTACTTTTGAGTCTGTTTTACAGTATTTTGGGTTGCAGGTACAAGTGATCTGTATTACAAGACAAAGAGGACAGAATATCTATAAAACTGAACTTTTTGACAGAAAATTGCCCTTTCTTACCCCTCTATTCTATATTCACACTAAAATTCCTCCTGAGCTGCATTCTGGGGGCAGCTGCTCTAGTTAAAGCAGGATATGTTTTTTGGAGAGCAAACAGCATTCAGCTTGCCTCTGTTTATTGGTGTTATAGCTGAAATGTCAGACAGATAAAATGTCTCAAAGCCTCTGCATAAAACTATACAGCGAGGCTCCAGTAGGAGCAAATGAGGTGTTTCTACATTGTTTGAATTCATGTTAGCTTCATCTTTCTTATTCTATAAACCTCCGGTTGATTTTACAGGTAGCGCTTTGCTTCTGAGTCAACACTGCACTTAACACAAGCATCAAAGCAATGGAGCAATCATAGTGATCAATAATGAGGTCACTACGGTGAAGGAGAGCCCATAAATGGTTTTACTTTTGCATTTTCTAACTGAAAATTAAAGCGATTACACACATACAAGCACACACTACAGAGAGAAAAACAGGAATTCTAACAGTGCACTGTTAAGTACAACAGATAGGTGTAATGATTTTCAAGCTTCATGCAGAGTCTGTGGTAGCAAGTTACACTAAGTGCACACAATTATAAAAGAAATGTATTATTGATGTGGTATAAAGCAAACTGCTGCTGGATTTACAGTGTAAAACGTAATGAAATAACTGCCTGCAAAGTGGATCATTTTCCTGTATCGGTGTTAAAATAGTGATACTCCCTTATTGCTTATTGGTGCACTTCGTGTAATGAGCTGCCGGGGAACAGAGAGCATGCTGAGAGCAGGTGAGACAATGACGATAGGGGTAGGGGGAAGGAAGAGCAACACAAAGTGGGTTCATAGTTTCACTGTTTACAGAAACAAATGTGAACAAACATGTTAGACCAGAACAAAAAAAAAGTGCAATCATTGTGACACTAGTGGACAGTTAACACTGACCTCGCTGTTGATGTCTGCTCCGGCGTCAAGAAGCATCTGGACCATGGCCTCATCACCACGAACGCAGGCGTACATGAGAGGGGTCATTCCCTGCAGGATGAGACGGGGAAGAAAGGAGGATGACATATTTCTACATAGTACCAAAATGGGAAGCTGTTGAATGGTAGCAGAGATTCCACCCAGCAAAAAGGCGCTGGAAAGAGATGGGAGAGATGATTTTTCCAGATGTCTAAACAAGGTGGAGATTTGTTTAAAGAGTGAAAGGTAAGAAAGGAATCGTTGGTGGTCGCTGAAAAGACGTCCTGCTATGTCTAAATTTAGTTGAAAAGTGCGCAGTCTTTCCTCTCAACACATCTGTAGATTCAGACATAGTAATTTCCTCCTATGAGGAAGCAATGCTGACTGGTGCACCACCCTCCTACATTAAGGAACAATAAGCTCTGGCTGTCTGGATGTCCCCCCAAAATAGGCTGACCATTTAATAATTACTGTGACACATAACCCCATGAGTTATGGTGTTGAAGGTTCTATAATGCATTTTAACCAGACAAGGCCAAGGCCTATTAAGGCCTCTTTGCTACCATAAACAGGATTTATTTGACAGCACTCATTGACCTGACCCATACTCACAACAAATGACCAAGTCCAAGCAACTCAATGAAGGCCTAAGAAGGCCAATGTACCAGTGGTACCAGTACATTAAACAAAGTGGATGGAAAAATCTAAGAAAGAGAACTGTATATTTACACAAGTTAGGAAGGTCTCTTGGGGGCATTTCTAAACAACTGCAGATTCCTAAATCATCAAAAACTAAAGTTATTCTGATGTTTCACAACTTTACCAAGGTCTGGAAAAACAGCCAAAAAGTCACCGCCTGTTGGAGATAATTGGTTTAGATGTTCAGGAACAATCTGGGAAACACCAAGGTTCAAGCCTACCATGTACTGGAAACTGCTGGAACACCAGCGTCACTGTTCACAGTGAACCTCAGGTCAGCTGTTCTACAAAGTGGATAGAATAATGAAGAAGGAAGACTACTTCCAAATTCTTCAACTTCACTTTAACTGAACAGCTAGATAGTTGAAACGTTGATACTTTGTCACTAAAATGCTAATTAAATGTTGCATTAAGAAAACCCAAAGGCACAATGACGATGATGTAGACGCCTACTAAGCTTTCACTTCTGAATCGAATTTAATTGATTTAGATGTCTTTTAAAACTTAAATCAACAGTATTAGAAGTTTGACAATGAACTGACAGGTGGTTGAAAACAGGTTAAGTTAAAGTCTTAGAAGTGAAGGCATCTGTTTTCTTGAAGGCTACGACTGGGTGACCCACTTTACTCACTGTTAGAAAAAAAACTTCAACCCTTTTTTTTGGCTACATAGTACCTCAAATACTCTTGTAACAATAGTTAATTGGTTTCTGAAGTTTCTGAAGTTGACAGAGTCTTCATTAATCCCATGCAAACGTACACCTATCTGGAACAACCCTGACATATTACAAAACAATAATATGATAAACTTTTCAGATTGGAGTAGTAAAGGAATCAAATACTTAGAACATATACTAGAAGGAACAGAATTTATTTCATTTGACAGACTAGTTACACAATATGGGATCAACAAGAAACGATTTTTAGAATATCAACAAATTAAATCCATAATAAAAAGAGATTTAAACCGGGTCAAGTTGAACTACAAACGCCACCAAGTGTGGTTCAATTTCTTACTCTTAAAACCCCAAATTACTATCCAAAATATACAGAATGCTTTCTAAAACAGATGAATCAATATCACTTCCTATTGCAAAATGGGAAGCGGATTTATCAGTTAACTTTGACCAAAACTTCTGGTCTCAGATTTGCTTAAAACCTTTCATCTAATTAGAAATCCCAGTCTTCAATTAATTCAATACAAAATACTACATAGAGTGCACTATACAGGCCATCGGATGTTCAAGATGGGCTTTACGTCTCACCAACAACTGCTCACACTGCCAAACCAATTCACCGGACAATTATATCCACGCTCTTTGGTTCTGTCCACCAGTTCAGAAGTTTTGGCGTGAGATATGTGAAGACTTATCAAAGTGTCTGAAATGTAACATTCCAACTTCCCTTTAGTATGTTTGTTGGGCAGCTTAGATAATGTCACTCCGGAAAAGAATATAGCCCATATGGTTTTCACTGCCCTATGCATAGCCAAGAAAACAGTCCTCATGAACTGGAAAAATAAAAATAATCTTAATTCTAACCAATATAGAAATTATCTATTAGATTACATTAGTCTTGATACAGCCTCTGCCACCACATCAGATCAATTGCTCTGGGCTCCTTTGATCAGCTCCATCACCTAGTGGGGTGGGGGTCTTAGTTTGGTCCCACCTTCACTGTTGTGATTGGTGTGGGGGTAGGGACGGGCTTAGGGCATCAGGGGTTCCCGGGAGCATCTTCCTTGGGGGGCTCAACCCGGGATAACGGTCATGGCCAATTAGGGGCTCTGTTGGCTCTTAGGTGACGGTTTCCTCGTGGCTGCGTGCAGCAGGGCTAGGGGAGGGTCTGTGCTGACGGACGTGGGTTACTGACCTGGTAGCCTGGCTGCCCCTGGGTGGGTCCGGGATGGGCGTGAGGTTCTGGGGCACTCCGTCTCTGGGCTGGGGCCCTGGCCAAGCCTCAGGGCTTGGGTCCTGGTTGGTGTGTTGCGGGGTTGTGGGCGGGTGGGTGTATGGGGGCCCAGTCCTGGCGCAGGGTGCCGCCTGTGCATCGAACCACCTGGGGGCTCTTCAACTGGTGGGGAGGTTGTCAAATCCTGCAGGAGATTTCCTCTCTTCAGGAACTCTCTCTGCAGGAGGGGAGATACTGGAGAGGTGGAGGAAGATCTCAGCCTGGGCGTCTATTGTCTTGTGTAGTCTGGAAGATGAGTGGATGATGGGGTGGGTGCAGTTTTCTCTGTGGTGGGGTCGGGTGGACTGTCCCGGGCTCTGTGGGGCTGGGCGGCGTTGCTGCACTGGGCCCGGTCCGGATGGGCCTGGGGCCCCCCTTTCCTGGCGGGTTGCAGAGTATGGGGTGCCTACTGGGGTCAGCGGGGAGCTGGCCCCAGGGAGGGTCACTGCCCTCCCTTCCTTCCCTCCCATCTCCAGCTGCCTCCCTCTTCCCGCTCCACCACAATCACCCACACATGCAGGGCCTTGGGGTAGGGGTGTGTCACCAGGGTGCAGAGGAGACATCCCCCCCTCTGTCCCCTTCTGGCTGCCTCTGCCTCAATTTTATCCCACAACTTAGACATTCACATTACTCACACTCTCATTACACATACATATAGGATCTTGGGGTGGGCACGCTACACGGATTCCAAATTACCATCAGGGTGTACACCTCACCCCTGGCGCCGTTGCCCACCTCTCAATTTTAAATACACGTAGACATTGAGGGGCTAGCAGGAGGGGCTATACTTACCTGCTGCTCTGGCAGGTAGCTCCATGCCTCCTGGGTTTTAAATGCACCTTAGAACACACATACATCAACACTACATAAGAGCGGGTGGAGGGAGGTTTGAGTCTTCCTACACCCCGTTCTCTGCGGCCTGCTGGGGCGGGGGGGCTAGGAGGAGGAGTTGGCCGTCCGACTGGGGTCTGGAATGTGGGGCCTCCCTGCTGCTGCGGAGTCGGGCAGTCTGCTTCTCCCACCGCAGGGAAAGGGTAACATCACCTGGGTCTGGGCGCAGTTTCCCCTCCAGGGGCAAGGGTACCTAGACCCGGGGCTTAGAGTACGCAGGGAGTGTGATTGTGTGTACAGCGTCTCTTTATGTCCGTCTCCACGTTGGGTGAGTGTTGAGTAATTGTATATGAGAGCATGAGGTGGGAATAGATGTTTGTATCTGTGTGTGCCTGTTTGTCTGTGTCTTTATGTCAGGTTGGGTATCAGGCGCCACCTCTCTGGGGACATCTCAGGCCCTCCAAGTTTTGAGGCCCATCTCCCCCACCACTTCCCTGCCGGTGGCAGACGCCCTCAGACATCGGTGCGTTGGTGGTTCTTTGTGTCCGGGGTGGGCGCCCAGGTACCCACCGGCTCACTCCTTGGCGGCTGCTTATCGGGCCTGGAGCCTGGGGCTCGCTCGGGCCACCGGGATGGGGTGCCCTCGGCCTCTCAGCCGGGGCTCGGTCACTCAGGCACAGCTGGCTGCCGGGCGGAGCTCACGGGCACGTCACTGCAACCCCCGGCTTCTGCTCGCGGCTGCTGAGTGACCCCTCATCTGGGACTCTCCTCAGCTCTTTCTGGGATAGTGTGCGCGGCTGCCCCTCTGTTGGTCTTCCTTGGTCTCTTGTGTTCTGGGGGCCTCTGGATGTCTGGAGTTTTGATCTCCTCCATACCTGCTTCATGCCCTGGAGGACAGGGCAGTGGCCCCCACACCCTCTAGCAGATCATTACATGAAGGAACCTTTTTAAAAACAAAGCGCGTTCATGCTCACAGGTGCACACACGGGTGATCACACACACAAACTACACCCTTTTTGGCTCCTACCTCAAAGCACACTGTGCGCTGTCGATCCTACGTGCTGCACAATAATGTTTAATATTTAGTATTTACTGTCATATTCCCATATATCATTGTGATGTTGTTTATTACTCTCGTTTTCTTCTGCTTGCTTTCTTTTTTTCTTTCTCAACAGGTGATCCAGGTGATCGATATATGTATTTTTGTCTGCTTATTCTGTTGGTTTTGGTTTTGCCCTTCTCCCCGTCCCTCTTCTCAGCTGTTTTCTTCCCTCTTTCTTTCTCTCCTTTCTTTCCACCAGTCAAGTCTGTCCCGTATTCAGCAAGTCAAAATAAAATAAACAATAAAAGGTGAATCAAATGGACCATTACGGCAAGGCTGGGATGGTCCATTTAGTAAAAGTAAATCGTTGGGCATCTTTCTTCGCCTTTAGACAATAATTCTGATGGCAAAGAACCAAACGGGACAGGTTTAAAAAAAAAAAAAAAAAAAAAAAAAAACAATAGTTAATTGGGATTTAATAATAAACACCATCTCTAATGATTAAAGTAACTGTAATGAGCTAAAGGATGCTAACAGCGATTACTTTCTCCCTACAAGAATGAGGACTTCAATGCAATAGCGATGTATGAATCTGACTACATGCCAGCAGTGTCTGTGAAGGAACTTGCTAGTGTCCTTTTTTTGGTAAGCAAACTTGTTAAAATCTTACAAAGCCAAATTAAATCAAAGTACAAAAACCCCCACAATAACAAAGGATCTGAATGGCAACAATGACTAAGCAGAGATTTGACTGGACCATTTATTACTGGGTCAGTTTGCTTTAATACTTTACATGCACTGAATAATCAGGCTGGATCTGTGAAATGAGCTCTGCATCATTTCACTTTTTTAATTACCTAAAGGCCAACTTCTCATACAAATGTGATATTCATCTTACATTAGATTCTGCTTCAAGGAAATTTCTAAGGATGTGTTCATTGATTACAATCAAATCACTCGATTGGAGTCCTTTTTCTGATTTGCTGCTCATCATCCAGTAAGTGTACTTCTTCTGGAGGTTAGGACCTCTACCAAACAGAGAAGGAATTGCATTGATAACACACTTTTGTTATTTCTCATGCAAAAATGTTGATTTCACTGCTATAAGCAAAAAGCCTTGAAAAATAATTCCAGGTTATTTCAATCTGATGTTATTCCTGTAAATGTAGCTATTGCAGCTGTGTGGGTTGTGCACACTTTAATAGGAGGAGAGAGGTTTGCTGTTCAAAAAGAGCCCACTTCAGACAACTAACTGCTGTACTTAGTTTCAGTCAAACTCAAAAACAAACATTTAAACTTATTCATGTACACCAGCTTATACATACTGCTCTATACTATGTAAGGATTCACGTGGTGTCTGGTACCAACACCTTAGCAGGGGATCCTTTCGTTTGCGGGTGTGCACATCTTGGAGATTCTAGCTTTGATTGGGATTCAGTGATGTTTGAAAGGCAGATCAAGCTTTTGGCTCCTTGTCCTGCTTTTCAATCACTTTTCGAGGTAGAGCATAGAGCACAATCCTGTGGTGGCCACTGAGTGCAATTGTTACTGTTTCATGTGCAGCAGTGTTTGTGTGGCACATGAATGCCACAAGCAGCACGACTCTTTCTGAGTCAACAAATGTGCAAAACTGAAGAAAAAGTTCTGGTGCCTCATTGTCCAGACTGTTCTGTGATTATGACAGGTTTTTGCTAACTTTTTTTTTATTCTACTTTTGTCCCACCATAAAAGTCTAAAAAAAAAACAGGATTTTTTTCTGCTATTTAAATGTTTATCTATTATTTTGTAACTTTGGTATAGTATGAACTAGAGATGGACCGATCCAATATTACGTATCGGTATCGGTCCGATACTGACCAAAATTACTGGATCGGATATCGGAGAGAAATAAAAAATGTAATCCGATCCATTAAATATCACAAAAGCACCTCACAAAACTTGCGACATGGGGTAACTCAGCTCATAACCTTAGCACGTCGGAGCAGTATGCGTCACGTGAATGAGCCGCTGTGGCGTGCGAGACCTCTCGGTGGTCTGGTTGAGCATTTGGAGCCTTGCTACCAAACCGGCATTTCATCTCTGAGAAAGATATCCCAGAGAGAAGTAAAGCAAGTGTGTAAGTTCATCTCTGAATGTTTGTAAAGCATTCCCACGTTAAGCTTAACAACCGATATATGGAGCGACTGCCTCTTCTCTCTTCCTCCCTCTCCTGCTGCTACTTCAATCATGAAACTGATCAAGGATCAGCTGATCGGCTTTTCTGTCGCGAGTCCGTCTCTCTTGTTTGTTTTTGGCTAAACAACAGCAGCACATTTAAGCTTGATAAGTTGTTGTTTGTATTTGGCCCACTGTGGATCCTTTTCAGAGCTGACAGCTGGAAACCATGGTCTAGCAAAGTTTTGCCAGGGGCCAGGTAGGGCAGGGAAAGGGGGTACATTTAAAATGTCTAGCTTTTAATAAATAATTATCTGAATCTTACACCCAAAGTTTTAACTGATGTAAAATGTATTCCATTACTGATAGTAACTGTTAATATTTGAATTTCCTTTAAGGTACCATCTGTACTGCAATTCTGTCGAAGAAAGAGGATCCTTTTGATTTCTCGTAGCTGACAGCTGGAAGCATCTGTGCAGAGGGTGGGGTGGTTCTAGCAAAGTTTTGCCTGTTATTTAGGTGCCAGGTAAGGGCATTAAAAACAGGGAGGATGGGTAGGTTTACATTTATTAGAAATGTCTAGAAATATTTTGGGTGCAGTGTATTTTTGCATACAATAACAGAATATAACTTGAATAAACTTACCAAAAAGCAGCAAGATATTAATCTGATGTAAAAAAAAAAAAAAAAATGATTCATATCGGTATCGAAGTTCATTACTGATATATAGTAACTGTTTGAAGTCTAATATACCCTTTTGGAGTAGAAAAAAAAAAAAAAAAAAAAAAAAAATCACAGCACATCACCAAACTATAGTAAAAAGCACATTGATCATTTTTTCCTTTAGGAAGGTACCATCTGTACAGCCTTCATCTGCAATTTTCTCTGTCAGGTGAAGACTGACGTTTTCAAATATTTATTCATTGTGACTAAAAATAATTTATTCTTGTGCCTTCTTTGTTTTAACATGTTAGAGCAGGTAGTTGTAAATGGAAGAGAATGTATTGATTCTGTCCATTACGATTAAGCATCACAAGGCAGAGGGTGGGGGTGGTTCCGGTTTTCAGCGTTATTTTTTTTTTTTTATCGTTAACTCAGTTTTCCTGGGTCTTTTTTCGCTGGTGTTGAATAAAACCCTGTTAGTTTTATGGGTTGTTTAACATTTCCGGCGTGAAAATACTCTTTTTAAATAAACCAGAATGGGAGGATGGTGTAGGTTTAAGTTTATTAGATTGATCAGTGTTGCTGAACTAAGCAGGGTTGGGCTTGGTTAGTACTTGGATGGAAATATTTTGGGCACAGTGTATTTTTTTTGCATACATGGTATAACAGAATAGCTGTTAGTGTTGTTCTTTTGTTTAACTGGGTATAAAGTGTATACAAAATGCAGCAAGATATTAAAGTAAAAACAGTGACTCTTTTATTGATTCAGACCAGAAAGGCACAAAAAAATGCACTATATCATGATTCATACATGCACAATTTTTTGTTACACAGTCAGGCAGATATCCAAATTTATGATCAATGCAGGAGCAAAGGGATTCCCAGATAACACAGAAGCAGTTTGCTGCAGCAGTTGCAAAAACATTCTGCAGAAAACTGTGGAAAAACTTCCACAATCACTTCACTTCCTGTTTTTACTTTGTCTATACCTGTTCCAGGAGGCTTTTACCTAGCTAAATCCGACAATCACTGACGATCATGTTGACCATAACCACAACATTAGCTCGTTTATTAGAAGTCTTCACATAATTTTCTTTAAATCACCATTTTATGTACATGCTATAACTTCACTGCTGGCTACCAATCGATCCCGTTCTGTAAAATGCAGTGAGATGTAATAAGTATACACACACAGCACACAACTCAGAGAAATGTCTGGCAGTTTCTCGCAGCCTCTTATTTACTGGACCTTTTCATTACTCCCTTAAAATAACCGTGTCTTCCCAACAAGGGCAAAAGCACAAAGGTGGGCTGTGAAACTCCTAACATAAAGTCTTCTATCTCTGCGTGTCTCCATATGCACAGAGCATTCTGACACGCCCACACACATTATGCTGCAGGATGAAGCTGCTTCATCTAAGTGCTACTGCAAAGAATTGCATAAGAGCAGCAACAGCAACAACTTAAGAATGACCTTTGTTGTAAATGAGGCACCGAGATCTTCACATTTATCAGACTTTTCTAACTGTTTTAAATGAGCTTCCATAAAACAGACTTCAATCATATATCTGATCTGGGCCATTATGCTCAACAGAGGCCTTTTACGGCTCACTCATAACACACCACAGCACTTTATGTTGAAGACTGATCTCCCTTTGTGGTGATTCATTCTTAAACATTTCCTGGACAGCAATCTACTTAATCAGCAGACGGCTAAAGGGCGAGAGACGACGGACCGCGATGAGCATCGTGATGAGTTCAAAATGTCTCTTAGCCGTTATGACAGACTCCAGCTTTTACTTTATTGCTCCTGTAACGCTGTCTGGTCCTTTGCTCCATTTAGCCTCCTTTACAAGGAGATAAAAGCCTGCATGTCACAGGCTCGTATTTATGTGAGGGGAGAGGAAGGAAAGCATAAGTCAATACAATCTGTCAATTTAGCAAGCATCTGTTTTTCACATTTTTTTGTAATATATTATAAACAATATATAATGTATTTAAGCAAACATTAATCACCCAGAACTGGACTTTTTTGTGTGAAGAGTTGCCAAGCACATCTTAATTAAACCTAACTAGGCGCAGCTTATTGACCGCGGAAAGTCAGATTGCACTATTAACTTCCACTTAGCAGTACAGGGAATAACCAATATTTCCACCGACTGTCGAAGGTGGAGCTTCCCAAGTGACACCTGGCTGTAGCAGGACTGAGATACTGACCCCACCTGTCAGCGCTCAGTGCAGGAAAAGTGTTGCAGTAGCAGGCAACAAAAGAAAAATCCTTTCTTCTTCCACTTTCAGGATGAACAGGAGGGTCACGGCACAATCTGTAGCTGGATGCTGCTCTGCTACAGCCCTGGGTTGCTCCTCTCCTCCCTGCTTGTGTAATTTAAGCGATCAGTATGCTGGGTGGTGTGTGCAAGCCCCCGCATCTGCTTCTCTGCTCTTCTTCACCTGACTGCTCCTCCTGCATCCCGCCTACTGCCACCTTTGATTAATCCAGTTCTCCAGCCCCCGGCTCCATCCACAGCACCATGAAAGCTGTTAAAAGGACTCATACCTCCTGTTTGTACACTGCAAAGTTCAAGGTGACTTGATATTGGGTGTTGCCTCTTCTTAGCTGAGGCATTTCTCATTCATACACATCCCTGGCACTAGGCTGAGAGGTGCTACTGCCTCCTGTCTTTTTTCTTTTTAGGTAGGCGGCAGTGAGTGTACGACCTATGGTCAGGGGCATCAGGTAAACTCGGGTATTTATTCATTGTATTGTTTGAAGTTTTGGTTCTTATATTTTGTAGACTGAGTTTTGGATACTTGTTTCTACCATCATAACTATGGACACGACCTCTGGGTAGTGACTGGAAAAATGAGGATCTGAAGGGTGTCTCTCTTAGAGAAATGGTGAGGAGATCAGGAACGTTTCAGAGTACAGATTCTACTCCTCCACATTGAAAGGAGGCACCCAAAACACCTAGGGATGTTCCACTAGTAGCAGACCCTGGACACTCCCTTAGCTGGCTTGGGAACATCTTGGTGTTCCCCAGAAGAGTTGGTGCAGGTGGCTGAGCAAAGAGGGGTCTGGGTGTCTCTGCTTAAAATGGAAGAATGAATTTCTGGTTCACTTTTGGAGACATTTTAAGATTGTTTTAGTGTAAATTTTGATTTCTTAGTTTGTCTTCCTGTTCATTCCTTTTTCCTCCATTCTTCCCTCGTTTCTGTCTTTATGTCGACTGTTAATCTCGTCTCTGTGTTTAGTATTTTCTGCATTAGTTTTACTTCCCGTGTCTTCTCCGACTTTCTGGTTGTTCTCACTTCCAGTAATTATGTTCGTCTGTGTCTCGTAACCCATCAACCTTCAGTATATGCATATATATGCTGTCTTTCCTCTGTTACCTCTTATGCCGCTAGCTTTTTGGATTCTACCACTTTCATGTGTTTTTGTTGTACTTCTGTTACCTTTTGGACTCATTTGTGACCAGATATATTTGTCCTGAATAGTTGGTCCTCAACTAAAACTCCACAAACAATAACTGCGACACACTTCTGCTTTGCTTCTTCGCCTTGTGATTACTTTCCTTCTAAAATTTCGTTGCCAGTGGAAAAATCTATAAAATAAACTAATTAACTCCTATTTAACCTCTTCCATCTGGTTAATTAATGTTCCTCCCCCTTACCCCAGTTAGCTGGGGTCGTAACAGGTTTATTCGTTACTTCACTGCCGCCATAGTTACTACATTGCATTTGGTCGAGGTCCACTGATTATTATATTTGTATTTTCTTTGTTATTCATGCAGTTACAGTCATGTCCCCGCTGGGCCACTGCCAGCATGTTGTGGTGTGTAATGAGCAATTAATAGCAGCACATGACGGCAGGGGCTGTGGGGATGAGACCACTCTTTTGCAGACCTGTGAAATATGCATTTTTGTGCTGAAAGGATTAAGAGAAAAAACTGTTTTTTTCATTGCCAAGAGGAGTTGGTGCGAGTTTTAAGAAATGTGCGTCAAATTAAGACACGTTAATGATCCCACGATGACTTCATCTTAATTATATGTTTAAAAAAAATGTAGAAAATAACAATAATTTCATGTACTTTTGAGACAGTTCTCAGCTGCTGAAGTCAGAGTGAGTCAGAGGTTACAGCATCTTTAGCTTTAGTCACGGAAGTAAAACTGAGGGATTTTAATCAGATCCTTGAGGTCTTAAAGAGGGCGAGGCTTAGTCACAGTGCATGACGTGGAGCTGCAAAGGACTTGATGTCTTCACCTCGCTCACCTGATATATTAGATCTGGAGGATGAGGGACACAGTAATGAATAACACCGCTGCTATTGTTTTCTGTGAATTTAAACATAATTTGCTCTTCCAGCTGTTATAAGCTGAAATATTGTGGTTTTATATGATGAGCAGGGTTAGTTAACCATTCCACGTCACGTTTTCTTTTATTCATTATTATTCCTTTGCTGTCCTCAAGAGAAAGTTGTTGCAGGCAGCGTGTTTAGGCATGAAGGGCAAGTACATTTTTTGTAAAAGTGAAAAAGAAAGCAAAAATACACAAAAAATGAGGATTATTGCAAGAACCACGTATCTGTGATACATCAGCAGCTTAGAGAAGCAGCTTTCGCGGTCCTTTTACTGCCAAGAACTAACACGTCTACATTGCCAACAAATAACAAACCACCATGGAAGATGTAGCTCTCCATCACAGACAAATGCTCACATGCGTTAATAAAACTAAAAATAATAAGCAACTTATGTATGAAGCTGTTTTTGTGATATTTCAAGGGCTGATTGAAAGGACTGCATCACTGGGATCCACTCGATGGTGCTTAAGGGTGCACAACTGAACCAAATACACAGATTCCAGTTTAATCCCCAGTTAAAACCACTGGTGGACAAAGTGCAAAACATTTATCTTCTACGTTCTGCTGCGAAACCCTGCATCCTGGCATTCACGTAGACGTTACTTGATATTAACATTTAAATGTTGCTTCAGACTGACCCACCATCCGGTCGCAACCGTCTGCAATCTTTCTCGGATAGAAGCAGATCAAGAACAGAACAAAACACCACGGTGTTTAATCTCTCATGAACTCCAGACACTGATCAGAGCGAGAACATGTCAGATATCCCAGAAACAAGCCCAACGAACCACTGCCTATGTCCAAGTGCCAAATCACTTGGACTGTTGTTTGCACACAGTCGGCGAATTGCCATTCAAATAATTGTTTCCTAAATGATTAATCAGTCTGTTGATTGACAGAAAAACAATCAGCAATCTACAATTGATTTTTTAGGCAACTTTGCTAGGCAATGGTTAATCGCAGCTCGCTGAGATATGTGATAAAATGTATTATTTTCTTTAATTGAAGTATAATGATCTGGCTTAAAGCCTGTGGCAAGGTTCTGACTTACTACAGGTTTTATATAGAATTTAGACGACTGAAAGGTTAATCAATAAAGTAAATTATCACTAGGTGCAACCTCATTTTAAGCTAAGACCTGAAGATCTAAGAAATGCCTTTGAGACTGGATGGATAATTGAGATCTTTGCACTTCTGTAAAGTGTGGGTTCATCTGATTGTTGTTGGATGAGTGCTTCGAGCCTGGTCTCACTCCCAAATCATCACAAATGAATGAATGGTCATTACGCCTTTATTACTGTCATAAGATGTTTTCTTAACCCAAAAACTCCAAGCAATTTTTGGCGCCTAAATCTCTCCAAACCAGGAGTAAAAGTGAAAGTAAACACAGAGAGAAAATGAAGCTCCCATTGGGGACAGTGATGATTTACCACTCCTGCCCTCATTGGCGGACACCTTGTAAATATCCCAGAGGCGGCATCTGCTTTGACAAAACTGCAGTGTGTGAAATTTGAAAGGTTGGAGTTTGAAATTGAGTTATTACTTTAAAAAGAAGCGGCGGGACATTTGTGCAGGGTTAGTGTAGTACACACAAACAGACACAAAGAAAACCTCTCTTAAAAAAATTTGAATTATTTTCCTTCTGCATTAAAAAAAAAGATGTATGAAAACTGTATCGTGGCATAAGAATTTAGCACACTGCATTACTCAGAGAGAGCAGCCTGTGCTCAGCATGTGTGCATGAACTGCACTGGGTTGCCAGGTACTTGCTAGAAATCCACAATTTATTGTATCTCCAACCCCTGAGCTGTGCAAATGTGGGATTTTAAAGTTTTTATATATATGTGAGTGTGTGTGCAGGAGTGCGTAGGTGTGTTAGGTGCCAGACCTGCTCGCTCATGCTGTTAATGCCATCGGGCCCCAGCAGGTTCACGGCCTGCTTGACCAGGTCCGTCCGACCGCAGTTGAGCATCCTGAAGCCCAGATCCTGCAGGAACTTGGCCTCTGTGGAGGCCGCGTCCAGCTTTCTGGTGGCACAGAAGCAATCCTCGGCTCTGCAGACAGAAACAGCAGATCTATTACTTTGATTAAGATGAAGCTTATGTCAGAAATGGATTTTGAGATACGAGGACATACATCTCCACGGCATGCTGAAGGAAGCTGAAAACGATTGCTGATCAGGCTTTCATAACTCAAATTCTCCGTATCAGGAAACAAACTTGCAACTCTATAAGTACTGAGCCGCTTCAATTTGAAAGTCAGTTCCTTAATATCTGAGTTTGTCAACACTCACTTCTCTTTGATTGCTTCTGGTTCGGTACTTTTCTTAAGCAGCTTCTCTCCAGGTAAGGCTTCTGCTGAGACTCATTATTACCCACTCACGTCCCCCGTAAAGCCTCTTAATCCAAGCATCTGTCACAACTGCAGTTTTCACAGAGAAACCTTTGAGGGATGTTGGTCTACATATACATGACAGTTATATCTGACATATGCAAAGAGATGCATTAATTGGCACCTCGAAGTAGTTAATTTATTACTTCTTTACAAATACATGGAAAGTGTAAAGACTCTTAACCCGGCGACTCTGTGACAAATTACAGAAAGATTACAGAGTAAGCGGCGACGAGGTAAATATGGTGCACGGCTTTGTAACCGCTGTGGAGTGTTTGCAAATGAGGGAAGAAAGAGAGGGCGAGCGAGGCGAGACTGTGAGTGAGTCAGAAACAAATACAGAGAGAAGATTTATAGGTTACTGCTGTCCAAGAAAGAAGGACAAACACAGTTCGTTTAGCAACTGCCAAGCCTCATGAAAAAGCTTTTAAATTTTACAGTGCGAGGCTAAATTCAGTTCACTGTGGAGCTACGATGAAATGTTAACATCACGACCCTCCACTCCACAAATTTTGTCATTAATAATAAAACAATCCAGGTTGTGCTCCTGTGAACTAAAGACCAGCGCACACTTTTTGTCTATAATCCACACATTATTCCATTAATCACACTCATTTGTTTAGTTTGGCTCCATATTTTCTCTCGGCTGTCCTTGCCATCCCTTGTAGTCAGTCTTTACGCTCCACTCAGCAACAACCGCTGTGGGTGAAAACAATGAAGCCAATGCAAAAGTGTCAAAAACTGCAGCCCAGCTTTAAATGTATGACGATCCCCACAGATTCCCATTTTAAGATTAAATAAAAAAAATAAACTTAATGAATAAACTCACACAAATTAAATTGTATTAAAGGGTTAAAGTCGTGTATAATTGGGGTGTGGCTACTTTAGCTGGTTGCTATTCATCACAAAGGTCCTCTAATCTACTGATCGGAAGGTTGGTGGTTCGATCCCTGGCTCCTCCAGTCTGCATGCCAAGTATCCTTGGGCAAGATACTAACCCCAAGTTGCTCTCCGATGCATCCATCGGAGTATGAATGTGTCTGATTGTAGTTAGAAAACACTAAGTATAGAGAAAGTGCTTGTGAGAATGGGTGTGATTGGGTGAATGTGGCATGTTGTATAGAGCGCTTTGAGTACTCCGGGAGAGTAGAAAAGCGCTATATAAGAATCAGTCCATTTACCATAATGTACGCTTGTGCCTCTTAAACCATTTAATTGTAATTATCTGAAAAATACTACGGTTTAAAACCGAATCCAAGAATCTGTGGTCCAGATTTGGTTAACATTTAATGAGCAAGCTTCTTTCCACTGATTAGTAACTTACAGTTTCCTTGTAAGATAGTTCAGCCACATCTGGTTACCCCCCACCAAAAACAACAACAACAACAACAAACAAAACATGATTATGATGGTCAAAATGCCTGTGCTGAGGTTTCACAATCATAGTCTACAATGACTAATTAGTGATGAATATCTATTTCAATCTTTTACATGCAGTCTGTGGAGTTACGATCGGTATGTGTCCTGTAATTTTTATGGCAAGCCATCAAACAGCTGCTGAAGGACTTCACTAAATTTGCCACTCATGTAAACCTGCCGGTAATGGAAAAGTCAGGGGATGATAAAAGTCAGTTAGCTATCCCTAAATGCTGTTTATTTATATAAAGCTGTAGACAAAATGGTTTCATTGCACAATATAAGAGTTAAAATGAATTTATCTGTGGGGGTTTATCCATTAATTGCTGTATTGTCATAGATAAAGTGCATGTATTTGCCAGCCAAACTGACAGACCTACAGCAGACTGAGTTGTTTTGAAGTCGGCAACTGACATCAAGTAGTTGCAAAGCTGGTCCACGTCTTCAAAGCAACCACTTCACGGGCAACAGGACTGCAGTTTCATTGCACACGGTTGTAATAATGTTTTGTCTGTGTGGTGATCTAGAACCAGTGTTTCCCCTGACTGTAGCAAAGGAGCACATCCCTGCTTTCCAAAGGAGACGGCAAAAGGTGGAAAGAGACAGGATGAAAAAGAAAATGAGAGCAGCACCATGCTGGTGAAACTCTGCCCCCTGGTGGTGACAGCTTTTGTTCAATTCCGTAGAGGGTAATCGCAAAACGCACCTTTCAATAATTAAAAATAAAATAATCGCAACTATTCTACTGAAAAGCTGTTCGATATATAAAGAGAAGAGATGGACACTGAGAAGGGTGAATGGATGACATATTGATCAGGTCTGTTCAAGTCAAACTGCTCTCTTAAAATGTTTTGTCTGATGTAAACACCAATAATAAGTCAGGTTACATGTGCAGGTAACTGCTGATCATGTCTCCATATTCATCTACATGTTCTAACACTGTGGATGAGATTCTGTTAAAATAAAATGTGAGTGATCGTTGCAAGTCATTCTGTGTTTGGTATACGAGACTAATTACAAGAAATAAGTTGTGATAAGGTTGAAGTTTATGCTAATGCAGCATCTGCTGACAGAATGTCCATGTGCAGGCTTACAGGTTTCATAAATGGATGACACTGAGCTTCATTCTCCAGCAGGTTTGTGCAGTAAATGTTGTTATTGGCATCGTATTCTTACTTTATTTGTCGGGGTTCACAGTCCACGCCGGGCAGCAGCAGCCTGGCAGCCTGCCTCACATCGTCGCTGTCCACAGAGAAGCTCCGTCGATGTTCAGTGTGGGCAACAGCCACCCGGATCCACTCCATCAGTGGGGGCAGCACCAGGAACGGCCTGCGGAGAAAACAGGTTCATGTGCTACTGTTTAATATCTTAATTAAGTCAGAACAGATGAAGATTTAGAAAAAAAACCCCTCACATTTAGTTTTAATTATTTATGAGAAAAACAAAAGAGTCTTTTGGGGAAATTCCATAAATGCTTATTTTTCCTAGATGGCTGGAGGTGCAGTTATGTGTGTGACAGAAAGAAAAGTCGAATCTGTGCAAGTGAAGGGTAAACTCTGTGCTGTTAATGGAACAGAACAGCATGAATCACACTGCCGTCTAACTGGACCGAAGTGACTACTGCAGCTTCCTTACGTGCATGGGTTGTTTTTCTGACACGGAGTCAACAGGCAGTCTGGCACTAGTTTAAAGCAGATTAGGCCATGTTATAAAAAAGTGTGTGCTGCTCCACTTTTGTTTGATCAAGTGTGCATAAATGGACAGCTATTTGCACTTTTTGTAGGAGCTTTTTAGCTGAAGTGATGTTCAGAGCTCTCCTTTCAGCTGTCTGTGGCCACAGGAGCTAAATCCCAATGTTTGGAATGGGGGATGTGAACCTGTGAGACCTTTTGGCCTCCAGGTAACTTAAAAATTTACGTAGATCTTTCAGAAGTACCCAAAATACCCCATTACCAAAAACAGAAAAAGCAAACAATAAAACAAAACTGCGCCTGAGTTTGCAAGATGTACTAACATGGGATGACCGAGCCAAGGGACTAAGAATAAGAATAATACACATTTGTTTTGTGTGATAAGACTCCAGGAGGTATTTACTTTAATAAAAGGGCTTGCTTCTAATAAAGTAAATAAATAAAACACACTGGACTTCCTGTAAGTGACACTGGATGAATTATTTTTCTTCAAAATTACTTTTTACATTTTAAATTTGACAGCCTTTGAGTTTCAAATGATGACATAAAGAGTAAAACCTCTGAAGTTGAACAAAGTTTTAAAACTCACAAACCTAGCACACAGCACAAATAGTTTGAGTACCAGGGAGCTGATATTTCATTGGAAAAAATGATCTACTTCAGGTCTAAATGTAAGGATTAATATGTTATAGCTGAGGATCAAATTAGCTACCTAACCTGGAAAACGATGTTAGCTGATGAATGTTTGTTTGGAGGCTCATTCTACAAGCTAAGGTGGCTGTAAGTCTGATAAGACGGAGACTTAAACAGGGAAACTAATTTGGATTGTTGTTAAGAGTGTGTAGCAGCTGGCGTCTGCTCTGCTCGTGATACAGCACGACATTATTGGGCTTTTTTTCACAGGTGTTTTGTGTTAGAGTTCTCTGTCTACACAGCATCTCATCAAATTAATTCAAGACAGAAAGCATCTCAGAAAATATAATTCAAAATTGCAAAGGGATACCACACACACAGATATATATATATATATATAATATATATATATATATATATATATATATATATATATATATATATATATATATGCTGACAAAAGGCTGACAAAAAATACTTAGTTTAGCTTTAGAATGCTGTTTTGTTTTTTCAACTTTTTGACATATTTATTGAAACAATGGCAGATTTTTATATTAAATACAGCCAAAGTTTCAAATAATGAAACTTTGGCCCAACAAACCAGTCAAAGTGAATGGCTGCTCCTGCCTGAGCCTGCCTCTGCTGGAGGTCTCTTCCTGTTAAAAGGGAGTTTTTCTTTCCCACTGTTGACACTTGCTTGCTCACGGGGCTCTTGCGCTCCCTTTCTATGATTTTATGGTCTTTACCTCACAATATAAAATGCCCTGAGTGGACTGCTGTTGCAAACTAGTGTGATATAAATAAAATTAAAAGTAAAAGTCTATTTAATTTCTGTCCAGGCAAAAGATCAGGTTTCTTTTTTTTTTTCTACTTGTGGTTCAGTGCAAATACAGCATTTCACTAATATATCAGTGCATTAGCATAAAGATTCTCACATAACAGAGCAGAAGAAGACAGCGTGAAAACCAGTGAGTATAAGGCAGGGCCAGAAGTTTTCCTCTTGTATCATATTTAAAGTGTAGCACCTGTGCTCCACCTTAAAAATGTACTACTGTGAGCAGCAGAAAGGAACACATCTGAAGACACTAGGTCCTTGAGATCCAGTACAATCAAAAGCCATAAAAGACTTTACATTTGTACACTTCTTTCTTCTACAGGAGCAACTGTGTATAAAGAAATGTGAAAGATGAGAGTTGTGAGTGTATAAAACAATCAAATAAAGCAAAATGCCAAAGTAAAGACTTTTTTTTTAAGTTGAATTTAAAATAGCACACAAAGTAACTTACTAAATGACTCTGGTCTTAATGTTGCTCTGAGTCACTACTTGTGCCTAAACCAACCCATTATCATTTCTCATGAGTCACGCATCAGCCTAACTTCCTAAACACAACCCAATAAGAGGCAGTGTGAAAGCCATCTAGAGCATCACACAGGCATTCGAGACATTTTTACTGTCTCATTTTGAAAAAGGTCTAAAGCTCGACGACTTCAAAGCCGGTCACGGCCCTGGTGACGGTTCCTGTTGACGTCACAGTTCACGCAAGCGATGACCGACAAGTCAACCATAATCAAAGGCTCTGACTGCGAGCACAGAAGCCCCTCCCTCCAGCTGTTCAAACCTGTTCAAGCCTTTCCATAGAAAATGTGTTTAGAGGAAGGGGAAGAAGCTGAAACAGCTTGTTTCACAAAAGGCCACAAAGGATTATTATGAACTGTAAATCATGCAAAGCTACTCTAGCCCAAAAATAATAAATATGGAAATATGGATAAGGAAATTTAAAAAAAAAAAAAACACTGAAAAAAGTGCAAATCTTCTAACTCAACCATAATTTATTTATATATCAAAAATGTAAATGTAACCATATTACTAACATTTCCAAAATAAATCATATAAACATTAAATAATATTGCTAATGTGATCTTCTCAGGTGAAAATTAACTCTTCAAACTGATAATATCATCATGTGCGGTTTGCTTTGGTCATCTTTCAAATAAAAAAAAAAAAAAAAAAAAAAAAAAAAAAAATCACTTAATAAAGACTCCGGCCGAACACTGATAGCCACAAACTTTCTAATTAAAGATGCCCTTACTGATATGTGAAAAGGCAGCAAGTCAATGTTCATAAGTTATAACTCGGAGAGTGGAGAACAGAAAGAGATCTAGATGCTACAACCTCCATAAATTCTCTTATTACCTTCTTTAATCAACATCAGTAATGGGTCTCGCCTGTCTGACAAGTTCGTATTTCATCATTTGTTTCCTGTACAAGTATGTGTGTACGTGTGTGCGTGTGTGTCTTTAACCTCTCTCTCTCATAGACACAGACTCGTGTTGTTGTGTCCGTTATTAATCACTTCCCCTGCCGTCCAACAGCAGCTAAATTCAGGTCAGGCATTCATCAGATTCAAGTTTTACTCAGTAAAAATGGATAGAATTGAAAACAAATCTGTTGTTGTCACCTTGTCAGATCTTCATAGCCTTGTTTTTTAAAAAAAAAGAAAACATAACTGTAATTTACTTTCTTCTTAAAGTTGTTACATGAGCAATTCCACTCTCATGGTATTAGCCCTATACTGCAATTAGCATAGCTTAGTATACAGACTCAAGGCAGGGAGTATTTCCCATGTTCCTCTGGGCTTACATGGCGTATAATCCAAACTTGAATACGTTTCCTGGTCTGTATAATGTGACATGGGCTTTCATAGAAACACCTTAAAAGTGGTTAATAGGGTTCTTTGTAAAACTGAGAAATACAGACAATCATTCACACCCACAGCCGTCAAATACTTCAAAACATAAGATATAATGGAAAACTTAAATTTAAAACTTGAACAAAAGTGAACAGTAGCTGTACAGTACATTCCCGGAGATTGCACAGTACACCCTCCTGAAACCAATAAGAGTCAGTGCTTCAGTCCACCTGTATTGTGCTGTGCTGTTCAGAGACTTATCGCCTTCTTAAAGGATAGAAATACAAAGCCTCACATCTTCCAGCAATCAGCACAGTGCTCCCCCAGGAGCTGACTGCCAGCTAAAACTATCAGAAACTCCGGGGAAAATTAAGTCAGGTATTCCCGATAAGTGCAAAGTGGAAATTATATCACAAAGCGCTATTCTGGAGTAACATCTGATAGCGAAATGCTCAGCGAGCTGGCAGTGCTCTTGGATATCCAGTCACTCGTGGACATTCACTGGAGCCAGAGAAAAAAACCTAGATGGAGAACCCAGACAGGAAAAACAGGTAAAAAATGTTTTTTTTTTTCTATTCAGCTGCCTCTTAACAAGAAAACTTCACTCAGTCAAGATGTGACACCACTTCCTTGTGTCCAAGAGGGCTCAATTAAAAAAAAAAGAAAAGCATCTTTATAGGGCAAAGCTAATACTCATAGTTTTCTCCATGAAAATGGAGCAGAACAGAGGTATTCTGGACAAGATGTGTTTGAATAATTTTATATATTTATTTTTCTGTATTGTACTAGCTCCAGCAAAGCATGTTGTTCCATCTAATACACAATAATCATAGGTTAGCATAAATCCTGATGCTACTTGTGCCTTCAGAAACAGCATTTTATCTAAAAAGTTTAAGACAAAAAATGACTTGTCATTAAATTTTTCCCCCCACTGTGTTTGTTGTTTTACGTATTGATTGTTCACCATTAGTTTCGTTAGCAGAATTAAATTTGGATACATTATATTAATAACACTTATGAAATATTTTCCTAAGTGTCAACAGTCCACTTTTATTTAACCTCCTGTGGTGTAAGCTTTTTGTTTTTTTAAGAAAATGAGGGATATTTTTATAATTATGTTATTGTAATATATTTTTGAAGATTCACAATCCTAAAAACAATATGTGTTATAGAGTGTGCTGGGATGATGTATTCTTGTAAGCCAATCCAGAACTTAGAATTCCCCCAGGCGTCTCAACAAAATCCCAATGGGAAATACGTATTAAACAAATTCCTCTCTCATCCCTGCAAGCGATTTATCCTTCTAGCTCGGATCCTCTAACAGTCTCTAACAGATCCTCTGAGAGCTTGAGGGTCCTGTGCAGTATATTTGCTGTTCCTAGGACTGCACTCTTCTGGACAGAGATCTTGGATGTTGTTCCTGGGATCTGCTGGAGACACTCGCCTTGCTTGGGAGTGCTCTGATTACCGCTGGGACCACTGTTACCTCCACATCTTCTCTCAGCCCTTGGTACTTTTCCAGCTTCTCGTGTTCCTTCTTCCTGATGTTGCTGTCACTGAGTTTAACTTTCTATCACTATGGCTGTTTTCCTTTGCTTGTCTACTACGTCCAGTTGGTTAGCCATCACCACTTTGTCTGTCTGTATCTCAAAGAAAGATCGGATCTTGACTCGGTCATTCTCATTCCTATTGTTAGCCACTTCTTCTATCTGGTGGTACATACCAGGCAGGGGCCTGTCATTCCGTGATGGCTCTTCTCATTTCTCCTCTTCTTTCTCGGGTTTCTGCAGCCTGAGCACACGGTCAGTTGTGGTTGTAGTTTCCATTCTCTTGTATTTGTTGTCATATCAAGTCTTGTTTTTGTAGATTTTCTTGTGGCTTGTTCAGGTCTTAACTTCCCGTCTGATTATCTTCACCTGTGTTGATCACATGCACCTGTGTCTCTATCGCCTCATATTTCTAATCCATAATTACTCCCCAGAGTATATTCATACATCTCCCTTCGTCAAATCCTACTATTGATTTCCCTGCTTGTGTTCTGTGTTCCCTGGACTCCTGGTTCATGTAACCTTTTGTGATTCAGCCAAATAAAGACTCATTTGTTTCTGCCCACATGTCCTGGTTTGGGTCCTCTCCACTTTAACCTCATAATGATAAATTATTGTAAAAAAGACATTTGGTTAAAGACTGAACAGACTGGACTGATCTAAAAGACTTTTCTTCTCTTGGCAGTATGTTCCATGTACATCCTACTCATTTCTAATAATTATCTTATCAAGCTTGTAAAATGGTGCTTTTCTCTACTCTGCATTAGTGAGCAAACAGAATAACCCTGGCTAATATGTACTTTTTGGAGTGTCTTACTCTCTGAAGCGGGTAATTTGTAGATAATTAGAAAAACATTTCTTTCACATGGTTTTCATTAGCGAGCTTTCTCCTTTTTATAGTTATACACCCTTTTATATCCTCTTTATAAACTAAGCTATTCAGGATACTTGAAATCATTAATACTGATCGAGTTACAAGTAATTTTGACTCACCAGATCCCAGTTTAAATGATAATAACACGGGATATTTTCCTTTAAGGCCTTTAAACCTATGAGGAAGTCTCAGATGGACATTAGAAAACCTTAAAGCATTAAATTAAACAGGCTGATTTCATGTTACAGTCAGTTAAATTATATTATAGGTCCATCAGTAAAGGTCTCTTCAGAGCTTTTCTCCCTTATGACCCTCTAGCAACTATAATTTCTTAAAGAAAAAAAAAAACGATTCCCAACACGAGCCCCGTACCCAAGTGAGAGAAACCATCAGGGACGGATATGTTTGCTGTTTATGCAGGCGTCTGGTAAATCTGCTGTAAGCACATGTTTTATCAAGGCACCAGCTTTTAGATACTGACGTTTTACTACTCAACACTGTGTGTGCATCAGTTTCTCATTCCATAACTCAGTCTTTCCTTGTCTGTACACCAACAGTGTGCCAGGAAGTGAACTGCATTAAAAAAAAAAAGAAGGGTTTTCCTTTCTGCTTAGCATTTGGCTGACCAATGCAACAATGCAGAACTCCTTCCTTTTCTCTGAGCTTTTGGAAGATGTATTTTACAGTGCAAGGTTTGAAATAGAGGAGAGACCAAGTCTGGAATGAAAACACTGCGGGAAATGTTATCCATCGATGCAGACAGTTGGCCTGCAGCGACATACAACAGCCAGAACTGCCAGAGTAAAAGAGTAAACGCCTGTTCCAAATTACCAAATATATCAAAGCAGCTCTCTCACTACTTTTACTTACCACTAAACTTAAAAATTGTAGTCTTGCAGAAACACTTCTCTTCTTCTAAAGCAAATTTACATCAGGTAAATATTCAAAGCTCAGGTGTAAAAGTCACTGCAGCAGTAATTCTTCACCTCACTGAAGCTCGTCTGAAGTTTCCCAAAATAACCCAAAAAGATGATCTTATCTCATTTGATCATATTCTGTCTCCCTCTCATCCTGCTGTGTCTTTCAGGCCCTTTTTGACTTGTCTTCAACCTTTCAGTTGAATGCTAAATAGAGAATTTTCTCTCCGGGGGCCTGAACCTGCTGACATGTCACTCAGCCTGACATTCCTAGTGCTCCCCGGGGTCGTCAGGATTGAGTTTTTATCTCTGCAGAGTGGAAGAAAGATGTTGGAATATCTGTCCATCCGTCCATCCAAGCAAAGTCCCTCTGGTTCCCATCAATCTGCTCAAGACCTAGGGAAGTGTCAGCGCTGAGCAGCACACACAGCTTCTTACCAGATCGCTTGTGGTGCGAAAAACTTGTGCAAGAGTTTAGGAATATCTGCACTAACTGGTATACCACAAACTGACAGTGGCAATGTGGTTGAAAGGATGAAAATACCTAAATACCACCAGGGACAGGATTTGTTTCTACACGTAGACACAAATGTTTCTCTAAAATGATCACATATCAGAGTGTGCTATCTGGACTAGACCGATGTAATTTTTTGACAAAAGGTACCACCATTAGCTAAGCTATTGTAGTCCATCTTATTAGTTTACTAGTCAACTGTTACTGGTAACACCCCAGTTACACAAACCTAGAGACTAGTCAGCCCCCCCCGGCGACCACTTGTTGCTAGGTTGCTGGAGATTGCCTCCAGATGCTAAGTAGAATTGGTTGCAAAGAGGTGGGGCGATCATGGCTCAAGAGTTGGGAGCTCGCCTTGTAATTGGAAGGTTGCCGGTTCGAGCCCCGGCTTGGACAGTCTCAATCGTTGTGTCCTTGGGCAAGACACTTCACCCGTTGCCTGCTGGTGGTGGTCAGAGGGCCCGGTGGCGCCAGTGTTCGGCAGCCTCGCCTCTGTCAGTGCGCCCCAGGGTGGCTGTGGCTACAATGTAGCTTGCCATCACCAGTGTGTGTGTGAATGGGTGGATGACTGGATATGTAAAGCGCTTTGGGGTCCTTAGGGACAATTAAAGCGCTATATAAATACAGGCCATTTACCATTTATATGGTACAGCACCAAAAATCTCCTTGCAATTGCTTTGGTCATAGTTTGCATGGAAGTTTCCGACTTGGCTGCAAACGCTCACCAACTAAACCAACTACTGTCTAGGTGTAGTGAAACAGAGAAGGCTCACTTTCAGCAGTGAAGCAAATCTTTTATTTTAAGATCGAACATACTGTTGAACTCTTACAGTTTTACTACCGCCCTGTATGTAGTTGTCTAACATACAAGTTGCTGTCTGCCAACCAAAACAAAGGCACCTGCCATCCCCTGTGACGCCCAATCAGATGGCTGCCCCTCCCTGAGCCTGTTTCTGGCAAAGGTTTCTTCCTGTTAAAAGGAAGTTTTTCTTTTCGACTGTCTCTTGCTCATAGGGGGTTGTTTGATTGTTGGGGTTTTCTCTGTATTACTGTAGGTTCTTTACCTGTTGTTGTGATTTGGCGCTATGTAAATAAAATAAAATTGAATTAAACTGAACTGTGGCAATCTGCTAAAGGGCAAAGTGAACACAGGCATGTTTTTGGTACACCAAGCTTTTTGCAACCAATTTCACTGAACAACCTCAAGCAACAACTCCCAATTCAATTTGGGAATGCACCTTTTTCCCTAGTGAATAGAAGTTGCTGGGGGATCACTGACTCGTCTTTAGGCCTGCAGGACTGGAGCCTAAACTTTCCATTTTCTTTTTTTTTTTAAATTCAAAAGTATGAGACATGTAACATTATACAAATTCTTTTAGATCCAAATAGTAAAACAACAAATACGGGAAAAGACGGGAAAAGATAAATAAAATAATATCAAATGAGACTAAGCAATGCAGAGTAAAAGTACAACTCTTGGTCCTTTACTTTAAATCTGACCTAAACGGCTTAATAAACTCAATCCATTGTTTACAGCATTTATCAAATGTATCTGCTTCAAATTAATTTTCCCATTGCAGATATACCAGTTTCACATCAAACCAGTGTACTAATGTGGGTGGTTTTAGACAACATTGTTCCCAGTAAACTTGCAAATATAGAAATGGATACAGAATCATAAAGATGTTAGAAAAAAGAATAAAGAGCTGGGGAAAGGCCATGACTTTACATGTTCAGATGATATCCATTCACTTATGTCCTGGTGGGGTAGATTATTCTCTGTATTTGACCACAGTTACAAACAACAAAAATTCTCCTCAGTCTCTCATTTTCTTTCCCTCTCCATACACAGAACTGATGAAGCTCCAATTTGCATTTTTAGCAGGTAGATAGCACTGTATTAATCAAGTGCAACAATTGTGCTGTTATGGAATAATTTTGAAATAATAATAGCTATGAATTTTTTTTAAATAGCTGAGCATAGTTAACTGACTGAAGCAGAGGAATAACTATTGCTCATTTTAAGCTCTTTTACTGTGCAAAATTGATCAAAACACGAGATGAGTTCCACTTAAAAATTCTGACACATTAAGCTTTCTTTTTGCGTTTTGTTGCTGACAATCACTGGTTTTCTTGAACCCATAATCAGTAGTTTCCAGGAAATAAACCAGTATATTCTCCACCTTTGTTCAGATTATCTCCAGTCGGTGGTAAATCCATGTAAACAACTGAGAGCAGAAATAAAAGCCACGTGCTAATCTTGTTATAGCGTAGACGGGGCATTCAAATTCTAAAAATGGAAGAAAATGGAGGGACAAACCCAAGCCACATTAACTTACCATTTTCCCAGCAAGTTTCTTTAGTGGATTGCCACTTGCACTCTATCCAGCCATCTATTTTCTTAACTGCTTATCCAACTTAGAGTCTCAGGAGAGACTGAAGCCTTATCACAGCTGACACTAGGTGAGAGGCTGGGTACAACGTGGACATGTCACCGGGCTAATACATAGAGACAGACAGCCACTCACACTCACATCCACACCTGTGGCCAATTTAGAATCACCAAATAGCCTGACATATTTATAATATGACAAGAAACTGGACCCATGAGATCTAATACCAACATTTTAGCTATGAATTTTACTTTAATGACTTGACTTTGATTAACATGCATAGCACTCAAATGCAAGAGTGATTTAGCTGCTGTGAGGATCTAATTTGGGGAGAAACCAACCCTTAGACCTCAGATTAATCTGCACCTACTGAGGTCTGGCCGAGTATTTCTGAGAAGCTCTGAGATATATTTATGCATTGTAATCCCAAACTGCTGGTTCAGTAAGGTTAGTCTAGAGCCTTCCCAAGCCCCTTACCTGCCTGCTTCAGCTGTCAGCCCATGTTGCTGACTAAAAGACTTCTGCCCTTTTACATGCACACAGGGAAAGTAAAGTCATTACTGCAGACAGACAGGGTGAGTGGGAGGAGACGTTACTGAAATAATCTCAACGGGCCAGGTTAACAAGTGCAGGATGTTTTGCTTCCAGGACGACATGTTTTGTGCATTATTGCTCATCTTTTAAAAATGCTATCAATTATGCAGTTTTCTCCTGGGATTACAGAATTTAAACTATTAAGTTGAGTCAGCTGGATGGTCATTGTGAGCTAACCTGAATGTGGTCACAGTACAAAACACCTGATTCCCCGAGTGTCTGAAGCCTCTGTTGGACTCACCTCTCAGTTTGTAAGGTGACTTTGGATGGCTCTACGTTGGGGTTTTCCCACTCCATCTGCGGGCAGTGCATGAAGTAACACAGGGTATAGAGGGCTTCGGGTTCCCAGTGCACTGTGGTGTTGGCCTTCTGGTGGACCGGAGTCCCGTTGCTGGCATTCTTGATGTGCAGCGGCTGGAGGTGGTGCATAGCCCGGGAGACCAAATCACCTGGGGGGAATTTATGAATATGTCAGTGCCAGCGTGGTGGGGGACGTAAAAATAACAAACTGTAATTTATCAAGGATGAAATAAAAACACTGTGTACTACACTGATAAAAGTCTTACATATCATTCTGAGAGCAAAAACCCATTTCCTACTCCAACCCTCTGACACAAAAGTACTCACGATGATGCACTCCCTCATTCACACACCCTCTGATTCAGCCTACGTATAGTCATGTGCCCACACAATCATGAGTGGGGAAATGACTGCCTTGAAATGAATCTTACAAACATCACGTCTCTCTCAGTGAAAACACACTCAGACGTGTGCTCTCAGGCTGTCCTCATTTTATCTGTAGCACTTATTTTTCTCCCATGTTTTCCTGGGTGATGATGCACAGAGTCACAGGGAAGCTGCAGGATCTGTGTCACTGAGCATATGTGTGTGCTAAATTTAAAATGAATGAGTACGGGGTTTTTTTTAAAACACTGTGAACGCCTTGTTACAAGGAACAGGGTTGAATGAGTGAATGTCAGATTGGTAGATGGGCTCTTGGTTTTGGCCGGACGAAGAGCTACAAGCCTTTTCTATATTTTTAAAATATAGACTTTAAATACATCTACACTTATTAAGAACACCTAGTGAACTACTCGTTAACGTAAATCTCTGATCAGCCAATCAAAGGTATTTCGTTATGTAGACATAACCAAGACAACCTGATGAGGAAAGGTTATTTAAACTGGGATGTTCCCACACAACCATCTGTAGGGTTTACAGAGAATGGTCCAAAGAAGAAAACATCCAGTGAGCGGTGAAAATGTCTTGTTGATTTCAGAGGTCAGAGGAGAATGCCCAAACAGTTTCAAGCTGACAGGAAAGCTTGTCACAACCGAGGAATGTTGATGAAGATTTGAGACAAAGCAAGAAATATCAAGTTTCTGTTTTTTAACGCCAACATTTGTCTGATAGCTGCAGACTTTCACCTTCAGATACAGAGGCTATTATAACCACAGCTTGTTTTTAAATAACAACACTGATAAACCATTTATGTTCACCAAAGTGTAAATTCTGTCTCATTTGTTGCTCGATGAACAAGCTATCATTATAAACCTGTGATGCAGACAGGTTTGATGGACGTTTGACATTCTTACTCCTCTCTCGATCTAGGCTATTCGATTTATTTTATTTTTCTCTAAAGCATGAAAGTATGGTATGCTATAAAATGAGCCTTTAGAGATGAGTCAACAGATTGGTGACTGTTTTTTAAGCCCTCGAAGGGATTCGTATCTCCTCCTGGAATCAAACCGTGTGCTTGCTAGGCAAATGTTTAAAACACCACACTATGGAGCCACACGTAATAATAAACTGAAAAACACATGTATCCCCGCAGTTAGCTAGCACTGCTGCTGGACTTCAGTTTGTCTTGATGTCTCTATTAGTAACATAATGACAGTTCAACTGTGTTGGCGGCAGCTCACATTATTTTCACAAAAGCCAATACATGACACATATTGAGAATCCAGTCACGGTTTCAGGACCGCTGCAGGTTACCCTTTGGTGTTTTTATCGGAGGAGTAAAGTGTAAATTAATACCCAAATGTCTTGAATAAAAAAGGAATGAGAATATTTTGAGAGTAGTTTTTTACTGGCTTGAAAGCAGATATATGGTTAATGATGTTCTCTACTTCTGTGTGCACAGCTGTCAGTGGGCACAACACCAGATGTGTTTGAATATCTGCAAATGTGGGCGATAACCAGAGGTCTGCAGGGCTGCAGCCCCACTTCATTTTATACATGAATGAGAAACTCATGTACCATCTTTCTAATGATCCTGAGGAGTTGCGCAAAAAACCTTACAACTGAACAGCTGTGCGCATTAAAAACCATAACAGCTAGAGAAATTAAGTAAAATACTTTTTTTTGAGGGCAGCATAGGGTACATTTTATACTAATTTTGTTCTTCTTCATGAATGCGGTCCGTTCATTTTGGTGTGATCTCTTTCAAGCTGTGTCTGTGCACAGCAGGAACCAGGAGCAAAAGAGAGTCAGAAGAAATTTTACAGTTCTAATAGTTTTGAAGCACTGGAGGAGGTATGAATTTCAAATTCTGAAATTCATGACGTGTGTTGCAGAAGCAGATATTTAGCACTGACATTTTGGAAGTCATAATTCTCTAATTTAGACGGCGTCGCAGCAGTTTATAGATGAGGTCGTTAGCGATGCATTTAAGAGTAACGATGCAGCTCTGAGAGGGAAAATACTGCAGTGTGAGCCTGAGGGGTTGATTTCTCAGAAAAAAATGATACTCGTATTGATCTAATTACATCTATTTACTCAGTTTACTGGAATGCTGGAGGCTCCAGGCTTGTGGAGGAATATGGAGACTGAGGTAAGGTTGATGATGCACGTATATGTGTGAGAATTGGAAGCCCTGAGCTGCAGTATAACAGCAAACACATCGCCTTCTGATCTAGTTTGATTGTTTGTTCCAAAAATATCCAGTCTGAGTAAAGTTGCCCTGTCTTGAAATCTCATTCCTCAGACAGACTGACACGGTGAATCTGAGCCTAAGGTTCTCCATCTGTCAAACTAAAGGCCCCTGACAGAGTTCACAGGCAGCCAGACGAAAACAGAGCGCGCTGCTCACAGCACTGTTTACACTCAGGCCCCGGGGAGCCTCATAGACGGCCGAGAAAGAATTAAACACATCAATGAATAATTGAAAACGAGGCAAACACACTCAGCTTCCGTGATTGTGTTCAAGTGGAGCGGTGCTATAAATCTCCCGTCTTGAGGTTAGACATGATGAGGTATGGTCATTTCTGAGGCAGCTTCTAAAGGAGCTGAGGAAAAGCTGTAGAAATCACAGTTTGACCTGCTGTCAGGCTGATGAATTTCAGGTTGCTCGATGGGTCAGCAAAACATCAGCCTTATACCACTGGTGGTTTCTTTTAACCATGACCACAATCCCAATCCTGCCAAGATGGACACTTACCAAACCCAACAACTGAGTATTTTTAAGGAAGCCGCCCAAAGAAGGAGGAGAAAAATAAGAAGGCTACTTCTACAGCTACTGCAGCTGTTATTACTACAATTTATACTCCTATTTTCAAATTTGATAATCTATTTGCACATTGAATCCCTTTAATCTCATTATTATATTATTATGAAGGGTGTATCAAAAAGAATACTCCAGTTTCCAAGTGCTTCAATTCCGCAGTCATTCAGCAGTAACAATCGACAAGGATTAGGGCCAATGGGAAAAAAAAGTGGGCATGTCTTTTTTTCTTCTTTTCGAGAATTCTGAGAAAAAACAGTCAGAATTCTGAGAAAAAAATAATTTGACTTTAATCTCAGAATTCTGAGAAAAATCAGAATTCTGAGATTAAAGTGGGAATTCTGAGAAAAAAGAATTCTGACTTTTTTCTCAGAAGTCAGAATTCTGAGAAAAAAAAAATCTGAATTCTGAGATTAAAGTGAGAAGCCGGCGAAAAAAGAATTCTCACTTTGACTCAGAATTCTGAGATTAAAGTCAGAATTCTTTTTTTCTCAGATTAATGACTTTAATTTCATAATTCTGAGTTTTTTCTGAGCATTCTGGAAAAAATGTGCCCACTTTTTTTCCGGTGGCCCTAATTCTTTTCCGTACAATCGAAATGCATACTGTCAGAAATAACGGATTTGTGACTTTGATGTGGATATCGGTAGTTAGCATGAAAATAGCAATGGCTACAGTGACTTCAGACACGCTCACAACAGTATGGGACAAGTTTCATTATCGTATGGGGGCGGTGACACTGAGGACTTGTGAACATTGGAAGTTTTAAATGCAGAACTATATATTCAGCCATGTACTTTAAAAGTTACTGCAAGCTTCTATACCTGTTACTTTAAAAAATATAGCCTTTTGAAATCGGATTTATTCTTTTTTGATACACCTTGTAGTTCACAGGTAGTCCAGTTGGGTTTGGTCCAGTTCAGAAATGCTTTTGCAGTCAATGTGGATCTGGATGCAGGAATTTTTGTAAGTGTTTTCTACCATTGAATAAATGTTCTACATACTGTGAGGTATTAAAGTGGATTTTCACCCTTGGTGAAGGTATGATCTTGGTATTTTATCTGCTTATGCCTTTTATGATATATGGATCTATCATGCTGCAGGTGAAACTCTAGAAGGGGCAACAAAATGAAGTCCAGTTACTGTTTACATTTTCTCTCCTAGTCTCCTAGTCCCCAGTAGGTCAACTCCCTGCTGTCAAGGTCACCTAGCGATCTAGTGATTTGCATATTATAAATCTAAACGACCCAAATAAATCCCAAAGAGTATAAATATTAGAACAGAGGAAAAGTTAATTTCATTAGAAAACAACAAAACTGATGCTCTGGCCGACCTTAGCATGCTGAGTCACTGCCTGACCACCTGATGGTGACCTTATCTTGGTGCCAGTGGCTGGGGGCAGACGCATCACCAGTACCTCCCCGCACCCTCCATTATTATTATGGTTCCAGACTGAGCAGTCATACACACTCATATAAAACACAGCATACACAGCACACACAACCACCTGTACACTGATGTTAATGTTAACACCCGTATGATTGCTCTGTATCCACGTCTTGTCCTATTCTGTGCCTGGTCCTGTGATTCCAAAATAAAATGATACAAAAATAAAATGTAAAAGCTTCATTCTGGAAGATCCAGCTAACAGACCCAACCACTGGATGTTATAGGCGACTTGCTTGCCTTAAGGCGACAATTGTTGTGATTTGGCGCTGTATGAATAAATAAATTGAATTGGATTGGATTTATTCTTTATTCTGGGCTTTGTGCCTTCTCTTTGAGCCTTCTGTCTGCTGATTGGTCACCCCTCACAAACAGACTTCATATTCACTGTGTAATATGAGCATCCACTCTTGCAACATTGTATATACACTGTATGACAGGAAAAAGAGGAATGGCATAAGAAGGGCTTATTAAAAAAATAAACTACGTATCTTATAAATAAGCAAGAAAAACAGTCATTACTTGCAGCTACACAGAAACTCTAGCATTTTTTCTGAATGTGGTACTCATCAGTATTCAGATGCTGTTTACTGTATATTTGGATCGCAGTAGCGTTAAACTAGAACCTCAAGCAGGCGGAATAAAGTGAGCATAGAAAACCTTTCCACTCCAGGTCCCTAAGCTACTCTCCGTATGTTAACAAAGTGTGACACTGGCCTGAATATTAAGAGGAGAAGTCAGGCATTAATAAACATTAAAAAAAGAGAAAACTGAGATGACTGAAGCATGCATTTACATTGGGAAACACTCTGCACAACAGGAAACAATACAGGAGCATAGAACTGCTAACTCCTTTAACTGACAGCACTCCCCATGGGTTTGCAGAGCTTGCTGAGCAAAAGCAGATCTCCTTGGCCAATCTACATCCATAAATAACAATCCACTTCTCTCTTTTTTTAAAAACCACATTTAACATTAGAGTCAGGCACCATGCAAATACTTAAACCACTGCTGTCCCTCTGAGCAAAACCCAACGCCCGAGTCGATAATCAAGCATTCTTTGCCTTCATTAATTGTTCCTGTGACTTTGGTTTTGTCAGCAGGACAACATTTGCTCCCATCTCCTTTGCTGTAATTATCTAAGCAACACTCCTATGAGGTTCATGCTTCATCTGATTTGAATTAATCATAAGGGACAGCTTAGTGTCTTTCTTTCTCCGAGCCAAGTCCTTCCCTTTTGGAAGGACTCATTACTGAGCAAAACTTTGTTCCTTATTACCCGTATTAAAAAAGTGACTCTGCATGAAGGAAAAACTTTCTGCTGTAACAACATGTCACAAAAACGTTAAATTCTGTTATAAAAACAACTTGTTTCACCTCAGACTCCACAGAAACATAAATGTAGCATCATTAAAAGTTTAAAACCTTTCTTATTTTGTGCTCTTTGTTCTGTACGGGTAGCTAGCACTAAATTGCTAACAGCAAGAATTGTAAAATTCCTATTGTACATGAAAGCAGGTTGACAGTGTTGTACAAAAATTAACAATGCAAGACAATATAATATGTTATATTTCACTCTAACCCTCTAGCATATTTTTGTCACAAGTGTCTTCCTCTTAAAAGGGAGTTCTTCCTCACCACCATCACCAAGTTCTTGCTTGCTGATTTTTTGGGTTTATCCCTCTAATATTGTGTGGTCTTTAAACTTCATTAAAGATGCTGTATTAATTGGCAAAATGTTCTTGCAGCTGTTGGTTTTGAGACTGCATTTTGGCCAATCTGAGATTACCAAAGATACAGTAACATGGTGTGATCACTATTCCAGATCCACTTACCAGTTTATTAGGCACTCATTTCATTTAGTTGTGCAGACGTGGTCAAGACAACCTGCTGAAAATTAAACCAAGTGTCAGAATCAAGAAGAAAGGTTATTTAAGTAACTCTGAACATGGCATGGTTCTCTGTGCGAGGCACAGTGGTCTGAGCATTTCAGATACTGAAATGGATCGACTGAGATCTCCCCCACAACAAGAGAAAATAACAAGTTAACAGCAGTTCGTTGTCCTTGTTGATGTCAGATGTCAGAAAAGAATGGCCAGACTGCTTCAAGCTGATAGGAAGGCAACAGTAACTCGACTAACCATTCATTACAACCAAGGTATGGAAAAGAACATCTCTGAATAACACAGCAGAAAAGGACCACACTGGGTGCCACTCCTGTTAGCTAAGAACAGGAAAGTGAAGCTATAATACACACACTGGCTCACCAAAATTGAACATAAGAAGATTGGAAAAACATTGTCTGGTGTGATAAGTCTCAAATTTCGAATGATAGGGTCAGATTTTGGTGCAAACAACACGAAAGCATGAATCTATCCTGCTTGTATCAATGGTTCAGGCTTCTGTTAGTGTGATGGTGTGGGGGTTATATGACATTTCATCCAATAGAGGTTGGGTTATATCTCAGGATCAGTAAAAGGTTTGAAGTGATGATGCAAAAAAACAATTCATCTAATTGTTCTTGAGACACTCCAGTCTGGACCAGAGAGCATGCTGAGAGAACTGTAAGGCAGAAAGTCCCCACAATCACTTACCTAATCTCATTAACCAGTATATAACTAAAGCAAGTTTTGGGTTTGACGTTTTCAACCTCAACTTTTTACAGCTCTCACACCTCTCACTCCAGAAAAAAGTTCAAACATACCACACACTCCAGCCGGGCTTCTTTATTAAAAACTACAGAATGCCTGCTGGCATCGAAGTATAAAGACTCACAAAGTGTAGCTGTTTCTCCTGAATAACACTTGCTACATGTTGACATCTCAACAACACAGCTTTAAATGTCAAATTTATTGGCTGTTTTCTCAGTTTGACACGAGTATGTGGGCCAGATTAAGTTTTCTCTGTCAAGGTTCAGATTGTTTTAGAGGATATTTCACTTCCAAGTTTTTTCAGCAGGTACAATAAAGCACAATGCAATTATGTTCTCATAACGAGTAGCCACAGGGAATGTGGTTTGAGTTATTGTACTGGGAACAGTCTGTACTTTGATGCAATTCAACTGTGATAAATTTATCTTATGCAATGTATGAAAACAAAACTTTAAAAAGATTTTTTAACTTATTAGTGGAATTCAGATAATTTGCTTCACGAAGTGATTAAATGGTGTTATATTTTGGTAAAATAATGCCAATCCTACTCTTGATATTTGATATTTGGCAAAAAGTAAGACTTCATACTCTGTGGTAATGTCAATATGCTTTTGATTTGAGTTTAATGGGTTCTATTTTTCTTCATGAGAAAATTATTTACATTTATATCACAGAGTCTGAATTCTTCATGAGAATTTAACACGAAGGCAGCACCAGTGTTGTATTGTGTAATAAATAATGCATTCCTTACTCAGTATCTATTTTTTAAAATAGAGCGCAAATTTCCTTTTCACACTTTTTTTTTTTACTCTTAAAAGTATACTTCTATGTTTAATTAATTTAATTTGCGTGAATCTGTCCGTAAGCTGTATTTACACTGCAGCTTATATTTATTACCGCACAATCAGAAGGGAGGACTTTCATGAGTTTCATTATGATCTAGAATCCTATAAATGTTCTTCCTAAACTTTTTTTTCCCAACTCGTTGCAGAATTAGGGAGGATGCAGCAGAAATTATTAATGTGAGTTCTGATAGTATTTTGAGTGCACATACAGGAGACTGATATCCCGTAGCTACTCAGCATGGAAGCCCCTCTGGGTAGGAACAAGCTTAAATCCATCAAAAGAGCAAAAAATTTTTAATGATAATGAGATGGATGAGATGCATGGCTGCCTTTGGAGTCACTTTATCTTTAAACCGGTTCAAAAACAAGTTGGAAACAGCATACTGAAGTGTTACATCATTTTTTGGGTTTTTTTATCTTAACATAATCTTTTGAGTTTGGCTGCCAAACATGAATCAGACATTTTTTATCCCATCCCACTCAAGGGAGTGGAGTTGAGGCCCTAAGGTAATGAGTTTGTAGCAGTTACAGGTTAAATCAAGTTAGATAGAAATTAAAAGTTATACACAAAGTAACTGGTGTAACATCGTCATTTAAATTGCCCATCATAAGGCTTATTTACATGGGACTAATATTACCAAGATGCCTCGTGTGATTTGGAAATTAGCTCCATACATCTGGTTTTCGTGCTGCACATTTGGGAAATGAAAAGTCTGTAGTTCAATCAAATTTACTGACTTTATGCCCACATGTGGCAAAAAAATGTGTCTGGGTGCTTGCCACTGATCTGGCATTACCCCACAGACTGTCACATTATAACTACTGTGCCTGTTGATAGAGAAAAATGTCAGTTTGAACATTGTTTGCTATATTTAAGCTTACTCAAAATCCTTATAAAAGAAAGTCTTGGCACTCTGCAGCCATCTTTGTTGCTACATATTTATAATGTCTCTCTCTTACATTGTCTCACTTACTCTTTCTTTACTCTTACTCTTTTACTCTTACTCTACACTCCAAATTTCAATTTATAATTGCCAATAAACAAATTTCCAGATTCCTAGAGGACTATAACCACGGGACCTCTGTTTTGGCAAAATATGGCAGGTTAGTGTGCACTCCTAAAGGTGAGCCAAACTGTCAAGGCACATCTATTTTCTAGCTGCTCAAAACAGCCTCAGCCACCTAACATGTTGTCAGTTCTTTCGGATGAAAGCACTTTTTACAGCCCATTTGTGCCATCTTCACCTTATCAGACACTTTTACACAGTCTAACACACGGTCCTGCTGCCTCTGATTCAGATCCAGCGCCTCCTTAAATAGTTTCTCTCAGAAGGGATTTGCTTTCCAAGTGCCTCTTTAGCTTGCGTGGCACCATGTTCTCTCAACAGGTAACACAAGCAGAGGGTTGTTGATATCTCCTGATGAGTGTAAGCTATAAGCCCAGTAGCTATTAGCAATCAGGCATTTGCTGTGCTATACTTTCATAATTCCAACCATCTGGCAACTGCAGGGATGAACCACGGTTCCTTCAAACTTAAAGTTTTTGAAAGAAAGTAACCTGAACGTCCTGAACAATCTCAAGCCTGATGTCAACCCTAAGCCCTTTTGAGACAATTGGAGATTACAAGCGATGTTTACATCTAGAGTCATGCACAACCCAACTGGGAACCACTGTGGTGGGAAATCTGTGGTAGAATTTTCACTTTACAAATTATACAATGTCAAATTTACACATAATTAATTTTTTGAGCCACGAACCGGTTTATGTCTGACAATATTTTCACAGACCGGCTTTTAAGGTGTCGCGGATAAATACAACAAAAAAAGACCAGTACCGGTACCAAAAGAGAAGATTTATTCATCACACATGGTAAAAGACCCAGGGAAACCGAGTTAACAATAAAACAGATGGAAAATAATGATAAAAACCGATAAAAACCCTGAACACCATAAATTTCACACCTGTCCCTCAACTCTCGCGGCCTGGTACCAAACGACTTATGGACCAGTACCGGTCCGTGGCTCGGGGGTTGGGGACTGCTGACTAAGATCACAGACAGCAGCCACAATTATTACAAATTACTATAAGTCCCCAGAGAACAATAATCTAATTCAAAAGGGCTTTGCAGAATCATTAATATGGAGTAGCAGTCATTTAAAATTTCGTGTTTGTCCTCCACTAACTGCTAAAGGAAATATCTGGAGGGGGGTTTAGCTTCTGAACGATATGATACAATCACCAGCTAGTAGCTAACTTTGTCTTTGTGCTGTCTGATGGTGAGCGGGTATTGTTCTACAGAACTTTGACAGCAGTAACCAAAACAGTAACGCTATGAGCCATGAATTCTGAATGTGTATCATAACAAATAGAAAAGACAAAAAAAAAGATGAGCAAACAAGTGTGTAATTGAAGCAGACAAACTGACATGAGCTAACTTCTTATTAAATGTGACCCAAGTTTATAACAGTGAGATGACTGTTGTGCTCCCTAATGGAAGTCTGAGATGGAAGATTCCTTCACCGTCCTCTGACACACTGTCATGGCCTATCGCTCCCCAGGGGCCAAACCGAGAACATTTAATCATCGCTTGGTAATACGACCGGCTCAGAGCTCTCCCTGTGGGGCACATTAGCAATTCCATGCCACCTATTAATCACTGTTGATTACAGGACATGCCGTCATTAACAGAGAACTAGCAGATACTTTTACCAGCAGAGCTCAAGTGGAAATTTATCACCAGCAGACACATTTAATATGAGTTACGTGAAGAAAGGTCATAACAGTTCGTATTTGAATAGACAGGGGATCGGTGGACACATGGAGTGCATATATTAATGTTCTCAGCTTGCCGGTTTAATAAAACAAAGTCACAGGTTTTTAGTAGCTTGGCTAGGATGTAATCAGAAGCTGGGTAGCCATCTGGAGTAAAGAAAAAAAAATACCTGCTGAGCCTATGGACCTGTGAACCCATGATGAGCCAAATAGGAGTGAAACAAAAGGATAAAGACATATCCAAATGTGTTATTTCTGCAAGCTCCACAGAGGGGAATAGAGGGTGGTTAGTCACAAGGGGAGCACTGATCCATCTTCTAATCTATCTTTTTATAAACTGAACTCATTGTGAAATGCGACTGTTTGTGTTGATGAATAAATCGCAACATGGAGAAGCAGCGGGGCACTAACTGGAAAGCTGGGACAGAGGGAATAAAAAAAGAGAGAAAACAAATGAAGTGCCTCGCTGCGAATGCTACACAATGATTCATTCATTTTGAAGCACCAGGCATCAGTACAGCACTTGATATATTCCAGATTTTGTGCTTCCTTGAAATGATGCAGAAAAATATACTGACCAAAGCAGTGAGCATAAAAATGGCACATAATATAAAGGAGCTTTTGTAAAAGTACAAAATGTGCTGGCACACAAAAAGCTACATATCAGCATCCAACTAATGGCTATTAAATGATAATGATTTGGAGCTATGGAGCTAAAACTGAACCAAACAGCTATGTGATTACAAAAGCACATCTTATGATGAACATACAGTGTCAGCACCAAACTCTGCCACAAGCTGTATATGAAAAGTATAAATTTAGCCACTATAGAAAGTATGAACAGTGAACATATGTACCATGACGTCCTGTTTTGAAACCTTGGGATGAACATTTCTCCTATCCATGAGTCACAGTGAAGAAGAGTATGGTTGTTCATTATCACAGCTTGCTCTGTTGCTTGTATCTCACCTGACTCCTTTCGATGTGGATGAGCACCAACTCGACTCTGAGCCCCTCCCAATTGACTGTGCTCTTTACCCTATCACCTACTGAGAGCCCAGTTCACCTTTCAAGTCATTGAACTGGTTCTTTCTGCCATGTTTGTGGTGTTGATTCCTTTTAGAGCTTTTTAATGTGATTTTCTTACGGATATGACGTCTTGCTGTGCCGTACAGCCCATCCACGAAGTTTATGTTGCTAACAAACCTCGCTAATGTGGTCACTTTTGATGCCACTAAATTAAAACGAGAGCTGAAAATGTTAAAATTGAGGCAATGGATGATAATACAATGGCCATCCTTTAAATACAGTCTATTGTTAGTCCACCACAACATAACAATTGCAATGCAATAAAAAGAAACCTTAAATAAATGTGAAAAAAGCTCATTCTTATTTCCCAGTATGTGCAGTGAAAATGGAGGGTGGTACATTTTAAAGGATTTGCCACACAGTAGACTTTAAGCCCATGTCTTTTACCCGTAGGATACAGACTTGTGTTCCTCTGCACCACATCAGCAAGTCCACAGAACCACAAGCAGCAGCCTGTCTGCCCAAAGCAGTACATTGCATATCATCCAACCCACAGTTTGTGGTTCAGACATGACTGTAAAATCATCCCCCCTCAAAGCAAAAAATCAATTCATGTAATTTTGGATGTTTCTCCAGTGTTTAGGAGTCTTACATATACTGTAAATTCACTGACAGACTACATAAAACTTACCTAATGTGCAGTTTCTATTCAGTCACTGCACCAAAAACGACTTTATATCTTGAGGCAAACACTTTAAAAGAACACTTGAAGGCAGCAGCAGCACGACACCATCTGTTTTACTGCAGGATCCGGTGAGGATGGGGATGGAAGGATGGATATAGTGAAATATTTAGTTGTGAATTACAATGATTACCCCGTTTTTAACAATAGTAAAGTTTGATTTCTAGTGTTTTCGTCAAATGTCCATTTTTGAAGCTTCATAGCCAGAAAAGGTATAATACCCAGATTTCTGTTTTTTTGCCCCCTGGTCATCCCTGGAGGACATTTTGACTAAAAATGAAGAGTGTCTTATGATGCAAGATGCTGCAAAATATTATGAAATCCCTGTTTAGGAAGGTCAAGTGCTTGCCGCCGCACTGTTTCTGTATCTAATAGCACTGGTGCACAGAGACCAACATGATTACTTCTTTCTGTCCATTAAGGCATGAACAGAAGCCCCAGTCTGCTGCAGGCAACTGTCCACTTCTGGACTGATGAGTGAGATCCGAGGCAAAGAAACACCAACACAAAATCCCAATACGCACACACTAAAAAAGACTACAGCTCCCAGTTATCCCCAGAATAAATTTGTTCATTAACAACTATAAGAAAATCAGGGAAAGTGGTACAAGACAATGACTTATGTCACTCTGAAGGGATCTCTGAAACCAGCTTAATTCTGCCTCATCATCTTATCTTAGTTCTCCCAGATACTTCCAGTCTGTGGAAATGGAGCAGTACATTACACATAGCATCTCTCACTCGTCCTATTGTCATCATCTTTCCAACTCACAGGAGGGGACTTCTAAATGGATGCCACTTTATTCTTTCTAATGGCTCTTTTAGGGACTTTAATGGCTCTTCTGTGAAGATCTGCAAAAGCGCTACTGCAGACTGCGGCACTGTGTAATAAATAACTTTCTTATGTGTAGTCTTTATTATGCACTGTGTCGAATGAGCTTAAATAGTTCTGCACCATTCATATTTCAGCTGAGGGCTTATTTTTGTTCCTTTTTTTAAAAAAAAAAAAAAAGTGCTTGACAATTACAGTACAGCTGGAAAAGTCTTGTGCAGCTGTTCACTAAAGCACAGCAGCAAATCAAATCAAAAGTACATTTGTGTTTATGTGCACTGCAGCAACAGTTAATGTGATGAAGAGAAAATTGTGTGGGCAATGTAAATAAGCACTGGTAACAAAGAGAAATACATACTGTATATTTAACAAGACAACGGTAATACTGCGAGGCTGCGCTTAATCACAGTGATGCTGGGGGAAATGACAAGGTGAAATGGCAAAAGGTTGTGTTGGAGGGAACGTGAGGAGATCCCCACAGTAGTCATTAACATTTATCCTTTGGTTATGATGGCTGTTCTTAAGTGATTTCATGTTAGACCAACTGACAGAAACCCACTGTCGTGCCAGCATAGTTTAACTTTTTTATAAATTACTTAATAGATTATAAAAGTTCTAAAGAATGCAACAAACTGAATGTAAAGTTTATGGTTAAGGCCTTAGTAAAGACCTGCTGCTATTGAGGGTCAAACAGGAGAAGAAAAGTTACATTTCAAAATGAAAACATTTTCCGATCTCCTTTTCTTTTATAAAACCACTGTCAAGAAAAGCCAAGGAGCAGGGATGTCAAACTCATTTTAAATGGTGGGCCTCCTCCCTCAGACTGATTCAACCTCACCGCCATGAAGAACGCTTCAGGAAATATTTCCTGCTATTTTCTATAAAGTTGTATAATATCCTTTCTGTCTGTGACAGGTGAACACACCTATCAGGCATAAGATCCCAAACATGTTTTATATTGTACCTTCATGCAGCTGTTTACTAAGAATTATAGTGATATTATTTATTCATGATGTCAGTATTACTTTTGCTGTTTATAGCAACTTGTCTTTGCTGTACACAACAATTTCCCTAGTGGGATCAAAAAAGTATGTATGTATATATATATATATGCTATCTACCTACCTATCTGTCTGTCTGTCTGTCTGTCTGTCTGTCTGTCTTTCTGTCTGTCTGTCTATCAGCTTATTGTACAGACTGTCCTGTAATTATAAAACTGAACAGAACAGATTTTTTTGTGTTAATTGACAGAATTAGCTAAAAGTTAATTGTCTGTTTTTGTGCTTGTTTTATTTTTCCCTATGGTGAAAAATAGAAATTTATTCAGCAGACAATGAAAAACAGGAACTTTCTGTCATTTAATGGTTTATCTATTACTTATTTACTTTGGTGTAGTATGAATGGGCATAGAGCAGGTCTTTATCAGTAGAAAAGTTATGAAAATACACTTAAAAGTCTAAAACTTATGCCTTCCTTCACATTTTTAAGAGATTTCCAGTGGGTCAGATTGGAGTCTTTGGCGGGACGATTCTGGCTTCCAGCCCCATGTTTGACACTCCACTCTAAATGCATATTACAGATAGACACAGGCTCCACGTCTGAAAGGTGAAGCCAATGAGCCATTCTTTCTGACATCCAGCAGGGGCCAACTCTACTGGTTACAAAATGAAGGCAAATTGTGTAAATCAGAAGTTTATGCAACATTTCTTCTATACTGGTAAAATAAAAGCTGGTAATGATAACTTGTGCCATATAGCTTATAAGCAGAAATAATCAGCTAAATGTTACTGACTGATATATTTGCTAAGTTAGCCATTATTGAGTTAGTAGCACATCACCCCAACCCTTAGGAGGAATAGTTCAATATAGTGCCAATTCATAACAACAGTCACCTCAAGCTGTTTTACATTGCTATGTAATGCCTCTACAATATAAGGAAGAAACCTTGCCAATCACACAAGCCCCTATGAGCATCCCTTAGTGACACTGGAGAAGAAGAACAACATTTCAAAAGGAAGATATCTCCATGAGAACCTCGGCCATCATAACGAGAAAAGAGAAAAGAAAAAAAGGAGAGCGATGAGCTATGGGACAGACAAGGCAAAATTTAATGGAATGCAATATGTCCCCCAGCAGCTGGAGCTTATAGCAGCATAACTACAGGGATGGTTCATGCTAACTTGATACACCCCTAACTACAAACGTTATCAAAGAGGAAAGTTTGAAGCCTAATCTGGATGTCTATCTCCTGAATCCTATCTGGGTGATGGCTCGACAGGAGCTGAAGAAATTGTAGGAACCACATATTAGCATGCAATCTAAGGGTGCTCTAATAGGATAATAGGTTACTGGGAGATCTTTAAGATGCACCGCAGCCTGACCATTCAGGAGTTTAAACTCTGTGTTTTTATTTTCTGGATTTAGGGAAGGAGTCAGTCAAGCAAATCTAATTTGGGCGAAAAACTGTATATTTTAAAGTCTTCATCAGAACTCTCGCTGCTGTGGTTGAGATCAGCTTTCCAAACAGCCCGATAATAATGAATTACAGCAATCCAGCCTAGACTCAACAAATGCACAAACTGGTATTTTTCAGCATCGTTCTGAGACAGGATATTTTTTATTTTAATAATAATGAACAGATGAAAGAAGGCAGCCCACTCACGCCGAATATCCTGATATTTCCCGCTTCCAAGGCTCCCCGCAGAGTTACGAGAAGTACCTGTAAGTGCATGATGCTTGTTTTGTTTATTGGATGACAATTTGCACACCCAATGAAGTTTAAATGAAGTGATATAAAGACCAGTGAGCAGCTCAATAAAAATCCTTCCTGCAGTATATTAAGCATAAGTCATTACTTCACTGACAGTCTATGAAATTGGAGAATAAAATTTGACTAAAAGAAAAAATCAATCCAAAATACCAACAGCTATTAAAACCTTTTGCCAAGTGTCCTTTCATCAAAGTGTTACTGCACACAGCTGCTGCTGTTTGTCTCTAAGCAGCTTTCCTTTCTTCTTTTTCTGGAAACAGAGAGGTGAGAAACTAAAGGCAGCCTGTTCAATTCACCGCCTTATTACCCCAAAACTTCTATTAGCACTCTGGCAACCTCCAAAACACTCAATTAGTGGGTCTGCATTATCTCTCAGCAGCACAGCTCAGGCAGAGTCTGCAGTGTAATGTCTATCTTCTTGCAGGAGGGCTTCAGTATAAAGTGGATATAACTTCAGCTCGTCTCTCAGCCACTGAAGTAAGTAGTAGACAAAGAGCTGAGAGAGGCAATGTATCCTCAACTCTCACATGTCAGGCTGATGGGTAATAACTATTAATGAAGAACATCTGCCGGTGGGTGTTGCACATCTCTGGAGAGGTGTTGCACACTCGGATGCTTACACATGCTGGTGGAGTTGTGGGCATACTTACGTCTCATTTGAAATGCAATACTTCCAATAGACTTTAATTGGAGCGAACACTCGGGCTGTGCAGCTGCATAGGATTGGATGTCCACATTGTCAAGAGGCTGCTGACCTTACACGGGGACAGGAAACAAAGCAATCCCAGCTTAATCTCCAGTACCGGCATGCTTGTGCTTATTAAATTCAAGAGTACTCAGTCGGCATTTGTCTCTTTGTGGAACAAATGTCTGAAAAATACAAATTGGTCTTGTTGTTTAATCTATTCCGTCATTTCCTTTGGGTCTGTAAAGGAGAAAACAATTTGTTTGGGTGTGACAGATCATTCTTTAAGCCTATTTCTCCTTTTTTTCTTCTTCAAATTCACTGCTGCCAGTTAAGTCGCGAAATGATGCTTCCTCCTTTGCGAAGTAAACTGCTCAGATGCTTATCTACTGTCCACCCTTATTCTTCATTTTTGCTTTGGAGATCTGCATCAGCCTTCAAAAATTGTTGACACTGGATTTTTAAGAATCAAAGGTGCGCCTAAAATATCCTATATATACTAAGAGAAGCTTAAGGAGAAAATCACATTACAATGCACTTCAAATATCACAGACACAGGAGTTAGCATGTGGGGGGAAAAGTACATCAATACTTCACATATTTGTTTAAAAAACAAACTGCTTTAATACAGGAAGTGTTCTTCTCAGTGTTAAAATGATACCAACTCCTGTTTGGGTACAGTACAAAATACAAAATATGTCAAGTGTAAGATTATTTCACATTGTTTCTTATATATGATACATGGTATTTAAGTATTTTCATGGATGGTACTTAGAGTACCCTTTACTTTGTTTTTGTTTTCTTGATATGAAATCCATCCAGCTCTGTACACTTTACGCACAATTAACAAGACAAACTAAAACATTTTAAAGGAATATTTAATTCCTATTACAGAAACCGTAAGTGCTGTATGCTGCACTTTCAAATACAATCCATAAGAGACTTTAAAACAGCAAATGTGAAGGCTAATTTATTGATTATGATTATAATAAAGAGCAAAGCCTACTATAATTCTGTAAATGGTTTGTACTCTTAAAATGCCACTACTCAAGTGCTTATTGTTGCTTCGTTACAAAGGTAGTCTGGAGCAGAACAACCTTTGCTAGCTGCAGCCCAAAGAGTGTAGCAGGAGTCGAGCCATTGGATGAGGAACCTGCTGGACATTATTGTGTCACAGAGAGTTAGAGACAATAACAGTTCGTTGTGTCTCCCAGCACAATTTCAAGGAGAGTGTTGAGCAGATACCAGGACACTGGACAGGAGTGTAGAAAGTCATTAACCCTCCAGCAGGTCCAGTGTCTGAGGTGGAACAGCAGAGCCGGTGGGCTGCTGGTGTACATGTTTCTGACCAAACTGTCAGAAACGGACGCCATGAGGATGAGGATGGCATGAGGGCCCGACATCCTTTAGTAAGACCTGCACACTTGCCTTTTATTGCGACAATCACAAATGAACTCTGTAGTATACACAGAGGATTGTGACAAAAGTCCTGTGCCTCTGTTTTGATGCTTTAAAAGTCTATCGTGTGGTGGCTAACTTTGGCTAAACACTGGTCTTTTTAGGCCCAAACAGGTGAGCAGCATAAAAAAGTCTTCACAGGTTGCAGAAGACAACGAGGCACCAGTCCACCTGGGCGTCAAATACTGCTGTTTTGCCCTTTGGTATCTTTGGTGTGGCAGATGTATAGTGATCTTACTTTGAACTTATTACATCTGGACACTTGTAAAGAACACAGCTGGCGTCAAATTTAAGTGCGAACCATTCTTTCACAAATGTTTGTAGAAGCAGTCTGCATGTTTAGGCGCTTGATTTTATACGCCTGTGGCCATTTAAGTGATTGGAATACCTGAATTCAATGATTTGGATGCATGAGTGAATACTTTTGAGTAATGTGGTGTATCTGTAAGTGGGCAGTGCTTTCAGACATGTCTGTCTCAGAAGGGAATATGTTGGAAACACATGTTCATTGGGTGGGAGGAGCTTAAAACATTTAAACCTCATTTTTCTTTCCTACCTTGACGTGACTAAATGCATATTTTACTTTAGTAAAAATCCAGACAGAGAAAGATCTCTTTGTCAGACTAATTTAGCCATATCCTCTAAAAAATAAATAGTGGATTTATTCTACAAGCTGCTCTTTCATCTCTGTTTAATCTTTGCAGCAATGAGGTGTGATGAGCGGGCAGAATCCTGTGGCAGGCACCGAGGGACATTAAACCATTATACAGTAATGAATCCAGCCTCATGTAATTATTGCAGGATGCAGCAACAGCCTACAAGATTTTCCAGCATGTGTCTTCAGTCTGAATGAAGACGTGTGCAGCTGTGTGAGTGTGTGTGTTTGGTGGGATTGTTTGTGTCAGCATGCACTCGCTGCCTTCCTAAAGGTGCTGTGAGACAGATAAGGAAAATGGCCGCGCCCTGTGCCGGCGACTGAATGAGCCAGCCTCGTCGTTAAAGCCCAGTGAACATTTTCTTTTATTCTTTAAATCATGGTGACTCTTAAGAGGGACAGACACGAGTATGTGGGTAGCACTGCAGACCTCAGAGAAGGCAGGAGAAAGTGAAGCGAAGGACAAAAATGATTCCCAGCACGCCTAGAGCCCATTAGAGAGAAAGACATTGAAAAGGACATGAGGGTAACATTATCATCAGTAGGTAAGCTCCTCCACTAGATCAAATGTCCTTTTAGAGCTTAAAACAGATATACGACCTCATCTCACACTACATCAAGCTGTTTACCCACCGGATGTTGTTTTTTTTATGAGTTTTTATCAAGTTAAGGGAAGTCTGACTGACACATTTGTCTATTTTCCCCCTTTACTTTCACCGTTGTTGGGAAATGGGTCAGACTGCATGAGATTAGGCACGATGATGTATGGTGAAGTAGAAAAAGGTATTTTAAGTCTGATATGATAAAAAATGAGAATGGCGAGATGGACTCAAGATGAAATGTAACACCTCCTGCGCGTGAACCTTTCCCATTATCCCATAGTCAGTGTGGGATAATGGAGCAGAAAGGATTGGAAGAACGTCTGAGAAGCAGCTTTAAATAGCAGCGCTTTTAATGAAATCTTCCTGAAACATAAAGGAAAGGTATACGTCACGGACTTGCTGCCTGTTTATATGGATAGAAATGTGAAGGATATGTTTTAATGTTTTGGGTTTTTTGTAAAAAAGCAAATTCTTCTACCAAAATCACTCAGGTATTCAGAAAGCACAGTAATCACTTCCTGGAAAAAAGAGAAATAACATCCCATCACTGTGCAATTTTCTGTAACTCTTGCAGCGTTGCAGGGGGAGAGGGATTCCTCTATTTGAGAAACCCACTCAGCCCTGAAAAATAAGCACTTTTTCTCTTAGCCTATGCACAGCAGAGTACACCATGACTCAATTTTCAAGCTGAGTGCTGACAGCCAAGGAAAATACATAGCGACTGATGCCTCAAATGTTTAAAGCTTACACCACCTATGATAAATGTCAACACATGAAAAACAAACCACTAATAGGGACTATTAGGAATTCAGCTGTCAGATGAAAAGAGACGGGGAGATAAGAGGAAAGAATGCATCGCAAATTGTGTATTTTTTAAAAGGTAGCATATAATCTTGCATTTAATACTGCAAGTATTGGCCACTAAATGAGATGTAATTATACACATGCAGGAACACAGCTCAGAAATTTGACACTTTTTAAATTTCTTTTATACAAATAAATTATTTAGTCCATAACAGGAAATGGGATTTTGCTGCTTACTGCAAAAACTCCTTGAGCAGCTGCTTCATCAGGATTATAGCAAGGAGGATTTACCTGAGATATCAGGCCAAAAAGGACAGATGTCTAATAGCAGGTTCACATTCAGTGCTAACTTCAGTTTCCTTTAACAGTCTTTATATAAATTATATAAAAGTGCCAAAATTTGTGAGCTTTCCTCCCCGGAGCCATTAATTGGCCATTATTTTCATCTTGTGAAAAATATTTTACTATAGAATTTCAACCACTGAATAAATTAGTCTTAGGTCTTTAATGCTTTTCACTGTAAATTAAATCTGTAACCTTAAAACGTCTGCAGAGCTTCTGTTACATGTTGCTCCAGTGGTTTGGTGACTAATGCTGCTATTTAGCTCTATGCAGGTCAAGGGACTAGCTTTTCAACATTTGACAGCACTCGTTCAGAAATCACCCAGTGCCAGATTATTCGGTTTAATTAGATAAACAGAAGAGAATGGAAGGATGAACTATTCCATGCATAGGAGCCTATCCCAGACATTAAGTGAGAGGTGGGGTACACGCTGCATAGGCTAACCATTTACTATCGCACCAGCAGCCACTTTAGAATCACCAGTTAACCTGGCGAGCAGGTGTTTGGACAGGTTCCAATCTAGACCTGAGCTTATTTCTCTCTTTTTTTGGCTTAATGGCTCACTCATGTAACTAATCTAAATACACAATCAAGTTATTTAGTCTATAATGAACCTCAAGCTAAGTTTCACAGCAGTAATAAACAGTGTCTAATCTTCTGTGAGAACTTATAAATTAGTTTTACATACAAGTATTGTGTCCTATTCTCTCCATGTAAATCTGGTCATATGTATAGTGCTTTTTTGCTCTTACCTAGCACTCAAATCATTTTTATACAACAAGCTCCATTCATAGACACATACACACAAACTCCACATGCAAACTTTTGATCGGGACTGTATTTACTATTTTTATTGAGATAATATTAGTAAAAAAACAGGCTAAAGTCAGCCAGCTGGCTCTGCTGGATCACAGAAAGTATTCATAGATGTAAAGAGGATGAATTAGCTGAAATTATCCACTTGACACTATGTTTTACTGTTAGATTTTTTAGCATTTTATTAATGTTAGCCGCTATCATTAGCCAGCACCCATCTTAAATGCAACAAAATAAAATTCCCTTCATCAATTAAATGACCCTTTTAGATGCCAGTTAATTTTCTTCTACGAAGTAAACTAATGATCACCCTTCAGACATCAAACTTTAGCAAGCTAGCCATCTAATATAGCCACTGAAAATGTTTACTTTTCTAACAAAAGCAAGCAAGCTGAGGTTAGCCAGGTGGCTGTAACCTGGCTTCATTCTGGAATCTGTTAACTGTAAGGTAAGCTGTTATTTAGCTACTACTTACTATTTAACAGTCAGATCAATTAGGAGTTTGGGTCACTAAGGTGACATTATTCGAGAAAGCTACCTTAAGTTATGAGCACATGGCGTCCTAACTACCGTGCTGCCCAGTTTCTGCTCATAATAATCATATGTTATGACTGGAATAAAAACCTGCACTGGTCATACATTCTTTCTGTCTTCTGCAGGCACATGAAGGTGCAAGCTTAAAAAGAACTTTATATTCAGTCTTCAGCCTGAGTGCTTCATTTCATAAGAACACTGGAGCTTAACCAGAGGCAGCGAGACCGTTTGTTTGATTAGTTAAAGTGTCCCATAACATGATGGGTGCAAAGTATATTCTAGTGGAGTGGAAACACTCAAATCGACTGTCATGAACGCCTTTGTCTGACGGTATAATCAAAAAAGAATTAATGACATGTCAGAAGACAGAGGCTATTTTGTACAGCATATGGAAACAGGTGTGTGTTGAATTTTTGGCGAGCTCTTTCTGTGTGCCTTGGCACAAGTTTAAGAACCACTGGACTAAGTGAAAAATAAATCCAAAGCAAGTTGAAGGCACATAAGAAAGGGAAGGTCTCTTCTTTTTAGTTTCATTACAATCCATTTACGCCTGGGCAATAAAAAATGTATATTGTTACAGCTTTAATGAAGTTACACTGCTTCGTGGTTATAATTTTGCACCAACTGTAGGACATGTTAAGCTTGCATTCAGTGCAGCTCCAGGGGAGCAAAGCAGGAAGGATGATATTTATGAGATAAAATTAAACTTGCATCCTCTCCTGTGACTCGCTACTCCATGTAAGGTCATTTTTATCCAGCACTGAACTAAAGAACTGAAAACTACTTCATAGAGTAAAACCTGCCGAGCACGAATAGCATCAGAAACTAGGTTTGGTTACCTGAAAGGATTATAACTTTAGGTCAATCATGCTTTGACTTTTTGCCACCCTCTGCACTGGAGGCACACCCAGCTTCAGGAATAGAGGCCCCATTGTTAGAGGCCTGCACTGTATTACATTACAGCATTTATTTGTCTAGTGGGTGCTCTCTGACCCACAGGGCAGCTGCTGTGCTGACAGATGAACGGTCTTGCTCCTTCACACCTGGTCACAACATGTCAGTTTAGCACCTATGGATCCTATATGCTTCACACAACGTTTCACACGAAGGGAAAATGAAAGAGAATTCTTCTCAGTGTCATTAGAGATGAGGAAAAGTGCAAACACCCGAGGCGTCGACGGCACATTTCTGCCAGTGGTGATCTCCTCCACTTGCTCAGACAAAGACATGAAATATGAGTGTATAAGATAAGCTGGGAGATAATGGTGACCTATGAAATACAAGACTTTTTCTTCCACCTCAGGAGAATGGTATTATGGGTATGGTGATGAATGTTGTTCTTTAACAGCCTCTTCTATTATCCATTAATTACCGAACAAGTCGGGTGTGAAATTGCCCTGAGAGCCAGCTCTGTGTGGTTGCTTTACTTTTAAGCAATCTTGTTTATTGTTCAGAAATTGCGCTAATACGTTAAAATTGATTTCAATTTAAACCATTTAGATGTGCTGGTACTAAGCAGATTTTAAATGCTTTCTCTGGGGAAACGGAGGGACCACAAAACACCTGCTTCCTGTCAGCGATTTGTTCCAGAGCTTTTCTGTGATGCTAGAATATTCGCATAATTACCAAATTATTTCACACAACGAACATTAGCCGAATTACAGTAAATCAACAAGACGCAGTCTGAGGCATCACCTGTCAGCATCTCCTCTGCATTATGCATTAAAGTTTAACATACATTTCTGAAACCTGCTGCAAAGATATGCATTTCTATATCTTTTGGGATGATGCTTTTGTGTGATGCATTATGTGTTAATTACCTTGTGGTCATGATTTGGAGTTTTATATGTGGTGGCAGTAATGATAGACTCTCCTGGGTCACCACACAAATTCCTAATGTGGGTTTCTGGTTTCAAAAGTCATGACCATTTTAGAACACTGTGTCACCATAGAGTAGTGGACCCCACACATTTGCTCATGCAACTAATTCTAGCTGTCAGAGTTGAGTTTTAAGTTCTTAGGGCTACCATTGGATCCTCTCTGGGGAACACTGGCGTAGAGATGTCGGGTTCCACCCTTGTCTGGCATTGATAGTCTCAGAAAAAGAGTTGGAATTTGGCAAAGACCTTGGTTTTGGTAGGAATAAACCTTTTACAATGGTAAATACATGTTAGATTTCTTGGTTACCATGGTGCGAAGTTCCCTGCAATAGACTAGTATCCTCTGCAGGGTGTACCCCACCTTTCGGCGTATGACAGTTGGTATAGAATCAAGCCCCCTCGCATGGTTGGTTGCAAAGCGGCTTGCAGATGTACAGCAAATGTAGCTTTAAGACATTAATGACTTGGATGTACAGAATGTTATCAGCAGAAAAGCTGGACTGATCTTGACTTCATGCCCTGGCTCAAAGTGCCAAACCTCAATTTGAAAACCCGCAAAAATCTACTGGCACTACTTTTCCACCGGGTTCATTTACTTTAGACCATGAAAAAGATTTAATAAGATTGCATTCAGCAATTATCATAATTAAGTCTGGTCCAAACACTAAACAGAGCATCATTATCATGCAAAGGGCTTCACTGATAGCAATGAAAAATATTAATTTTTTTGACACTGTTGTGTTTTTTAAAGCGTAAATTGCACATTCATTTATCTTAATAAATACAACTACATAAAACAGTATTGGCGAGCTGCTGGAGAATTTGCATGTAAATGATGTCTGGTATCCCCATGCTGTTCCAGAGGTAATTGCAGCCTAACGCACACTCTAAATGTCTTCTGAAAACACTGAAATCACTGCAGTGCATTCACACATCAATGACAGGCCCTGCTATGGTGTTGTTAAATGGTCATATCGAGTTCAGTTATTGCTAAATAATTCACTACTGAAGATTTTCACAGCACAGTCTGTTGGCTGTCATTGAATTTTATTTTGAAAGCATATTTTCTATCTGGAAACCATCTTTTTGTACTTTGTGCGAGCTAAGCAGAGGACACATTTCCACATAAAACAGACAAGCTCACCACATCTGTCTGAGAGATGTAATAACCCCAGGTATTTATTTATTTAGTGCTCCAGGTGGAAAACTGCCATCCTATATCTCTTCTTTGCTGCTCTGGCCCTTACTTCACCCACTCCAGTGGCAGATTGATGTTTCAGAAACCGCAGCAGCAGATCTGAATTTTGAATTGCTCCAGCTTGTTGCAGCAGTCCAAGAGAATCATCTGAAAAATTGTCTGACCATGAAGGTTTCTGTGTCTGCTCTAAATTAACCTATATATTTTTTTCAGTTATATGTTGACTGTTGACTCTTCTTGTAATTTTGCTTCTATTATTCAGCTGCGGTTGCTAATAGGCTGATGGTTAAAACAACCCCATTTGAGACTGTCACTCCTTTTTCTCTCCTTGTTTGACTCAAGTATATCATTAAAAACTGGTCACAAGTATTGATTTTTAATAACTTCTTTTTAGTTTTAACAAACTAAACTGTGATTTTCCTAATATAAAGTCTTCATTATATTCTTTTATAAATCTATTGAACCGTTTTCTCAAGTAGGTTGTGATGGAGAATGCTGAATTAACGACAAACCGACATTTATATAATTTATGATTCAGTGAAGATCTGCCTTTATCACGTGCACCTGCTTAAATGGTCATTGTCCATGTGGATGGTGGTACAAAACCCATGTTTCTTGTTTGATTCGGGCATCAGAAACACCCTTTTAGATGGACTGGTGCTTTATATATACACTATATATTGATTTTTTTAAACAGATGTTAAATTTTATCATTTCACACTTTTTTAATGCCGTTCACACAGTCACACTCTGGTGATGCATCGGGCAATTTAGGGTTCAATTTCTTGCCCATGAACATACTTTGACATGGATCCAGGGAGCAAATTACCAACTGTTTGATTAGTAGATGTCCTGCTCTGCCTCTTTTGCCACAACCACCTGAGACTTTAGGCTAAGATAAGCTAAACGGGATTTCTGTTAATCCTTACCATCCTAGAGGATCCGATTGATGTGTATAGTTTTCCTTCTTTTACTTGCATTTCAGCTGGGAGTTTGATGACATCAGAGCCAGTGAGCTGTTGCTCTGAGGCCATAATTTACTCTGTAATTTACAGTTTGAGTTCTTCAAATCTCACTCTCTCTCAAGTGATGGAGACACAGAGACTTATTGTATTTCATAATTCTCCCAAGCGCCTCATCCAGGGAGCCCAAGGCACACCATTCTGACTCTATAGCTGTGATGCTGTTACAGACTGAATGTAGGGGTGTTTTTTTTTTTTGGTTGAAATTTTAAAAGTAGCCTTGGGAGGTTAAAGCTGCAGTAGGCCGAAAATGCCAGAGCTGAGAGTCTCTCTTCTAAGCCTCTTCTACCAGATGAGAATAATGGTTTCACACAGGAACTGAATACCACTCTCCCAGGTGAAAGTCCGCCACTCCACCTTACTTCCAAAGTACTTTTTTGCTCTTTGTTCTACTTTATAACATCACACACCTGACCTCATCTTAAAAGACCTGTGATTGGCCAAAGTCTCCCATCACTAGATAGATTTTCTAAAGCTGAGAAGAAATGCAGGAGATGTAGTTCCCTCTCATACACCATGAATTACGATATGTTGAACGTTATTATCCCATGAAACCAAAAACAATTCACCATCTTCAACTTTAAAGGCTAATAAAGATTTTTGAGTGTTTTCTTAGTTTTAAATGTAACCACACAAAACTAGAAGTACAGAAAGAAAGTTATAAGTTTTGTTGTTACTGGTTGGCTGCATTGCAAAAACTGTGATTTAAAGATTATTAAGAAATCTTGCAAAATAAAATCACACTAAAATCTGACTGATGCTGAAAATTGAAATTCTATTAAATCTGACCAATAGTAATGATACGTGTGAATTAACCATCAGTTCTTTGGCCATATGAGGTAAAAATTAATAGTTTGATATACTTCCTCTTGTTTTTACTGGATCCCTGGTAAGATGCGACACACTGCTAGTGCCAGAAGATGATGGCAAAGAATCTCGAAGCCATATAATAAAGTAAGAAATATGAGAGAATAACAGGATAATATTTTATAGACATTGGACCAGTGGCAGGGTTAGATTGGATTTAAATTCAAAAATGTCAAAAAGTCTGGTGTGGAGTCGTTTGATAGCGGGGGAATAGTTTCAAGTCAATATCAAGCAGTATTTTTGCTTGAAATGCAAATGCCTGTAGATCTGCACCACTCTTTTGCAGCTTGGCAGATCATTTGATCAGTAACATCATGATTACGTAACCCTAAAAGATATATTGCCCTATGGATACACACCAGCTTTGCTTGCTCATAGTGTCAGCTCAATTTGAGTTTTCATGGGATTTGTTAAGAATAAGGGAAATATAGACTATTACCAGACGTATTCTTAAATATATGTACTAATCACACCGGCTGACTGCACAAAATCCAGGTTGTTGCACCTGTTTTTGATAAATAAACTTTGAAATGAGATGCAAAAGCCTCCCCTTTAGGTTTCTCGCAGACACAGATGGTAGAACATGCTTAAAGTCGCACCCTTAATGCAATCATCATACACTTGACGAGCAGATTCACACTTATGCTACTCAGTGATTCATGAACTGTAAATCAATCTGTTCACATAACACAGCAGGAGGAGGAAATGAGTCCCCTGAACTCCACCAAATGACTTCGAGCAGTTGGCATTGACCACGTTACGCACCACATGTCAACCTCTGGCAGCGCTCAGTGGCCAACGCTGGAGGTGAGGAAGCCCAGCTGAGACAGAGTGGTAGAGAAAGCCAGACACATGGTGAATTTAACAGGAATCAAAAAGCTTTTTTTCTGCCTTTTTTTCTCCTACAAATATGTTTAAATAAGCAAGAATAAACACGGGAGGGCTGCTTTGTAATGCATATTCCCATTTCTTCTGGCAATTAAAGGAGGTGTGTTTTCTCCTAAATGTAAATTCTGCCAGTGCATTTCCTGCTTGGAATAATTGATTTACCATAAAGTACAGAATACATATAGCATTTCTTGTGCTTTTAGTTGCAGTGGTATCAGGTCTCTTAACAATTATAATAAGCTGGATGTACAAAATTAGTGGCTTTGCCTTACTGATCCTGTGAGGATGTTGTCATTTCCCAGGAAAACCATCCCACTTCTCTTTTCTTACAAAGTCATGAGATCATAATTTCACAAAAGTCTTATTTAAACAAAAGGATGGGCAGCTATGCATATGCATGCAATAATTCTTCCTTTATGGAAATGAAGGAGGACAACAAATTGTATGTCATTGAAGCAATGGTGAGTACTAAGTAGCCAATGAGAGCTAGCTATCTAAAATTGATCCATTAGTTGTTATTTGTTGCTATTTTCAGGATCACTGGTGTAGGTGTTCTGGTGTAGTGAAGACATGGTAGGAATAGTTTGCATATATTGGATATTTGGATATGACTGAGGCCTAGTGTCAACGCAGGCTTTAGCCACACAGACATAGAGAATGGTCGGCCAGTCACAAGGGAAAAATGTACCCCTGACAAGCTGGTGAGTGGTTGCTGGAGTTTGAAGGTAAAATTGTTCTCAAAGAGGTACAGATTCTGCACCAAAACCTCCTTGCGAATGTGCTAGTTGCTTAAAATTATGTGTTTTAAAATTGGCTGAAATAGAAATGTTCTCCATCTCCAATTTGCATCACACTTTTTCAAGTTTTGCTACTGCTCAACTAGAAGTTGGTGATTCTTTCAAGTTGGTGTCTTTCATGCAAACTAAAGAACACCGCGGCAACCTGCAAGTGACCAAAGTTGGACCAAAGGGTTTTGGTGCAACATCTACTTTGTGACCAGTTTCACCCGGTGACAACAAACTCTGCAACCAGTCTGGCAACCACTTGCCAACCAGTTGGGGAATACAGATTTTTCCCATTCCTAGGCCTGTGTGATAGAAGGGCTTTAAATCACCCACTACTGGCAACCAGCAGCTGTGAGCAAAATGTGTGACTTGTTAGTTCAGCTGATTTGCATTATGCATGATTTGAATAGAATCATTCTACTCTGCTTTTAAAACATTCAGTTTTAGACATTTCTCATGGTTTCGTTTGTTATTATGCATGCTCTCATCGCTTCTGTTTTATTTTGTAGTAAGTGGTAAGGTCCAGAGCATCCCAGCAGGTTTTCCTTCCACTCTTTGTTCTTTGGTGAATTTCTTAAAATTGACCCAAATGGAGTCAGACAGCCAGATACTAAAATAATGAAAAAGCAACCTTAATGGGATTTGTGGAGGATAATGGCAACAAAAGAAGTTCCTGAGTTTAGCAGGTCAAATCCAAAAGTCATCAGAACTCCAACAATTATAAGAGCAAACAAAAGTTATCAGCAATTCACAAGCAAGCAAGAGGCAGGCAGGACAAGAGGGCAACATAACAAACAATCAGGGTTACCAATTAAACACATGTGACACTAATGAGGGGAAACAAGAGGGGAAACAAGAGTGGGACAAGTACAAAGATAAAACAATTCAAAACAGGTTCAGAGAGAGTAAAGTACCTCTTCAGAATAAGGCAGGAAGTACACATTAAAAGGTACACACATAACTAGAGGGAGACACAGACAACAAGGGATAATTTAAAAACAACAACCTAAGACTGCTGAGAGAGTAAAGTTTTAGATCAAAGATCATGACAGATCATGATGGTTCCTGATCAGACGATAAGCTTATTCTTCCCTTCCTTCTCTCTCTCTTTGGTCAACCATCAAGTCATTTCCTAGTTTGTTCCCTTCTGGAGTCCTACTTTATTATCTATGTATACTCATAGTCTTGTCTGTTTCTTATTTTAGTAAGCATGTTTTTGCAAGTGCTTTATTGCTTTTTGGAGTGTTTTTGGACCTTGGCCTGTTTTTTCCTCCTAGTCTCCTGCAGACTTCATATGGGTCCTCTCCTCCCGTATGCCATCACACCACTCGGTGACTATTGAACAGTAGTAGTTATACATATTAATGGTGCTGTTTCCTGACAAAGCCAAAGGTCAGACAAGTGCTGGGAGAAAGTAAACTAAAAGGTCAAACAGGGCCGGTTGCATGTTTGAAAAACAGCCCTTACAGTGGTAGAAGAGTGGATTACTTTTGTGTTATTATAACAAGCTGAAGAACATTTTCTTCTCTTGTGTCGATTGTATCCCAGTATAGATGATGATGATGTTGATGATGGAGGACGCCATGTTTTAAAAACTGCCTCCAGGCTGAAAACAAGACCTTGAATTCCTGCGTGAACCGCTGCTGCGCGGTGACTTACTGTTTTTAATGTGCTGCGGGGGTCGAAGCAAACGCTCGCCCGGGACACAAACATACAGCCACACATTGTGCAGACGTCTGCGGGGGACAGGATGATCTAATATGAGGCTGTGAAAATGGACGAGGACGGGGGAGGAGGTAGGGGAGGTGCCGGAGCTAAAGGTGGAGCTCTTCCTTTCAAGTTGAGGTTAAAAGCCTCGGAGGCTGTGACCTTGGATTTAAAGGTTCCCGGAGGGGGGAAACTCATAAACAGGTGCTAGAACAGCTGTAATCAAACAGTTCCTGGCTGCAGCGTGTCACAGGGGGAAGCAAGGGTGGAGAGGTGGATGAGGTGAGCGGTGAAGGGACAGCATCATAATGCCGGGCGACCTCAGACCACCGTGACAGCCCACAGGGACAGCGAGAGCGCATTCCTTCACGCTAATGGGCCTATTTAGCAGATGGACACAGATGGAAGTCCCTGAGAGATCGGTTTTAATGTGCTCAACAATTACTGCAACATTTATAATATGCTGCATGTTGGACTTAGAGGATTTACACATAGTCCTCCTCGGCAAACATAAAATTCTGAGCTAATGTCTGTGCAACAGTATTATAAGTCAGTATTCAATTTCTTTAAATTTGAGTATTTAATGCTGATTTTACTGTCATGATCCTGGGTCCTTTTGACCCAGCGTTTTGTGTTTTCTAATATTGTAATTTTGGTTCTGTTCTTCCTCGGTTAGTGTTCATTCTTTCCTACCAGTGTATCCCTGTGTTTAGTCTGCGTATTGGGTCGGTGTCATTACGTGCATGTGTTTCCTGTTTTACTTTAAAAGTCTCTGTCTTATCTCAGTGTGTTCAGTTTACTCTTCCCCTGTCTCGTCAGGTCTGATTACTCCCAGCTGTGTCCTCCTTTTGTGTCTCATTCCCTCGTTATCCTTCTGTGTATTTAAACCTCGTGTCTGCCTCTGTTAGTTGCTGTTTCGTCTGTGTTGGTTCCCCTAGATGTCCCTGCGTCTCTCCATATGTGTTTCCTCGGACCTCCCTGCATCTTCGTTTCTGGTTTGCTTTGTTAGTTTTCCCCAGTTTAGGTTACCGGTTAGTAGTGATGGTGAGATGAAGCCTCGTGATGAGCTGAAGCTTTCCATCCAACTGGTCGACTCATGGTTCGAAGCATTGTGATGATTCATTTGCTCTACTGCGCCATCAAGTGGACGATTTAAGTGAAATAGGCTCTGTGATTATAATGATGTGATGTGTAAACCTCTAAACTGAATAAATAGATTGTTTTCGTGGTTATTTATCCCAAATATTGTCTCAGTATGTCTGATACAAAAGAGAAAGTGGAAACTATTAGGACAGAGTTTTGGCATGATTGTGTAACTGTTAGGCCTGCGTATTGTCACTGATTTCTAGAATCGATTCGATCCAGGATTCGATCAGGGGAAATTGTGCCTCAGTCAGAAATATTATAATTCAGATCATGGATCAGTACATTTCTATATTTTTATATCTATAAAAAGAAAACTGACACTTGCGAGACTTTATCGAAGGTGTGAGCATCACAGCAGATGCCTTTGTGTCAAAGCAGCTAAGGATAAAACAGAAATACGATTTATAAAAATATTCTGCAGCAGATCAAAAACGAAGAAAACCATTCATCAACATATGAACATTACCTGATGCTGCTGAATGAAGCAAAGCAAAGTTACAGAGGTTTAGAGACACGGCTAAGCGTTTTGCAATTTTGCATAATTTTAAAAAGTTTAAATTTGTTTGGTAGCCTATTGAACAGCAGAAATTAGGTTTTCTTTTCGGTAGTAAGTAAAAGGAAAAAACAGCGGCTGACAGCGCTGTAAACAACGGTGAGACTTGTGCGTAACAAGCAAGGGAATAATGCAGAAAACAGATTTTTAGACGGAAACTGTTCTTCACAGAGAGAGAGAGAGAGAGAGCTGTGCATGAAGTGTGATTTTTATCGTGGTGGAAGTAAAACAGCAAAAGTCAGAGGGAATTCATGGCGATGTTTATGTGAAGCGTAGTTTGGATCTTTCTTTGCTGCTGGTTCGGTCAATATTGTTTGAGAGAAATAAAACCTGCAGCGTCAGAATCAGCGCAAAAGACGTAATGAAAGCGCGGACCCGCCGACACATGAGAATCAGTGAGCTGTCCTTTCAGCCCCGACCGTGTCCGTGTCGTCGGGTGAGAAAGGCGACATCTCACTGATTCTGATCCGTCAGCGGTTCCGGCGCTTTGTGTTTGCGTCTTTGTGCAGAATCCGTGTACCTGCTGTCACTTACTGTTTTAGCTGTTTGGTGGTTGTTGAAATTTTTGTGAGGTTTAACCTGAGATTCTGGCATTTCGGGCAAAATAAAGTTATATTAAAAATCGATTCAGGATTTTAATTAAACAATATCACGTTTTCCAAGCGAGAATCGATTTTAATCGATAATCAAAACCCGCCTATAACTGTGTAATCATGCTTATGTACATCTGGATAATGACACAAACTGTGTGGCGCTTCACTTTTAATAAACTAAAAGACATAAATCAGGTTATAGGATCTGTAGTGTTGTTTATTTATATTATGGTACTTATCATTTGTGATATTTATTACTGTGTGCATACTTTATTAGAAGAGAAAACAAATCTCTTCCTTGCTGGCTCAAGTAACTATGTAGCACGTAAACAATCCAATTCCGCAACACAATGTGATGGGGAATCAGCTGTGTTTGCTGCCCATTTTATTTCGAATCTGGCGCGAACCAGTGAACCAGTTCCCGAATCAGTCACGTGGTACGGACTGCCCGCGAAGCCTCGAAAGTCACTGCATACGTAATCAAAGCAAGCCTCGATACGCACTTCACAGACACGCCCCCGAGATTACCCGAAGCGCGATTCGAAGCTTCGACACACAGGACACATCACTACCGGTTAGTGTCACTTGCCATTCCTGTTTATTTGCCTTTCTGTTAATAAATTCTTACTTGCACTTGAGCTGCTGCTGCCCGGTCCTAATTAACTCCCACA